>NC_073377.1:14603311-14927948 GCF_028641065.1 Leucoraja erinaceus | reverse complement strand
CACGCACCGATTTGCATTAATCCTACACTAATCCGATTTTATTTTTCTCAAATGCCAATCAAGATCTCCCAGATCCTATACTCATCCACACACCAGGGTCAGTTTACAGGAGCCAATTCACCAACCAATCTATAAGTGTTCAGTAAACCCAGAGCACCTGGAGGAAACCCACACTGTTACAGGGAGATCGTGCAAACACTGCACAAACAGCACTAACGCTGGTGTTGTGAGGCAACAACTCAGTTAGCGCCTCCACTTTGCTGTACATGACGTCCAGAACTGGTCTTAGCCTGATGGCTTCAGATTGGCCTCAATGAGAGACCGTGTGGATGTGGCACGTCTTATTCCCCTTCACACTCCAGTTCTCTATATATAAGGCCTATTATTCCATTGATCCTCTGATTAATTGTTTGTATACAAGAGCATAAGGTCATAAGGAATAGTAGAATTGGGCCATTCGCCACATCAAGTCTACTCCGCCATTCAATCATGGTTGATCTATCTCTCTCCCTCCTAACCCCATTCTCCTGCCTTCTCCCCACAACATCTGACACTCGTACTAATCAAGAATCTATCTATCACTGCCTTAAAAATATGCACTGACTTGGCCTCAACAGCCTTCAGTGGCAAAGAATTCCACTGATTCACCACCCTCTGACTAAAGAAATTTCCTCCTCATCTCCTTCCTTTAATTCTGAGGCTTTGATGTCTAGTCCTAGACTCTCCCACTAGTGGAAACATCTTCTCCATACGTCAGTGGCAGCAGGGTGGCGCAGAGGTAGAGTTGCTGCCTTACAGCGCCAGAGACCCAGGTTCGATCCTGATCTCGGGCACTGTCTGTACGGAGTTTGCACTTTCTGTCTGTGGCAGCATGGGTTTTCTCCGAGGGCTGTGGTTTCCTCCCACATTCCAACGTTGTGCAGGTTTGTAGATTAATTGGCTTCTGTAAATTGTCCCTGGCGTGTAGGATAGAACTAATGTACGGGTGGGTGATCGCCGGTCGACGTGGACTCGGTGGGCCAAAGAGTCAGTTTATACGCTGTATCTCTGAAACTAATTATATAATAATCTAACTATTATACCCGCAACAATATAATGATCCACCTCCATGAGTCTCCAGGTCTGTAGGTCATCAATACTGCGAGCTGATCATTATTTAGAACGTTTTATCCATCTTGTTTCCAAAGTGGATGACCTAACCTTTGCTTACATTGAAATCCAGTTCAGCATATCCTGCCCTTGACTGACAGCCATATTGTCAGAGTGAGGCCCAGTGCAAATTGGAGGAACTGCACCTCATATCTCGCTTGGACAGCTTACACCCCAGCGGTATGAACATTGACTTCTCTAACTTCAGGTAACCTTTGCTTTCCCTCTCTCTCGTCCCTCCCCCACCCTAGCTCACCGATTAGTTTCAGTGTACTTCTGATTAATTTAGCTGAGGGGAAGGTGACAATTAGATTGTATGCCTCCTTGCCACCTTCCCCTCAGCTAACAATGAACCATTTTACATCTCCGTATCCTCATCTGCTTTGATCTGGCATTTTCATACCTTACCCTTCCATATAACCATATAACCATATAACAATTGCAGCACGGAAACAGGCCATCTCGACCCTTCTAGTCCATGCCGAACACATAATCTCCCCGTCCCATATACCTGCGCTCAGACCATAACCCTCCATTCCCTTCCCATCCATATAACTATCCAATTTATTTTTAAATGATAAAAACGAACCTGCCTCCACCACCTTCACTGGAAGCTCATTCCACACAGCTACCACTCTCTGAGTAAAGAAGTTCCCCCTCATGTTACCCCTAAACTTCAGTCCCTTAATTCTCATGTCATGTCCCCTTGTTTGAATCTTCCCTACTCTCAGTGGGAAAAGCTTTTCCACGTCAACTCTGTCTATCCCTCTCATCATTTTAAAAACCTCTATCAAGTCCCCCCTTAACCTTCTGCGCTCCAAAGAATAAAGCCCTAACTTGTTCAACCTTTCTCTGTAACTTAGTTGCTGTGTTCCTTCCATATCTCTAACCGCCCGCTCCCCTGACTTTCAGTCTTATGAAGGGTCTCGACCCATTCCTTCTCTCCAGAGATGTTGCCTGTCCCACTGAGTTACTCCAGCATTTTGTGTCTATCTTTGGTATCAACCAACGTCTGCAGTTCCTTCCTGCAGCCTATCCATTTAACTGATCTTGGCACAAATCAACTCCTACCTCGACAAAAACCTGGACCCACTGCAGTTCGCGTACCGCCACAACAGATCAATGGCGGATGCGATCTCACTGGCTCTCCACCCCACTCTGGACCACTTGGACAACAAAAACTCATATGTCAGGCTGTTATTCATTGACTACAGCTCGGCATTTAACACAATCATCCCCTCCAAGCTGGTTACCAAACTCGCAGAACTGTGTCTCTGCGCATCCTTCTGCAATTGGATCCCCGACTTCCTCATTCACAAACCACAGTCTGTCCGTATTGGTGGACATGTGTCATCCTCGATAACAATCAGCACAGGAGCACCTCAAGGCTGCGTACTCAGCCCCCTGCTGTACTCACTCTATACCCATGACTGCATAGCCGGACACAGTGCGAACTCCATCATCAAGTTATATCCATCAACTTCCATTCCGGACAGCTCTATACTGTTGACAGCTGTGGCTCGCCTGTAGTCTGTCTGTTTTTACTTTTTATGTTGTTTTTTTGTCCTGTTTTAGTTAAATTTTAGTTTATTAGGTTGTGTGTGTGTGTGTGTGTGTGTGTGTGTGTGTGTGTGTGTGTGTGTGTGTGTGTGTGTGTGTGTGTGTGTGTGTGTGTGTGTGTGTGTGTGTGTGTGTGTGTGTGTGTGTGTGTGTGTGTGTGTGTGGGGGGGGGGGTGAAACATGTTTTTTTGTCTCTTCCTTCGGGGGAATGCGACTTTTTCTTGTCGTATCCCCCTTCCCTGCCTCCGTCTGCGCTGAGGCCTAATGGCGGAGCTGGCGGCCTCCAACTGAGACCGACCTCGAGGCTCCGGAGGCAGAGCCAGGACTTACCAACACTAGGCTGGCCGACCTCGGGCTGTGGCGGCGTTCCGGCGTTCCGATGGTGGTGGCCCGGCTTCGGGGTTTCGGGGCTTCGGCGGCGTTCCGGTGGCGGCGAGCTGAATTCGGAGCTCGACCGCGGGCCCAGTGGACGACATCGTCGGGAGCTCGCAGGTCACAGGTTGATGACCTGTTTTTCCGGAGCTCCTGCAACTACAGCTGCGTCCGCTGGACTGGAGGGCGGCATCTTCGGCAGCTTCGACCGCCCCGGGCCACTGAGCTTGAACCGGCCCGTTCACGGAGCTCGGTTGAGCCGCGGGACTTATGATCATCATCCGGCGGGGTCACAACATCGGAGGCCTGGATCGCTTCAACGCAGAGGGAGAACAAGGAGGGAAGAGACTGAGACTTTAAGACTTTTGCCTCCATCACAGTGAGGATGAGCCTGGTGAATTTGTGTTTATTGTGTGTTTTGTTATTTATTACTGCAGGCAACGGAATTTCGTTCAGACCGAAAGGTCTGAATGACAATAAAGGAATCTAATCTAATCAAGTTCGCTGACGACACCACTGTTGTGGGACGTATCACTGATGGGGACGAGTCAGAGTATAGAAGTGAGATCGACCGATTGACCAAATGGTGCCAGCACAATAACTTGGCCCTCAACACCAGCAAAACCAAGAAACTGATTGCGGACTTTGGAAGGGGTAGGATGGGGACCCACAGTCCTGTTTATATCAACATGGTGGAAAGGGTCAAGAACTTCAAATTCCTGGGTGTGCATATTTCTAAAGATCTCTCTTGTTCCCAGAACACGGATGCAATCATAAAAAAGCACATCAGCGTCTCTACTTCCTGAGAAGATTACGGAGAGTCGGTTTGTCAAGGAGGACTCTCTCGAACATCTACAGGTGCACAGTAGAGAGCATGCTGACTGGTTGCATCGTGGCTTGGTTCGGCAACCTGAGCGTCCAGGAGCAGAAAAGGCTGCAAAAAGTTGTAACCAGTCCATCCATCATCGGCTCTGACCGCTCTACCATCTAGGGGATCTATCACAGTCGCTGCCTCAAAAAGGCTGCCAGCATCATCAAGGACCCACACCATCCTGGCCACACACTCATCTCTCCGCTGCCATCAGGTAGAAGGTACAGGAGCCTGAAATCTGCAACATCCAGATTCAGGAACAGTTTCTTCCCACAGTCATCAGGCTATTAAACACAACTTCAAACAAACTATGAACTATAACAACCTATTGCACTTTATCTGTTTGCTGATGTGTGTGTATATATATATTCTATGGTATATGGACACACTGATCTGATGTGTATTTATGACTACAATATTCTGTTGTGCTGCAGCAATGCAAGAATTTCATTGTCTTATCTGGGACACATGACAATAAACTTTCTTGACTTGACTTGACTAATTCATGAATCACTCTTTAGAAGTTAATACATTCATCCATACAGCCTACGGTACTGGTATCAAGTCAAGTCAAGTTTATTTGTCACATACACATAGGAGATGTGCAGTGAAATGAAAGTGGCAATGCTCGCGGAACAACAAAACAACCAAACAAATTATAAACACAATCATAACACACATATTATTTTACACAATAAATAATAGAAGGAAAAACGTTCTGTACAGTTAGTCCCTGGTGAGAAAGGCGTTTACAGTCCGAATTGCCTCTGGGAAGAAACTCCTTCTCAACCTCTCCGTTCTCACTGCATGGCAACGGAGGCGTTTGCCTGACCGTAGCAGCTGGAACAGTCTGTTGCAGGGGTGGAAGAGGTCTCTCATGATTTTGTTTGCTCTGGAGTTGCACCTCCTGCTGTATAGTTCCTGCAGGGGGGTGAGTGAAGTTCCCATAGTGCGTTCGGCCGAACGCACTACTCTCTGCAGAGCCTTCTTGTCCTTGGCAGAGCAATTCCCGAACCAGATGGTAATGTTCCCGGACAAGATGCTTTCCACCGCTGCTGCGTAGAAGCACTGGAGGATCCTCGGAGACACTCTGAATTTCCTCAATTGCCTGAGGTGGTAAAGGCGCTGCCTTGCCTTACTCACCAGTGCTGAGGCGTGTGATGACCATGTCATATCCTCAGAGATGTGGACTCCCAGATATTTAAAACAGTTCACCCTATCCACAGGATCCCCATTTATACTCCTGAGACGGTTAAGGGCCTGTCCCACTTACGTGGCCTTGGCACGCAAATTACGCGACCTCGTGGCCGCGTTGAGGTGCACGGGCATCATATGGCCGCACGGGGCCAGTCCCACTTAGAAGCGCAGAGGGGTATGTAGATGTGTGTGACATCGCGCAGGGCTCCGAAATTTTTGTAGTGAACAAAATCTTCGCGCGCCAACGGCCTGTCGCGGAACTGACGGCCAAAGTGGGACAGGCCCAAGACCCTGGCGCGATGCAACGTCTCACCTCCAACAGCAGCAGAAGCAGGCACACGATCGCCGAACTCGGCCTGGGGCTCACGGCCGTTGCGGTCCGGATCCGTCCCCACTTCAACTCCCAGAGCGGGGCCAAGAAAATTGAAGATAGACACAAAATGCAGGAGTAACTCAGCGGGACCGGCAGCATCTCTGGAGAGAAGCAATGGGTGACGTTTCGGGTCAAGACTCTTCTTTTCAGACGGAAGAAGAGTCTTGACACGAAACGTCACCCATTCCTCTCTCCAGAGATGCTGCCGGTCCCGCTGAGTTACTCCAGCTTTGTGTCCATCTACAAACGACGTCACGCGCTCCAGACGCTGTGAGGTCGAATGGCTCAACGCGACCACGAGGTTGCGTAATTTGCTTGCCAAGGACACGTAAGTGGGACAGGCCCTTAACACTTGATTTTAGCCAAGTGACATGGTGTCTCACTCACTAAGGCAACTGTGAAATTTACATCTTACATCTGTCTTTGTTTGACTGAAATTCAGAAAATATTGGCCCATTCTTCTCATTCTCTCCTTGTAAGCTCTTCATTAGTGAGGAATCTCTTCATTAGTGAGGAATAGCTCATTGCTGATACGGAAAATACATATGTGTTTTACAATGTACAAACACTTTCCATAAGACTATAGTCTTTGAGTGTAAAACACATGACTGATTTCAGAAACCTGCTTCTGTTAAACCTCCACTCCATAGAGAAACAGAAGATTGTTTGTCTCTGAACAGTCGCAACTTATTTTTTTAATTTAACACTCTCAATATCTGGATATAGTTCCTCTTCAACCAACACCTGCAATATTCACCTCAAGGTGAAACCTATTCTGTTTAAAAAGGACATGTACTTGGCATATATGGAATTAAAGTCAAATATTTACATATATCACAAAGAAAAATATTTAACACCTTCTGCTTGACCTTTATACTATGTTTCTTCAACTTAATCACCCACATTATTTACCAGTCCTGTCACCAAAGAACATTTCTGCTCACTTGTCAGCTCATTTTTCAGCAAACACGTTTGAAAAGGGGACCCATTGCCACACAGACTAAGTTCATGAATGGCCTCCACACATATCTACCCTTTAAAGTGCAATACCTACGTGATAAGGAAATCACACGGAGACAGGAAATGGAGGTCAGAGCATTTCCCAGACAGGGTCAGGGATAGCCACTGGGACACCAGTTTAAAGCTGGCTACGTTACACCTAATCCCATGGGCTGACGATACCTTCGAAATTAAAACTGCATCTTGTTTGTTTTCCTGCCTCATCTCCAGAGGTTCCTGATTCTTTCTTCTTTGGGGTGAAGTTTGCAGGTGGTCTCCAGTCCTGAGCTTTGACAATGGCTCGAATTAATTAAGAAACATAGAAACATAGAAATTAGGTGCAGGAGTAGGCCATTCGGCCCTTCGAGCCTGCACCGCCATTCAATATGATCATGGCTGATCGTCCAACTCAGTATCCCATACCTGCCTTCTCTCCATACCCTCTGATCCCCTTAGCCACAAGGGCCACATCTAACCCCCTCTTAAATATAGCCAATGAACTGGCCTCAACTACCATCTGTGGCAGAGAATTCCAGAGATTCACCACTCTGTGTGAAAAAAGTTCTTCTCATCTCGGTTTTAAAGGATTTCCCCCTTATCCTTAAGCTGTGACCCCTTGTCCTGGACTTCCCCAACATCGGGAGCAGGAGTAAACATAGAAACATAGAAAATAGGTGCAGGAGTAGGCCATTCGGCCCTTCGAGCCTGCACCGCCATTCAATATGATCATGGCTGATCATCCAACTCAGTATCCCATTCCTGCTTTTTCCCCATATCCCCTTGGTTCCATTAGCCCTAAGAGCTAAATCGAATCCTCTCTTGAAAACAGTTTAGTTTAGTTAAATTTGGAGCTATAGCATGGAAACAGGCCCTTTGGCCCACCAAGTCTACGCTCACCATTGCTCACACATACACTAGTTCTATCCTACACTCTTGGGACAATTTGCAGAAGCCAATTAACCTACAGACCTGTGTAAGAAGGAACTGCAGGTGCTGGTTTACACTGAAGATGAGCTCAAAATGCTGGAGTAACTCAGCGGGACAAGCAACACCTCTAGAGAAAAGGAATAGGTGATCTACAAACCTGCCTGTCTTTGGAGTGTAGGAGGGAACTGGAGCACCTGGAGAAAACCCACGCAGGTCACAGGGAGAACATGCAAACTCTGTACAGACAGCACCCGTAGTCAGGATTGAACCTGGGTCCCTGGCGCTCTAAAGCAGCAACTCTACCGCTGAGCCACTGTGCTGCCTTAATTGGGGAGGGAGAGGGAGGGTTTGGGGGGTGAGGGTAGTGGAAGTCCACATACAACTTGCACACAGAGAGAGATATGCATGTATATCATCCTAAACTGCCTGCAATCTGTGCACGGCATGCTCTGGGAAGTGGCATTTCGACTGGAAAACCGGCTTTAGGAATGTGGGGAGATGGAAAAGAAGGACTGCAGAGGTGATTTACCAGAATGATGTGCAGGAAGGAACTGCAGATGCTGGTTTATATTGAAGAAAGACACAAAAAGCTGGAGTAACTCAGCGGGTTAGGCAGCATCTCTGGAGAAAAGGAATAGGTGATCTTTCAGGTCTTTCAGAGGGTAACCAGAGGTATTAAAAGGTTCAGAACAATCCAGAGACAGCACCGATGACCAACGAAGGGTCGAGCCCACAATGGTCCATTGTTGGCTGAGGAAGAGGTGATAGCGAAGGGATATATGGATGTGCACAATAGAACTAGCAGAATGACTATGGTGGGGGAGGGGCGGAGAGAGAGGGAATGCAAGGGTTACTTGAAGTTAGAGCAATCAATGTTCATACCGCTGGGGTGTAAGCTGCCCAAGTGAAATATGAGGTGCAGTTCATCCAATTTGCGTGTGGCCTCACTCTGACAGTGGGAGGCCCAGGACAGAAAAGTCAGTCAAGGGGATTTAAAATGTTTGGCAAATGATTGGCAATGGGGGCATTGTAAATGTTAAAGTGGGGAGAAGGATGAACTTAGCCACAGCAATAGTCGGTGGTGCTTTTGGATAGAGTAATGTTGGAGAAAATCACCACTAGCATGTGAATGAATGAATGCAGTGCCCATTTGTAAGGAACAATATTAACAATTTTAATCGTTTATTTTGATGAGGCAATAGAAATGTGCTCATACTATGTCATACTCATACTAATTTAGAAGATTGAGGGGGGATCTTATAGAAACTTACAAAACTCTTAAGGGGTTGGACAGGCTAGATGCAGGAAGATTGTTCCCGATGTTGGGGAAGTCCAGAACAAGGGGTCACAGTTTAAAGGTAAGGGGGAAATCTTTTAGGACCGAGATGAGACAAACATTTTTCACACAGAGAGTGGTGAATCTCTGGAATTCTCTGCCACAGAAGGTAGTTGAGGTCAGTTCATTGGCTATATTTAAGAGGGAGTTAGATGTGGCCCTTGTGGCTAAAGGGATCAGGGGGTATGGAGAGAAGGCAGGTACAGGATACTGAGTTGGATGATCAGCCATGATCATATTGAATGGCGGTGCAGGCTCGAAGGGCCGAATGGCCTACTCCTGCACCTAATTTCTATGTTCTATGTTCTATGTCCACTCGTCTGAAGAAGGGTCTCGACCCGAAATGCCACCCATTCCTTCTCTCCAGGGATGCTGCCTGCCCCGCTGAGTTACTCCAGCTTTTTGTGTCTATCTTTGGTTTTTCTACCTTGGGAAAAGGGTTCTGAAGGTCGACTGTATCGATGCATCTCATATACTTCTATCAGCTCATCCCTCAACCTCCGCCATTCCAGAGAAAACAATGCAAACTCTCTCTGTAGACCACACCCTCTAATCCTGGAATCATCCTGGTAAAGGTGACGTTTCGGGTCGGAATCCTTTCAATATGAAACGTCACCTATTCCTTTTCTCCTGAGAAGCTGCCTGTCCTGCTGAGTTAAGGGCCTGTCCCACTGTACGAGGTAATTCAAGTTCTCCCGAGTTCTCCCCTGATTCAAGCTTGTGTAATGTCCGTAGCGGATACGTAGGGGCTCGTACGAGTTAAAGTAACAATTTTTTTCATCACCAGTATTTTTTTACTCGTGGACATTTTTCAGTGTTGATAAAACGTCACGAGTTACCAGATTTCCCGAGTACCTACCGTTACTCGTACGAGCCGCTACGTGACATCCATGAGCTCCTTCGTTCCCTTTGCCCTCTCATTTTCACACCATACCTTCCATATCTCTGTGCCCCACTCCCCTGACTCTTCAGTCTGAAAAAGGGTCTCGACCTGAAATGTCACCCATGGCTTCTATCGTGAGATGCTGCCTGACCCGCTGAGTTACTCCAGCATTTTGTGTCTATCCCCGGCGAATTAGTGTTTTGCATTTAGTTCATAAATTCGTCATAGGAGCAGAATTAGGCTATTCAGCCCATCAGGGAAACAGTCCTTTCGATCCAACTTGTCAATGCCGACCAAAGTGCCCTATCCACTGGCCCTTGTTTGGTCCCTATGATATCCCTCTAAACCTTTCCTATCCATATCCCTGTCCAAATATTGTTTATAGTACCTGCCTCATCTACCTATTCTGGCAGCTCGTTCAATATACCCATCACCCTCCATTAACCATTCATCAGCCTACATGCCCAATTGATCAAGGTACTGCTGTCATTTTTGATGTCCTCCTACCCGCTACAACCCACCTGAGTGTCACCTGCAAACTTCCTAATCATGCCTTGTACGTTCTCATTCAAATCATTGATATAGATCACAGACAGCAATGGGCCCTGCACTGATCCCTGAGACACGCCTTTAGTCCACAGGCCTTCAGTTCAAGAAACCAACCTTCGACCATAACCTTCTGCTTCCTTCCTTGAAGCTAAACTTCTATCCAGTCGGCTAACTCATGCCAGGATCGCATGTCATCTAACCTTCAATTGCAGACTACAATGCCGAACCTTACTCTCCACACATTCTCCAAGTCCTGTAAAGGTCATAAAGAATAGGACTAGCATTAGGCCATTCGGCCCATCATAGAAACATAGAAATTAGGTGCAGGAGTAGGCCATTCGGCCCTTCGAGCCTGCACCGCCATTCAATATGATCATGGCTGATCATCCAACTCAGTATCCCGTACCTGCCTTCTCTCCATACCCCCTGATCCCCTTAGCCACAAGGGCCACATCTAACTCCCTCTTAAATATAGCCAATGAACTGGCCTCAACTACCCTCTGTGGCAGAGAGTTCCAGAGATTCACCACTCTCTGTGTGAAAAAAAGTTCTTCTCATCAAAGTTTTAAACGATTTCCCCCTTATCCTTAAGCTGTGACCCCTTGTCCTGGACTTCCCCAACATCGGGAACAATCTTCCTGCATCTAGCCTGTCCAACCCCTTAAGAATTTTGTAAGTTTCTATAAGATCCCCTCTCAATCTTCTAAATTCTAGAGTATAAACCAAGTCTATCCAGTCTTTCTTCATAAGACAGTCCTGACATCCCAGGAATCAGTCTGGTGAACCGTCTCTGCTCTCCTTCTATGGCAATAATGTCCTTCCTCAGATTTGGAGACCTGACTTGGAAATCATGACTTCTTGACTCTTCTCATCAGTGCCTCAACCAATGAAGGCAAGCATAAAATATGCTTTCTCTACCACTTTATATACCTGCATTGCCATTTTCAGGGAATTATGGACGGACCCCAATATCCCTCTGTACATCAATGCTGTTAAGGGTTTTGCCCGTAGATTTTTCCTTACATTTGACCTCCCAAAGAGCAACACCTCACACTTGCTCGGAATAAACTCTATGTGCCCTTTCTCTGCCCATTTCCGCAGCTGAGTTATATAATTACAGTCCACGACCCCAGCAATCTTGGTGTTATTTGCAAACATACTAACCCATCTACATTTCCATCCAAGTGATTTGTATATATATATATATATATATATATATATCACAAGAGGTCCCAGCACAGATCCCAAAGGGAATACAGCCCTTCTATCAGTAAGCCAGTTTTGAATCTATAGGACCAAGTTACTGTTAATCCTGTGCATCTTACTCTTCTGGATCAGCCTACCATGGGAGACTTTATCAAATGCTTTACTAAATTCCATGTAGATCATCTTTGTCAGCTCCTCAAGTTAGTAAGACATGACATGCTGAGTACAAAAACCATGCCGACTCTCCTTAATGAACCCATTCTTCTCCAAAGGGGGGTAAATCCTATCACAAAGTATCCTCTCCAATAGATCTGCAGTGAGGGTGGAGTGGATTGGGTCCCCAACCACTGATGTGAGGGCTTCCAAATGGATTTGATGCCTTTTAAAAATACAAACCTGCTTCCAACCCTTGTTTAGGGACTGAACTTGCTCCTGAAGTTCATTGGCTGCAATGTACAGTGCTCATAACCAGTAGTGGCACTGTAGAAAACTATAAAGCACATCAATAACAAGGTATCGGAAGGAAAGGAATGGACACTCTTGCATTTTAAAACAATATCTTTTTATTTTTGTGGAATGGAACAGTTCCATGTTAATAACAAAGCTTCGTAAAGGCAGACAGATATTGTTCAGTGCTAGTTATTATTTAATTCCAACAAGACCACCTGTGGCCTTTTACAGGCTTCAGACGGGCAAATTGGCTTAAGGGGTTGTTCCTTGTATTGGGAGCTCACCTCCGACCACCGTGAGTGTGGAATGAGACAGGCAATGGTCCAATTGAACCTGGAACATAAATCAAGAACCTCGCCTATTGCCAGTATTGCTTGACATCATTAAACCTACAGAAAGGGAACTGAATATCAAATGTTAAGTTCGGTCGAAGCTACATATGTATATTTTGTAAAAAACTCAATAAATTAGATATATATCTAAGTTCTTTTTTTTTGTAAATCATGCACAGATTTCAAATATTGGAAAAGTATTTTTATGCATTAGGGTACCTGGAATGTTCACATCAACAGCAATCGGTAAGAAAATAATGAAGTGTCTTCTCATTTTTACACCAAAATTACACCACTATAAATCTCCTACATCTGTATTAAAGAGTTAACAGATAACTTCAATCTATTAAATTAACTTTTCTACTGAATAAGAGCTTGATGGTCAAAAGAAAGATTAAAGGCGACAAGCAGAATTTTGAGTTGATTTCAATAGGATTCCCCTGCCTCATTTCCTATTTGCAATTTAGCTGCAGAATCCTATTTAAAATCAAACTGAGCTTTATGTCCAATTCTGGATTACACAGTGTTATTCTGCTTCACAGACAACTGCCAGCTACACATTTGGCCATCTGTTTCAGCTCTTTGTGTTTTGGCCTTTTAACAAAATGGGGTTTTACCTCAAATGAGTTCTCTGCAAAATTGCAGGTAACATTTAAATTGCACCAGGTGAGTTGTGCTTGTGGCACGGACTTGCATAAAGTGAAGGGAGCGACTGGGAGAAGGCAGGAGAATGGGGTTAGGAGGGGGAGATAGGTCAGCCATGATTGAATGGCAGAGTAGACTTGATGGACCCAATGGCCTCATTCTGCTCCTATCGCTTATGACGCTATGAACTGTATTCTGTGTCTTGGTGCCAGTAAGCCAGGGGAAGGGATAAGAATGAAAGGGATTACGCTAACCCAATGTGCTTTATAACATTGTGCGATGTGCTGCTTGAGCAGCCGCACTTGATTCACAATCTGACGTTTTCCCAGGTGTGACCAGCACCTGAACCTGACCCTGCATTTGTGGCCGAGCTGGATAACGTTGTCTTGGAAACAACCCAGCTTCAGGCGACCGAAGTTTGTCACTGTGTCCCGTTGCGATGGGGCACGCTGCTAGAATGGCACCCTTAGCCCTAGCCGCAAAACCCAGTGTTCCTTCACTGGGCCAATACTGTTGTGGCATCTCCGGGCAAGGCACAGTACCCATACACAGCAAGGCTCACTCACACTCAGTACCTTGCGCTCTTGTGCTCTCATCAAAGGCAAAGCACAAACCTCCACTAGTTAAGAAAAGTCAAGATAATTCTCGGATCTGATTACCGAACATTGGGGAAAAAAAAATCATTGCAATCTAAATAAGAAGCACAAACCTCCACTGGAACAATTTGCTTGTGTTTTTCTCATCAAAGGCTCCACTGTTAATCAAGATAATTAATAAATCTGATTACCGAACATTGGGAAAAAAAATCATTGCAATCTAAAATAAGAAGACAGTGTTCATTTTACACAATGTTGCTATTTTTTTTCCTCATTAACCTTAATGTCTAATCAATGGGTAATAAATTAAAAATTATAAACATGTATAACCAAAAATTAAAGAACCTAGGTAACTAAAGCTGTGTACAGTAATTAGTAAATAAGCTATATACTTATAAATCTCTTAACCAAAATGATATGTTAAAGTCTATGAACAACTTTACAAATATACAATATGCTAATCAGATTGCAAATAATTATTGATTTTTGAACTATTTTACCCCTCGTCTGCTACAGAATGAGTTTTCTTTAATAACTTCCGAATTAATACTGAATATCCTAGACTGCAATGATTTTAGGATTTTGCTTCCTCATTCATACTTGTAATTATGCTTGTTTCCCCCCCCCCCCTAATCATAAGTATACAACAGTTTTTTTTTAAACATTATCATACAATATTCATATTTATATATTTACAACTCTTCTGAAATCTGCAGCTTCACACAAATAAAAGTATTTAAATGCTCTCTTGTAAAGAAAAATAATTGTCTTTTGTGTTACTTCCTTTTCTTATCACGAGTTAGGCACAGAATGGTTGCTATAGCAGTCACAATACCAGAGGTCATAGGTTATCACCTCCAGATCGCTTTTTTTATTGCAGAACTTTCCATTTCGGGTTTTCCACATCACAAAGTCTCTTCTTGCCAAGCAGTACGTTTTTTTTTGTTTGTTTTTCGATGAGTACAGCACTTGAGAGATATAAGGCTCAAAAATGGTGGGAAGTTAAAATTGCGGGAAGGAGATCCCGGCAGCTGGTTCAGTGTATTTCCTTCAGTGTGAGTTCTCCATAGTTCAGCACTCTGGACTCTTCCGTTCTCTCTCTCATGTCCTGATGGCACCGTTGCACTGCTGGTGTTTTGGGAGGCATGGCTCATCAGGCAGAGCGTCGTGGGCAAAGACCGAGTCGTCCCCGGAAGAGCAGGTACTGTGGGTGTCTTGGCAAGCTGGCGAATACTGCTCAAAAGGTGC
The DNA here is from genome assembly GCF_028641065.1 of Leucoraja erinaceus. Taxonomy (NCBI): domain Eukaryota; kingdom Metazoa; phylum Chordata; class Chondrichthyes; order Rajiformes; family Rajidae; genus Leucoraja; species Leucoraja erinaceus. Next base: position 14,913,255 of record NC_073377.1, on the reverse strand, counting down.
TGACAGGTCAAGGTACTCCTGGAATACAAAGGACAAGAAAATCGTTACAACAATGAAATGGACGGGAGTCAGGGGTTACATGGGGAGAAGGCAGGAGAATGGGCTTAAGAATGAGGGACCGATCAGCCATGATTGAATGGCGGAGCGGACTTGAAGGGCCGAATGGCCTAATTCTACACCTATCACTTATGACCTAATCTCTGCGCCTTGCCGTGCATGTGGCTTGATCTCCTGCCTCTGAGATAGAAGGTGCAGAGGCAGTTTCTTCCCAGCTGTTATCAGGCATCTCATTCATCCTACCACAACCAAAGAGGGCAGTCCTGAACTACTATCTACCTCACTGGTGACCCTCTGACTACCTTTGCTGGCTTCACCTTGCACTAAAAGTTATTCCCTTATCATGTATCTGTACATAGTGAATGGCTCGATGGTAATCACTTATTGTCTTTCCGCTGACTGATTAGCACGCAACAAAAGCTTTTCACTGTACCTCGGTACACGTGACAGTAAACTAAACTGAAAACTGAAGGTTGACAGGACAGGACTGCACCTGAGGTCTAGGAACAAAATCAAGGCTGATACAACACTGTGTTACTGAATGTGGATGGTGTATTGTGGAGGCACCAACACAAAGTTAGTTTCGTGCCCAAAAACAGGCAGGTTGCGTAGTCAAATTACCAGACTCTATCATTTAACATCTCAAGGAATGACAGACCTGCACTTTCTGTTTTTAATCCAGACACTCTGATACGAGTCTTACCGATTTAGATTAATGATAGTAATTACAGGAGTACAGCCGTTCTCCACCATCAGTGCATGGCGTGTACCTTTGGACAATGAGCTGTACAATGAACATTCAGTGAGTTCTGTAATATATTTTCCACAGGCACCAGTTTGAACAGCGACAATGATTTGCATTGTACAAAATCAGGAAATTGCTTTAAAAAAAAAAAACTAAAGCTGAAGCAAATCCCCCAAGGTAACCACTTACTTTCCAAATTACAGCAATTAATGGATTCCTTATGAGAACCATAATGTTAAAGAGTTAAGTGTGCTGACTATAGTTCTCACATTTTATTGCTGTGTGTACGGTCTCCTCCCCAGCCCTCCCTCCCTCCCCACCGCCACCCCCCCCAGTCACATGATAGGGGGCAACAGCATCGTAAAAAGACAGCGCCTCTGGCTGCAAACGGAGCGAGCACTTCCCCTTTCCCGCGAGATGGCGGTGAAAATCTGACCGCCTTTCAGCTTCGGACTTGGCAACATTCCATCTCGGTTTCTGAGGTCGCAGGTTAACTATCCAGTCGAGGGCAGGTTATTGGGCAGGAGGGACACTGCATAAATCCCGGCGATAATGTTTTATGATCGCTAGCCCGGAGATTTGGTACTGTCGATCATTTTCAATAATTATCTGTCAAGAATTTGAACAGCGCACTAAATCAGCCTGGCCTGTTGAATGCCCCTCTGTGTGTGTGTGTGTGTGTGTGTGTGAGTGAACCATTTTTTTAAATTACGATTTACAGTAGACAATGTGTCGGATGTACTGAGGTGAAGGTCTGTGCGCAGGTTTAAAACGACTGCAAATGTTGGAATCCGATAGGAGCAAAAAGCTGGATCTCTGCAGCAGGTCCAAGGATGGCGGTCTCTGCTAGGGCAGCAGTCAGAGGCCGAGCAACCCGCGGTGAGAAAATCGCTCACACCCTCCCAAACCTCTCCATCATCTACAAGGCCAAGCCAGGAGTATAAGACAAAGTGCTGGAGCAACTCAGCAGATCAGGCAGTATCTCTGGAGGGAATAGATAGTTCATAGGTGATAGGAGCAGAATTAGGCCATTCAGCCCAGCAAGTCTACTCCACGAGAGATAGATTATGGCTGATCTATCTCTCCCTCCTAACCCCATTCTCCCCGTAACCCGTACTAATCAAGAATCTACCTATCTCTGCCTTAAAAAATATCCATTGACTTGGCCACCACAGCCTTCTGTGGCAACGAATTCCACAGATTCACCACCCTGTGACAAAATAAATTGCTTTCCTAAAGGAACGTCCTTTAATTATGAGGTTATGACCCCCGGTCCTGGACTCTTCCACTATTGGGAATATCCTCTCCACAGCCACTCTATCCAGGCCTAACACTACTCGCAAAGTTTCACTGAGGTCCATATCGGGAACACCAGATGCAGTAGATGAGGTTAGAGGAGGTGCAGGTGCAGGTGAACCTCTGTCTCACCTGGAAGGACTGTGGGGGTCTCTGGATGGAGGTGAGGGAGGAGGTGTAGGAACAGGCGTTACATCTCCCGTGGCTGCAGGGGAAAGCACCTGGGGAATGGGGAGCGAACAAAAGGGTTGTGGAGGGAGCAGTCTCCAAAGGAAAGAGGAGAAGGGGTGGAGATGGGAAGATGCGAGTGTTGGTGGGATCATGTTGAAGGCGGCTGCAGTGTCTGGGAATGATGTGTTGGATGCGGACGCTGGTCAGATGTCAGCAGAATGATGGGATCATCATGGCCTGGGTGAGCATAGCTCCCTAGAAGGGGTATCTCCATCCGTCCAGGACAAAGCACCCAGCAACGGCTCTAACCATTCATTAACTCAACCACTTAACTCAACGCACGGTGCTTATACTGTGTACAATCTGCAAGATGATCACGAGAAAGATCCCAGGATTGGATCTGAAGAAGGGTCTCGACCCGAAACATCACCTAATCCTTTGCTCCATCTTTGCTCCATAGATGCTGCTTCACCCGCTGAGTTTCTCCAGCATTTTTGTCTACCCAGGATTGGAACATATGATGAGTGTTTGACGTCACTGGGCCTGTACTAGCTGAAGTTTAGAAGAATGAGGGGGGGGTCTTTATTGAAACGTACGGAATAGTGAAAGGCTTGGATAGAGTGGATGTGGAGAGGATGTTTCACTAGTGGGAGAGTCTAGGACCAGAGAGCATAGCCTCCGAATAAAAGGATGTACCTTCAGGAAGGCGATGGGGAGGGATTTCTTTAGACAGAGGGTGGTGAATCTGTGGAATACATTGCCACAGTCGGCTGTCGGTGGGTATTTCTAAGGCAGAGATTGACAGATTCTTGATTACTCAGGGGTTATGGGGAGAAGACAGGAGAATGGGGTGGAGAAGGAAAGATAGATCGGCCATGATTGAATGGCGAAGTGGACTTGATGGGCCGAATGGTCTAACTCTGCTCCTAGCACATGAAAAACGCAGACACTGGGCTGGGTCCGAGACCTCCCCAACCAGCAGTTGGACTGCAGTGGTGCAGAAAGGTAACTCGGGGCTGTTTCAGGGATAATGACCGATGGGGGGTGAAAGCATCAGCCGGATTCTGACCAATGAGTAGAAAACAAAGGGGGTCACCCTGTGGCCCATGCACCATTTTAACATTCAATTAACATTTAACAACACTATAACATTCTATTCTGCACTCTGGTGCCGAAGAGATTTACGAGGATGTTTGCAGGACTCGAGTGGCCTGAGCTATTGGGGGAGGTTGAGCAGGCTACCACCTTATTCCTTGCAGCGCCAGAGGATGAGGGGTGATCATACAATGGTGTACAAAATCATGAGAGGAATAGATCGGGAGTAGGGAAATCGAAAGCCAGGAGACATAGGTTTAAGGTGGGGGTGGGGGAAGATTTAATAGGAACCTGAAGGGTAACCTTTCCACACAAAGGGTGGTAGGTGTATGGAACGAGGTGCCGGGGGAGGTAGTTGCGGCTGGGACTATCTCAGCGTTTATGAAATATTAAGACAGGTCCGTGGATAGGATGGATTTCGAGGGGTATGGGCCAAATGCAGGCAGGTGGGACTAGTGTAGATGGGACAAGTTGGTCGGTGTGAGCAATTTGGGCTGAAGGGCCCGTTTCCACGCTGTATCACTATGGTATGTTTCCCTTTGCACTGCCTGGTGTACTTGTGTACCACTTGATTGTACTCTTATAGCATGAAGTGACTGGATAGCAGGCAAACAAAAGTTTCACTGTCTCTCGAAACATGCGACAATACTAATAAACAAGCCAAAAATTAACATGTGCTGATGGACAACATCCAGGTCTTCTCTTACGAGCAGCTCATTGTAGCTGCCCCGTTTCCACAATTTACCATGGCAATTTTAAACTTCCACGTATATTCTGGCAATGGCCATCAGATGCGATTATACGGAGAGGTTTATACACAAGGCAGCTCGGATCAGTTTACAGAGGTGGTGACACGGTGTGTGGAGGGAAAGCTGTGCTCCTCTGAACTGTAATAAAACCCTGCGGAGTATTGATTTGTTGGCAGCTTTCCTGCAGTTTCCTGCACCAGGTTTACTGGGCTGGGTGCTATTGTGCTCTGGGGGGCAGTCTGCTGCCGTCTCCGTGCAGCAGAGGTCACCACAGGTCGATGGCGGCCACTCTCCTGATGTTTCAATGAGTTCATCTGGTGTGCAGCTGGGCTGAGCGAGTGAGTGAGTGAGTGGAGTCCGGGTCCTGTCACATTCAAATCCCAAGCTCTGCCGATTCCCTTGGCCTGGCTGGAAGTGCAGGAGCTGGAAACAGAAGCATCCCACCCCCGTCTGGTGCCCTGGGCTGGAGGTTCAACCATATGCAGTGGAGGGGGGCTGAGGTGTCTTAATGGGTTACTCCTGCTGTTGTAGTGAGGGCTCCAGGACATCCCAGTCAGATGAGAACCACTAACCAAGTGAGATGGGCGGGCAGCAGTAGAGTTGCTTTACTGCGCCAGAGACCCAGGTTCGATCCCGACTATGGGTGCTGTCTGTACGGAGTTTGTGCGTTCTCCCTGTGACCGCGTAGGTTTTCTCCAGGTGTTCTGGTTTCCTCCCGCATCCCAAAGACGTACACAAAAGGGATGTAATGCTGAGGCTCTATAAGGCGCTGGTCAGACCGCATTTTGAGTATTGTGAGCAATTTTGGGCACCATATCTGAGGAAGGATGTGCTGACATTGGAGAGGGTCCAGAGGAGGTTTACTAGAATGATCCCAGCAATGATTGGGTTAACATATGACCAGCGCTTGACGGCACTGGGCCTGTAGTCGCTGGAGTTTAGAAGATCTTCAGTTTCCTCCCACACTACAAACACCTGCAGGTTTGTAGGTTAATTGGCTTGGTTTAAGTGTAAATTGTCCCTAGTGTGTGTAGGATAGTGTTAAGGTGCGGGGATCGCTGGTGGACCTGTTTCCGCGCTGTGTCTCTAAGCTAAAACTTGAGAGGCATTGGGACAGGCTGGTAAACAGGCGGGTAATAGAGGGAAGGTACACAAAAATGCTGGAGAAACTCAGCGGGTGCAGCAGCATCTATGGAGCGAAGGAAATAGGCGACGTTTCAGGCCGAAACCCTTCTTCAGACTGATGGGGGGGGGGGGGGAGAAGGGAAGGAAAAGGGAGGGAGGAGGAGGAGCCCGAGGGCGGGGGGATGGGAGGGTTAAAGGAAGGGGAGGAGACAGCAAGGGCTAGCAAAATTGGGAGAATACAACGTTCATGCCAGCCGGACGCAAGCAACCCAGGCAGAATATGAGGTGCTGTTCCTCCAATTTCCGGTGTTGCTCACTCTGGCAATGGAGGAGACCCAGGACAGAGAGGTCGGATTGGGAATGGGAGGGGGAGTTGAAGTGCTGAGCCACCGGGAGTTCAGGGAGGTTATTGCGGACTGAGCGGAGGTGTTCGGCGAAACAATCGCCCAACCTCCCGTCAGCCATGATCATATTAAATGGCGGTGCAGGCTCGAAGGGCCGAATGGCCTACTCCTGCACCTAATTTCTATAATTTCTAGTCTCCCCGATATAAATCAGCTGACGTCTAGAGCAGCGGATGCAGTAGATGAGGTTGGAGGAGATACAGGTGAACCTTTGTCTCACCTGGAACGACTGCTTGGGTCCTTGAATGGAGTCGAGGGGGGAGGTGAAGGGACAGGTGTTGCATTTCTTGCGGTTGCAACAGAAAGTGCCCGGGGAGCGGGTGGTACGGGAGGGAAGGGAAGAATTGACAAGGGAGTTGCGGAGGGAGCGGTCTTTTCGGAAGGCAGACATAAGGGGAGATGGGAAGATGTGGCGAGTGGTGGGGTCACGTTAGAGGTGGCGGAAATGGCGGAGGATTATGTGTTGTATTTGCCGGCTGGTGGGGTGAAAGGTGAGGACTAGGGGGACACTGCCTTTGTTGCGAGTGCGGGGATGGGGAGAGAGAGCAGTGTTGCAGGGTATGGATGAGACCCTGGTGCGAGCCTCATCTATGGTGGCGGAGGGGAATCTCCGTTCCCTGAAGAACGAGGACATTTCCGATGCCCTGGTGTGGAACGCCTCATCCTGGGAACAGATGTGGCATAGGCGGAGGAATTGGGAATAGGGGATGGAGTCTTTACAAGGGGCAGGGTGGGAAGACGTGTAGTCCAGATAGCCATGTGAGTCAGTTGGTTTGTAGTGTATGTCGGTCTGAAGTCTGTCCCCTGCGATGGAGATGGTGAGGTCAAGGAATGGTAGGGAAGTGTCGGAAATGGTCCAGGTGTATTGGAGTGCCGGATGGATGTTGGTGGTGAAGTGGATGAAGTCAGTCAGTTGTGTGTGGGTGCAGGAGGTATCACCAAAGCAGTCGGCATAGAGGGATATGAACCTAGTGTAGGCAGACGGGATTAACTTATTTTAGAATAATGGCTGGCACAGACAAGGTGGGCTGAAGGGCCTGTTCCTGTGCTGTTTGTTCCATGTTCTACAGTGGGTGTCAGGAAGCACCCATTAACACAGCTGGAAGTGGAAATCTACAACAGTGGAGGAGCTCTGGGGGCAAGGCGGAGGAGGATGGTGGCCAATCAGCACTGACCTTTGTTAGACACAAAAAGCTGCAGTAGCTCAGCGGGAGGGGCAGGGAGCATCTTATTCAGACCAGTGAATTGACCCCTAGTCTGAAGAAGGGTCTCGACCCGAAACGTCAACCATTCCTTCTCTCCAGAGATGCTGCCTGCCCCTCCCGCTGAGTTACTGCATCTTTTTGTGTCTGTCTTCCGGTTAAACCAGCATCTAAATGGTGGCCGATTGGGAAAGGGGGGAGATGCAGCGAGACCTGGGTGTCATGGTACACCAGTCAGTCCTACACAGCAATGACCTTTAATGAACTCTGAGCAGTGAATTTGTTGGATGAGCACAGATTTATGGAGAGCAGGGGAAGGTTGTGAAGGTGTGTGTTACAATTGCCAGGTTAGTTACAGAGTGCTACAGCACGGAAACAGGCCCTTCGGGCCAACTTCCTCATGCCATCTATACTAGAAACACCTGCCTGTGTATGGCCCATATCCCTCTAAACCTTTCCTATCCATGTGCCTGTCCAAATGTATTTTAAATGTTGTTATAGTACCAGCCTAAACTACCCTCTCTGGCAGCTCATTCCATACACCCACCACCCTCTGAGTAAAGATGTTGCCCCTCAGGTTTCCACCTTTCCCCCTCCCACTTCATGTTGTCTGCTTCTTGATTCCCCTGCTCTGGGCAAACGACTCAGGGTTGGGGAAACAAAACTCAGATCATGGGATCAAATCACCAAAACAGTATTCTGGTTGCAGGTCAGATAATCACTTCAATGCTGAAGTTGGTAGATTTCGAGTTCAGAGATGCCACGTGGAACCAGGCTCTTCGGCCCATCGAACCCACGCTGACCACGGCCACCTGCACACAACTTCTATCTTATCCCACTTTAGTATCCACTCCCAACACACCAGGGGCAATTTACCAAAGCCAATTAACCTACAAAACTCGCACGTCTTTGGAGTGTGGGAGGAAACCTGAAGAAAACCCATGCGGTCACAGGGATAACATGCAAACTCCGCACAGACAGCACCCGTAGTCAGAATCGAACCTGGATCTCTGGCTCTCATCAGAAGCTCGACCGCTGCGCAACCAAACCAGCAGATATTTATTTGGGAAGATGCGCAGGATTAAAAAAATGTTTTAGTTTAGTTTAGTTGACGTGTACTGAGGTACAGTGAAAAGTAATTTGTTGTGTGCTAACCATTCAACGGAAAGGCTATACATGATTACAATTGACCTGTGTGCAGTGTACAGATAAAGGGAATAAGAAATGCTGCTTAGTTTAATTTAGATACAGCGCGGAAACAGGTTATTCGGCCCACAAGTCCGCGCCGACCAGCGATCCCTGCATATTAACACTATCCTACACACACTGGGGATAATTTGTACATTTACCAAACCAATTAACCTACAAACCTCCATGTCTTTGGAGTGTGGGAGGAAACTGAAGATCTCAGAGGAAAAACCCACGAAGGTCACGGGGAGAACGTACAAACTCAGCACAGACAGAACCCGTAGTCGGGATCGAACCCGGGTCTCCAGCGCTGCACTCACTGTAAGTCAGCAACTCTACCGCCGCGCCACCGTGACTGCTGTTGGAGTAGGGGTTTAAAAGAGTTGAGCGATTGCAGATCCACTCTGGGACAAGCACGCAGAATCGCCGGGCTTTTGGCCGCCATCTTCAATACAATAGTGGGTGGCACGGTGGCGCAGCGGCAGAGTTGCTGCCTTTCAGCACCGGAGACCTGGGTTAGATCCCGGAGACGAGCGCTGTTTGTACGTTCTCCCCGTGACCGCGCCGGTTTTCACTGAGATCTTCGGTTTCCTCCCACCGCACTCCAAAGTCATACAGGTTCATAGGATAATTGACTGGGTTTAAGTATAAAATGTCCCTAACGTGTGTAGGATAGTGGTCATGTGCAGGGATCGCTGGTCAGTGCGCACACGGTAGGCCGAAGGGCCTGTTTCCGTGCTGTATCTCTAAACTAAACATCAGAATGCATCTAGGAATAGTAGCAGAGCATTATCAGGGGTCTGAGGTGGTTTTAATGGGTTGCTCCTGTTCCAGGCGTGAGGTTCCGGGAACAGGAACTAGCAGATGTGAAACCACAACCCCAGTGAGAAGTCAACAGCTTCAGGGGAGGGTGATGACACAAGCAGTCAGGAAGCAGCGGAGCACATTTAACCCAGTCCTTTCACCGATGGACCCAAGCTGACCTTGTGAGGCTCAGTGCAGAGGAGGTCTAACGGGCAGCACGGTGGCGCAGCGGTAGAGTTGCTGCCTTACAGCGCCAGAGACCCCGGGGTCCATTCTGACTACGGGCGCTGTCTGTATGGAGTTTGTACATTCTCCCTGTGACCTGCGTGGGTTTTCTCCGGGATCTCCCGTTTCCCCCAACACTCCAGGTTTGTAGGTTAATTGGCTTCAATACAAAATTGTAAGTTGCCTCCAGTGTGTGTAGGATAGTGCTAGTGTGCAGGGATCACTGGGGGTCGGCGCACACTCACTGGGCCGAAGAGCCTGTTTACGCGCTGTATCTCTAAACTAAACTAAGCTGCCTCAAGCTGTAACGAGAACTGCTTTAGAGACAGGAGCTGGCCATTCCACTCCTGCTGCTCCACCAGTAAATGACAGCTTCAGTTCTGTAGCACCCATGGCATGCTTAACTTGCAAGGCTAATCTGACCCTACGTAAGGAGATATTAGGTCATTGGAAGCTTGAGCACCTGGTGGATGTCACAGCCGGTAGAGCTGCTGCCTCATAGCGCCAGAGACCCAGGTTCGATCCTGTCTCCGGTTTGATGTCTGTGTGGAGTTTGCACGTTCTCCCTGTGACCACGTGGCTTTCCTTCAGGTGCTTTGGTTTCCTCCCACGTCCCAAAATGTCTGGAGCATGTTTGTGGGTTAATTGGCCTCTATAAATTGCCCCCTAGTGTGTCGGGAATGGATGCTTCATTTAAGACCCTCAAACTATCTTTGATCGGACTTTATCTTGATCTAAACATTATTCCCATTATGTCCTTTATCATGTATCCGTACCCTATGGATGGTTCGATTGTAATCATGTATTGGGGCCACAGTTTAAGAATAAGGGCAAAGCCATTTAGAACTGAGATGAGGAAAAACTTTTTCACACAGTTGTCAGTCTGTGGAATTCTCTGCCTCAGAAGGCGGTGGAGGCCAATTCTCTGGAAACTTTCAAGAGAGAGTTAGATGGAGCTCTTAAAGATAGCGGAGTCAGGGGATATGGGGAGAAGGCAGGAATGAGGTACTGATTGTGGATGATCAGCCATGATCACATTGAATGGCGGTGCTGGCTCGAAGGGCCGAATGGCCTCCTCCTGTACCTATTGTCTATTGTATTGTCTTTCCGCTAACTTTTTAGCACGTAGCAAAAGCTTTTCACGCGACATTAAAACGAAACTGAAGCTCTAGTGGATGACATAGAACTAGTGTGAACAGATGACAAAAGGTTGACATGGGCCAAGGGCTGTATCTTGGAAGAGAAAGTAGAAAAGCGAGGTACAAGGTAGAGGGGTTTTGGCAGAACAAATGTCCACAGTTTTCAGATTGTTGCAGCTGAGAGCGAGGGTGAAGCTTTTAAAATCAGGGTTGGAATTTGAGGAGCCTAGATACAAGTCCAGTGCAAGGGTTCTAGGAGGTTAAAGGAGAATGAAGAGGTGAGACAACAGAGATCTGGGTAAACAAGATAGATAAGAGGGGGGACCACAGTGAAATCTACTGAACAGTGAAAGGTCTGGATAGAGTGAGTGTGGAGAGGATGTTTCCACTAGTGGGAGAGTCTAGGACCTTTTACATTCCAAAGACGTACAGGTTTGTAGGTTAATTGGCTTCGGTAAAAAATTGTAAATTGTCCCTAGCGTGTAGGATAGTGTTAGCGTACGGGGTGATCGCTGGTCAGTGTGGACTCAGTGGACTGTTTCTGCGCTGTGTTCTTAAAGTTACATACAGTAAAGAATCTTGGCTGTTTTGTCAGTAGCTGGAATCAAAGGAGTACATAGTACTCTGATACATGTGTGATCGATCCGAGTTTGAATCTGAATTGAGGACATTGCAATGCTACTAATCTTCTAAAACTCACTGTAGTTAATGTCCAGCCACCCGCCCAGTTCCTGTAAGGTGAACTGACCTCAGTCGACGTGACAGTCAGGACCCTGTCGAGATCCTCGACCAGCTGTTTGAACATTGGCCTCTGTGATGGGATTGCGTGCCAGCACTCTCGCATTATCATATACCTGAAAGAAAGATGACAAAGCAATAATTAAACCAAGTGTCTTCAATACAAGACTGCCTTAGATATCTGGCCACATCAGGCAACAATACGAGGAGGTGGGAGGGTGACGTTGCTTACAGCTCGTGCGTGCAATTGGCGGGCTTGTCCATTCGATGGCCTTCCTTCAGCAACTTGAAGAGCTCTTCCACGGGGATGCCAGGGTAGGGTGATCCTCCCAGCGTGAAGATCTCCCACAGCAGCACACCATACGACCAGCTGCGAGGGCAGGACACAGAATGGAGATCTCATTCACTGACGGCCTTTACAAAAACCACCCCATTCTCCCGGTGCTGCCACCCGCGTCTAACATAGTTATCAACAGCGTGACCTCATTGAATTAACCCCCCTCCTTTTTTTCCCCCTTCCCTTCCGGCTGGAAGTTGCTGATCCCCTCAATGGCAGCAAACGCCAGCACAGACCAGCGCTGGAATGAAAACGGCCAGTTAATCAGATCGCTGACAGGCCCCTTTCTAACCAGCCACTATTCTGCCAATCCTCTGGAGCAGAACTAATGACTTTGTTTTCTCTCTGCATTCTTTCTCCCTACTTAGGAAGCGAGTCAGAGTTGTGCTGTCGCCGCCGGCCCCTTGTTTACAATCTCGGCTCCTGGCAGAGTTGAGAGAGTGCGCAGGGAGGAACTGCAGGTGCTGGTTTAAGCCAAAGGTAGACGCGAAAAGCTGGAGTAACCCAGCGGGACGGGCAGCTTCTCCGGGGAGAAGGAATGGGTGGACATTTCAGGTCGAGACCCTTTCTTCAGACTCAACGTAAGAGTTGAGAGATGGCCACGGCACTGCGGGTCGTACTTACACGTCACTCTGGTGGGTGTAGACCCTGTCGAACAAGGCCTCTGGTGCCATCCACTTCACTGGCAGCCGACCCTGTGGGCAACAAGCAGGAGAAAGGGAGGTTCATCCCATCTTCAACGTTCAAAAACCAATCCCAATAAGAATCGACATATCACACACACACATCCCACTGCTCTACATCTGGCATTACACAGTGTTCACATTATTCCCTTCGTCATGTGGATGGCGGTTATAATCATGTCATGTTTAGTTCAGTTTAGAGATAGAGTGTGGAAACAGGCCCCTTTGGCACACTGAGTCCACACCCACCCATGATCACCCGTACACTAGTTCTATCTACACACACACATAGGGACAATTTTACAGAAGCCAATTCACCTGCAAACCTGCACGTCTTTGGAACGTGGCAGGTAACCGGAGCATACAGAGAAAACCCACGTGGTCACAGGGAGAACGTACAAACCTTGTACAGACAACACCCAAGGTCTGGATCACACCTGGGTCTCTGGTGCTGTAATGGGCCTGTCCCACTTACCTGATTTTTCAGCTTTGGACTGTCAGCGACCGGAGCATACAAGAAAACCCACGTTGCCAGGGAGAACGCCTTGTACAGACAACACCCAAGGTCTGGATCAAACCTGGGTCTCTGGTGCTGTAATGGGCCTGTCCCACTTAGGTGATTTTTCAGTGGACTGTCGGGGACCGTCAAGTTGCCGGCAATCGCCTGAACAAACTGGAACGGCGACTGCACAGACAGACACACACACACAGACACAGACACACACACACAGACACACACACACACACACACACACACACACACACACACACACGCACACACGCCGCTTCTTTCACCAGCCTGTTATGCAGGCGGGGTACAGGGCAAGTGGGGGGAGCGCTGTCTGAGTGAAATTCACACGGTACAAAGCCAAGGTGAAACAGACACACACCGCGATGAACTGGAAGGTTGGTGCTGTAACAAGAAGGCTAAATCACAGTGTACGGTAAGTCCTTTAAAAGGGGGGGTGGGGGAGAAGGAGTGGAGACAACTTTAAAGAAGCCAGAGATACACGGCTGTGAAGCTCGGCGGACATTAACATTACCGGTCGGTTATCCTTGGTTCTGAAAACTACTGCTTACGTTTTTTTCCCCCAATTAGCCAATTAAATTCACCGGTCAGCACCGGCTACAACCTACGAGAACCTCTGAGAACCTTCGACCTCCTGGCAACCCACTAGGACCTCCTTGCGACCCACCTACGGCACGAGAATTCTCGCTGCTCTCCGCGGCGGCGACATTCTAGTTGCCGCTAATGTTTAAACATGTTGAAAAATTCACGGCGACCATAATGAGGCCGCGACTAGTTCCCAGAATGCAGGAACTCCTCACGACCATGAAGGCGACTCCCCGGTAACCACCCGCGAACATGTGGAGACCATGCATAGTCTCTTGTAGTCCCCTAAAAGGTCGCCTAAGTGGGACAGGCCCATTAGGCAGCAACTCAACTGCTGCGCCACTGTGCCCTTGTTTGTTTGGGGGGGGGGGGGGTGGGGATGGGTTATGGAATCTCTTTAGTTGGTCACCCTGTGGGTTGGGCTCTGGCTAATTTACTTCTCGAGTTGACGAGTTTAGTTTATTGTCACGTGCGTTGAGGTAGTGTTGTGTGCTAACCAGCCAGCGGGAAGACAGTATATGATTACAATCAAGACGCCTACAGTGTACAGATACACGATGAAGGGAATAACATGAATAACGTTTATTCCCTCATTTCCAGCCTTCGCCACAAACCCCAGGAGAGTGGGGATCGAGGAAATTCACACCGCCGCTCGATGTCCACCCCTCCCCCATGCATGGTGATCGTAGCCTGCGGCCCAAAGCCATCGACTGGAGTTCAGGCGGAAGGTCCCCGGAGAGCTGCTCGCCCCCTGCCGCGCCCCTGAACCCCCTCCCCACCGCCTGCCCGAGATGCCCAGACACTTACGTTGGTCGTTTTCTTGTAGTAGTCGATGTTGTGCACGTCCCTGGCCAGGCCAAAGTCGGCGATCTTCATCACGTTGTCCTCGGTCACCAGCACGTTCCTGGCTGCCAGGTCCCGGTGGATGCACTGGCCGGGAACAAAACACATCGGGACAATTAAACCCCTGGCCAGAGGACACACGGTGCAAACCCCATCAGGACAATTATACCATTGGGCGGAGGGAACAACTCGGCAACTACAGCCTTTTCTATCGCTATTTCTCATTCCGTCAAATAATGTGGCGATGATTATTAATATTCTGCTATATTCACCAAATTACTTGATCTTTCAGAGGGTATTTAATGCGGTTCCACGTTCAAAGTTACTGCAGCAAATTCAAGACTGGTTTTGGTATTGGTATAAGTAAGGTATTGGCATTGCTTGACGCAGTTGGTGAATGTGGCACCATTTAAATGTTTACAATGAAAGACACAAAGTGCTGGAGTAACTCAACGGGTCAGGCAGCAACTCTGGAGAACGTGAACAGGCCATGGCAACTCCACATAGACAGTGTCTGAAGTCGGGATCGAACCCGGGACTCATGAAGCGTTCTCCAGAGATGCAGCCTGACCCGTCGAGTTACTCCAGCATTTGGTGTCCTTGCTGTGAGGCAGTATCTCTACCAGCTACACCACTGTGCTGCCCTGTGGGTCACCTTTGATTGAAGTCAAATTAAACCATCTCCCAGCAAAACTGTTTAGAGAGACAATGTGGAATCAGGCCCTTCGGCCCATCGTGTCTGTACTGACCAGCGAGCACTCTGTACACTCGCACTATCACCAGGGACAAGCATTACAATGTTACCGTGCCAATTAACCTACAAACCCGTATGTCTTTGGAGCGTGAGAGGAAACCGAAGCTCCCGGGTAAAACCCACGTGGTCACATGGCGAATGTACAAACTCCGTACAGACAAGCACCCGTAGTCAGTATTGAACCCGGATTCTTGGGGCTGTGAGACAGCAACTCCACCAGCTGCACCACTGTACCATTCTGTGGATCACCTTTGGTTAAAGTCTAATTGATCCATCCCCCAGCAGGAGTAACTCAGCGGGACAGGCAGCATCCCAGGAGAGAAGGAATGGGTGATGTTTCGGGTCAAGACCCTTTTTCTGCTTATTTATTCATGTGTGTATATATTTATATAACAGACACACTGATCTGTTCTGTATTCATGCCTACTATATTCTGTCGTGCTGAAGCAAAGTAAGAATGTCATTGTCCATCTGGGACAATAAACTCTCTTGAATCTTGAATCAATCTGAAGGGTCTTGACTCTAAACGTCACCCATTCCTTCTATCCAGAGTCCCGCTGAGTTACTCCAGCATTTTGTGTCTACCTTTGATTTAAACCAGCATTTGCATTTCTTTCCTACACATATACTGGTGCACAGATGAAGCCTGCAGGAACACACAGGGCTCACCTTTTGGGAGGCCAGGTACTCCATACCACGTGCCACCTGGTAGGCACATGACACGAGATCCTTGAAGGTTAACTGCTCATCAGGCACCTTGCAGGTGTCGAAGGAGTAATCCATGCCCGGGGGGTCTCCGGGCTTTCAGGTATTCCCGCAGGTTGCCCTTCGATGCAAATTCAACAATGACGTAGAGTGGACCTGGAGCGGAAGGAAAGGCCACAAACTGCGTCACAGGAGGTGTGAGCGGAGGGACAAAGTCCATCGCTAGCTCCAAACCCCGCCAGCTCTCAGGGTCATTGGGCATCACAATGTGGTTCTTTGCTGACAGAGAGGATTGCAGGAGGGAACGACCAGGAATGAAGAGAGGAAAACATTAAAAAAAAAACCAAAGCAGCTCGCAAGCTCGGCTGGGCCAATATTCTCCAGCACCCAGACTGATAGCTGATCTGGGGATATGGGGAGCTGGGGGTGTGGGGACTAGTGATTGAGCTGGGATGCGAGGAAACGACCAGCCATGTTCGCAATCACAGAAACATAGAAAATAGGTGCATGAGGAGGCCATTCGGCCCTTCGAGCCAACACCGCCATTCATTGCGATCATGGCTGATCGTCCCCAATCAATAACCCATGCCTGCCTTCTCCCCATATCCCTTGATTCCACTAGCCCCTAGAGCTCTATCTAACTCTCTCTTAAATCCATCCAGTGATTTGGCCTCCACTGCCCACCGTGGCAGGGAATTCCACAAATTCACAACTCTCTTGGTGAAAAAGTTTTTTCTCACCTCAGTCTTAAATGGCCTCCCCTTTATTCTAAGACTGTGGCCCCTGGTTCTGGACTCGCCCATCATTGGGAACATTTTTCCTGCATCTAGCTTGTCCAGTCCTTTTATAATCGTATATGTTTCTATAAGGTTCCCCCTCATCCTTCTAAACTCCAGTGAATACAAGCCTAGTCTTTTCAATCTATCCTCCTATGACAGACCCGCCATCCCAGGGATCAATCTCGTGAACCTACGCTGCACTGCCTCAATCACAAGGATTTCCGTCCTCAAATTAGGAGACCAAAACTGTACGCAATACTCCAGATGTGGTCTCACCAAAGCCTTATACAACTGCAGAAGAACCTCTTTACTCCTATACTGAAATCCCCTTGTTATGAAGGCCAACATTCCATTAGTGGGAGTGGGAGGATGGTGGGAGGTGAGAGCACTGGGAGCTGGGAGGTGGGGGTGGGGGGCTGGTGTGTGCGGGTACCTGTGTGGGGAGCTGATGTTTGCAGAGCTGAGGAGTGGGGTGTTGGTAATTTGTGTTGTGGTGGGGAGAATGGGATCTAGCATATGAGCTGTGGTGTGGAGGCCTGAACTACGAGCAGCTGGGTAAAGGGAGTTGGGTTATTGGGAGCAGGGCTGTAGGTCCTGGGCTGCTGGGTGGTAACGTGCTTGGGTTGGGGGTACTGGGAGCTGGGTGTGCAGACACCTTCCGAGACCCACTCTGAAAATATTACCCCGCATACTCACCATCCTGTGTGCAGGCTCCCAGTAAATTAATAATATTTTTATGTTTTCCGATCATCTTCATCATTTCCATTTCCGAGACCAGGTCAGACAAGTCTTTATCAGTCGCGTCGTCTGCAAGGACAAAAACATTAAATAGACACAAAAAGCTGGAGTAAGTCAGCGGGACAGGTAGCATCTCTGTAGAGAAGGAATGGGTGACGTTTTGGGTCGAGACCCTTCTTCAGACTAGTTAGGGAAAAGGGAAACGAGAGATATAGAAGAAGATGTAGAGAGATGGAAAACATTTCTGCTTAAGGAGCACTGAAGTGAGCAGAGGGAGAACTTCATAGGTCCAGATGCATTGCTGGACACTGTTTGCAGGTTCTAACTTTATATGTTCTAGGAACATATTAGGCCATTCAGTCCATCAAGTCCACTCCGCCATTCAATCATGGCTCATCTATCTTTCCCCCTCAACCCCATTCTCCTGCCTTCTCCCCATAACCCCTGACACCCGTACTAATCAAGAATCCGTCAATCCTCCTGTTTGCATGTGTCCTCACTCTGGCTATAGAGGAGCTTTCTTAGATTACAGTCTTTGAACCAGTTTACTGCTCAGCAAAATGAGCCAAAAGCCTGGCCACTCATATAAACTGTCTCAGTAAACTATTTCTATACACTTTGCACTTAATCCGGGATTGTGTTTATGTATATTAATACGTCATAAGGAATAGGAGTAAAATTAGGCCAATAGGCCCATCAAGTCTACTCCACCATACATTAATGGCTGATCTACCTCTCCCCCCTAGCCCCATTCTCCTGCCTTCTCCCCATAACCTCTAACCCTGTACTAATCCAGAATCTAACTATCTCTGCCTTAAAAATATCCACTGACTCGGCCTCCTGAGCCTTCTGTGGCAAACGTCACTGTAACTAAAGGTCAATGTGACTAAAGGATTTCACTGTACCTCTATACGTGAAACAATGAAGAACCATTGAACCAGGTGGTCACTCTTAGGCTTCTAGTGTTTAGGTTTATTATTGTCATGTGTATCGAGGTACACATTATTTTATTTGTGTGCTATCCAGGCAAATCAGATAGGAAATACATCAATATAATCAAGCCAGAATCAAATACAAAAGGTGAAGAGACATGTACCAGAGTGGAGAATATCGTTTCTCAGTATATCTTACCTTTTAGCATTTTCACTGCGACAGTGGCTGGCTTGTTTGCTTTGTCTTTCTCGATGCCGATGGCCTCAGCCATTACGACCTGCCCGAAGCAGCCCTCACCCAGGGGTTTCCCCATGGTCAGCCTAACGAAGAGAAAAGATTAATTTAGCCCATTGTCACGTGTAGCCGAGGTACAGTGAAAAACTTGTGTTGCGTGCTAACCAGTCAGCTGAAAGACCATACGTATATTACAATCGAGACGTTCAAAGTGTACAGAGATACAGGAGAAGGGAATAACGTTTAGTGTAAGATAAAGCCAGAGAAGTCCAATCAAAGACAGTCCAAGGATCTCCAATGAGGTTTAGTTTTAGCTTAGAGATACAGTGCGGAAACAGGCCCTTCAGCCCACTGAGTTCACACCGACCAGCGATCTCCGCACATTAACACTATCCTACACCCACTAATGACAATTTACATTTGTACCAAGCCGATTAAAGTCTTTGGAGTGTGGGAGAAAGCTAAAGATCCCGGAGAAAACCCACACAGGTCACGGGGAGAACGTTCAAACTCCGTACCGACAGGCACCCGTAGTCAGGATGGAACCCGGGTCTCCAGTGCTGTGAGGCAGCAACTCTACCGCTGCTAGGTAGATAGTAGTTTAGGACTACTCTCTAGTTGTGGTAGGATGGTTCTGTTGCCTGATAGCAGATGGGAAGAGTTTGAAACAGAGATAGCAGAAGGGGTAGTCGTGGGTAGACACAGCCTGCCACTGGAGGTTACCTTGGCCGCTGGAACTCCCACTTGGGGTCGGCAGGGAGCTCCAACTCAGACACGTTGGCCAACATGGGTGAATCACTGGAGGACAGGCGGGCGATTCTCACCAACGGCGTGTTGGAATTCATGGAGGAATTGGACTCCAAGGACACCTGCTTGAATGAAAAAATGATTCAAATTTGTTACCGAGCACCATATGTTGCTGTGAAGTCTGAATGTAAACAGTTTGAGGATGCAGACAACATCAAAGGCTGTCAAACAGATTGTGCGGCTCTCCTTCATTCCTTATATCATTCTATTCCTTGCGTTGTTACTGGGAATTCTACCAATACGGGATTCCATCAGGGACAGAGATAAAAGGCTGACGCAGGAAGCCAGGTTATATTTATTGTTTTACAGAATAACATCGATTATTGTTATTCAGTGCAGATTCTGTCCCTCTGAAACGATGGCCTCGTGCCCTGGTTATCTCCAGCTGCCAAACATATCAACCAGCAGGCTGGGACAGTACATTTTTAATGTCTGAGGTACTGGTGTCATTCAGTGTGGAAATATGCCCTTCGGCCCAACTTGCCAACATGTCCCAGCTACACTAGTCCCACCTGCCTTCGCTTGGTCCATATCCCTCCAAACCTGTCCTATCCATGTACCTGTTCGTTTCTTAAACGTTGGGATAGTTCCGGCCTCAACTACCTCCTCTGGCAGCTTGTTCCATACACCCACCACCCTTTGTGTGAGGATCACACGGCACGGAAACAGGCCCTTCGGCCCAACATGCCCATGCCGACCAAGATGCCCCATCTAAGCTAATCTCACCTACCCGCATTTGGCCCATAACCCCTCGTAACCTTAACCGTTCCTCTCCATAAACCTCCCCTATCTTCAACGCACGTGATATATCCAGCACGTAATCAATCCGACTGTTGTATCTCTGCCCAACAGACAGGTGCATGGGGGTAAAGCAGGGCCCAGAAGCTTAATAAAGGAGTACAGTGGACATCTTCTACTGCCCTCGGTAGCCCAGACATGATTACTACATCTCAGCTGGGGGCTGCCTCTACCTTCATGCTCCCTCTGATAAAGTGCAGCAAAACCTCAAGAGTGTAAGATCATAAGTGATAGGAGAAGAATTAGGTAATTTGGCACATCAAATCCCCTCCACCATTCAATGATGGCTGATCTATCTTTCCCTCTAAACCCCATTCTCCTGCCTTCTCCCCATTACCCCTGACACCTTTAAAAATCTAGAATCCATCTTTCACTGCCTTAATAATATCCATTGACTTGGCCTGGATAGCAACCAAGTGGTCACAGGAGTGGAAGGCAACCTCATCTCCATTACACAGTTACATCCCTTCACCAGATTAAAGCTGTCAAGGATCTGATCTCCCCAGAGGAGCATGGGTGAAACTTCACAGACTTGGTACTTGAGTTGGGCGTTTCAATGGCAGCATGTGGAGATGGGGGCTCCGCCAGAGAGATGGGGGCTCTGCCCCCTCCTTTGGTTTATTTATGGTTCATTCGCAAGAAGAAGAAGACTTGGCCTCCACCACCATAGTCATGGAGCTGTGGCAATGAATTCCACGGATTCACCACCCTCTCCAACTAAAGAAATTCCTCCTCATCTCCTTCCTATAAGAACATCCTTTAATTCCGAGGCTATGGCCTCTGGTCCTAAACTCTCCCACTACTGGAAACATCCTCTCCACATCCACTCTATTCAGGCCTTTCACTATTCGGTAAGTTCAATGAGGTACCCCTTCATCCTTGTAAATTACAGTGAGTACAGGCCCAGTGCCGTCAAACGCTCATCATATCTTAACCCACTCATTCTCAATACCGAAAACAGAAAATGCTGGAAAAAAACTCAGCAGGTCAGGCAATGAGATACAGTTCATGTTTAATGTCCTTCCGACCCTAAATGGCCCCAAATGGCTACACCTTTAAATGGCCCCAAATGGCTACAATACGTTCTAAACTCTTGTATCTACTTTCTGTTACCTGTCTCTTCAGTGGGAACTTGGAGAGTTTCTGCACCGGAGGTGGGTTGAGGGTTTTCTTAGAGGACGTTCTCATTCTGCACATGATCACTATAATAACAGTCAGAATGATAAGGACACAACCCGTCACGTAGATGAGGACGTCTGCATAGACCGAGCCAGAGTCGTCCTCCTTGACCAAGTCTTCAGCTGCAGGGAGAACATGGTGAGAAACAAGTTACAAGACCACACCATGGTCCTTCTGTGCATCAACTCGTCGATGCCCAGGCACACAAATCTCATTTACTCAGTGTATCATTGCACTGCACACACAAGGGATTTTATTATACAAAATAACATTTAAAAAAACAATAAAAGATAATTATAGCCCAAAATACAATTGCTCCTGTGGTCATAACCAAAGAGATTTACTCTAAATATTGTCATGAGACTTTAAAAAAAAACACTCTTCTGGGACTGGATCTTCAGTCATCTGCTCTCTGCTCTCTTATTTTGGTTTTAATTCCTTGGGATTGTGGAAGAGAGGGTGTGGTTTGCCTGGGGTAAGAGCAGAGACATTGGTGCTTGTTATCCACTAGTCATAAGGTGGTAAGAGTGGCAGTGGAAGAACTTGACTTGAGGGCATCAAGGCTGCCTTGCGACACTGCTCTTATCGAACAGACAGACATTACACAAGGCACGTGGCACCGTGATAGTTGCCTGGAATGCAGGGAATGGGCCTTAAGGAAAGGTTGGACAGACTTGGATTGTTTTCTCTGGAAATGTTGCTTCTACTAGTGGAGGAGGAGCAAGGGGGTGAGGGGGGACTTCACCGAATAGTGAAAGGCTTGGATAGAGTGGATGTGGAGAGGACGTTTACACTAGTGGGAGATTCCAGGACCAGAGGGCACAGCCTCAGAATAAAAGAACGAACCTTTAGAAAGGAGATGAGGAGGAATTTCTTTAAGTCAGAGGGTGGTGAATCTGTGGAATTCATTGCCGCAGACGGCTGGGGAGATCGTCAATGAATATTTTAAAGGCCGAGGTTGACATATTCTTGATTAGTACGGGTGTCATGGCTTATGGGGTGAAGGCAGGAGATTGGGGTTGAGAGTGAATGATAGATCAGCCGTGATTGAATGGCGGCGTAGACTTGATGGGCCAAATGGCCTAATTCTGCTCCTAAAAATTATGAACTTATGAAAGCCGGGGGTTGAGGGGAGACCTGAAAGAAGTATATATATTTGTGAGAGGCATAGATATGGTAGACAGAGGTTTTTTTCCCCCTAGGGTGGAAATGGTAAAGACTAGAAGGCTTAGTTTTAAGGTGTGAGAGGCAAGGATTGGTGTAGATGGCCATGGCAAGTTTTCTTTCACACAGAAGATAGTGAGAGTCTGGAACGCAATGACTAAGGTGCTGGTGGAGGCAGATGTGATAATGGCATTTAAGAGGCTTTTAGATGTACAGATATGCAGGGAATGGAGAGATATGGATCACATTTCCCTTCTTTAGACAGAGGTTAATCTGTGGAACTCATTGCCACAGAGGGCTGTGGTGGTCAAGTCAGTGGATAATTTCAAGGCTGTGATAGACAAATTCTTGATTAGAACGGGTGCCAAGGGTTATGGGGAGAAGGCAGGAAAATGTGATTCGGAGGCAGAGATCAGCCGTGATTGAATGGTGGGGTGGACCTTGTGGGCCGAATGGCCTAATTCTACTCCTATGACTTGTGAACATGCAGGCGTAGGAGATTCACAGAGAGTGGTGAGTGTGGAATTCTCTGCCTCGGTGGAGGCCGGTTCTCTGGATGCTTTCATGAGAGAGCTAGATAGGGCTCTTAAAAATAGGACGGAGGGATGGGGGGAAGGCAGGAAAGGGGTACTGATTGGGGATAATCAGCCATGATCACATTGAATGGCGGTGCTGGCTCGAAGGGCCGAATGGCCTACTCCTGCACCTATTGTCTATTGTCCATTGTCTATTATTTTAACCTGACATCACATTGAGCACAGACATTGTGGGCTGAAGTGCCTGTTCCTGTTCTACGTTAATAAATCTGGAGACTGGTCTATTCTCACATTGACCGGGTACTTGTCACCACATCTGTGCCAGAGGCACTGCTGAGCAAAGAAAGGTCTGGCCCTCTTATAATAAGGCAGCTTCTCCAATGTGCCAGCTCTCTGCCGTTTCACATTTTGTAGAGACAAGAGATCAATTACTGAAATCAAACGGCTTGTGAACATGACATTATTCCATATGTATTACATTATTCCATTACATTATTCTACAACCATCCATAATCCCATTGAAATATTCATATTCCGGCATTCACCAGGCAGGTGAGGAGAATTGGCTTTATTATGCAATGATCAATTAGCCTTCAATTAATTAATTATTAAAAACAAGCTGACAAAATCATTCTACTTGAGAAGCATAATCTTGATTTTTATCAATTAGTTTGCATTCAAACAGGAAATGTTCACCATCTGGTCTCTCTCTATATTCAGCCGTTTGGTTTATGTAGAGAGTTGAAAGGAGAAGCCTTAGTATCGCAATGTTTAAGAAACATTTGGACAGGTTCATGGACAGGGCAGGTTTAGAGGGATATGGGCCAAACGCAGGCAGGTGGGACTCGGCCAGTTGGGCCATGTTGGTCGGTGTGGGCAAGTTGGGCTGAAGGGCCCGTTTCCACGCTGTATAAGCCAGGTTGTGGCAGTCAAGAGTCAAGCGTGCCCTGTGTTGATGGAATGCCAAGTGCACCAGGCAAACCAATGCTCTCTCCTCCTGCCCTTAGTACCTGGTGCTGCCCAGTGTATGTGGCCGAGGTCCGGGCTTCCAGCCGGAGACGTTGCGTGGGTGGAGTTGCGCAGGATGGTGGGGATGAACCTGGTTCCCTGAGGGAACCTCTCGCCTTAGTCTGTCGTGACCATGCCGGGTCCCCCGATGAACGGACCTACCCGCCCCCCCCTCTGCCTCTATTACCCTGTCTTTAAGAGGGAAATGGGACTTGAGTATAGAAGTTGGGATGTAATGTTAAAATTGTACAAGGCATTGGTGAGGCCAATTCTGGAGTATGGTGTACAATTTTGGTCGCCTAATTATAGGAAGGATGTCAACAAAATAGAGTACAGAGGAGATTTACTAGAATGTTGCCTGGGTTTCAGCAACTAAGTTACAGAGAAAGGTTGAACAAGTTAGGGCTTTATTCTTTGGAGCGCAGAAGGTTAAGGGGGGACTTGATAGAGGTTTTTAAAATGATGAGAGGGATAGACAGAGTTGACGTGGAAAAGCTTTTCCCACTGAGAGTAGGGAAGATTCAAACAAGGGGACATGACATGAGAATTAAGGGACTGAAGTTTAGGGGTAACATGAGGGGGAACTTCTTTACTCAGAGAGTGGTAGCTGTGTGGAATGAGCTTCCAGTGAAGGTGGTGGAGGCAGGTTCGTTTTTATCATTTAAAAATAAATTGGATAGTTATATGGATGGGAAGGGAAAGGAGGGTTATGGTCTGAGCGCAGGTATATGGGACTAGGGGAGATTATGTGTTCGGCACGGACTAGAAGGGTCCAGATGGCCTGTTTCCGTGCTGTAATTGTTATATGGTTATATTGGTTGGTGTGGGCAAGTCAGGAGGAAGGGGCCCGTCTCCACACTGTGCGTGTGGGTCAGAGGCCCATGTTGTTGGAACGACCAAGTGCACCAGGCAGGCAGGAGTCAGGTGGAACGCATTTTTAACAAGGTCGAGGTCGCAGATGGTGAGACTCCCTGTTTGAAGTCATTGCAATTGAAAGAGCACACAGTCTTCCACCCCTTATCGTGGGAAGAGACACCAAACAATAATCACAAGAGAGAAGCAGAAGTACCTGGAAAAACGGACAGCCATGCAGAATGATGCGAATACCCAATAGAATTACCAGCCAAGCAGGTATACTCCCCTGCATCCTCAAAAGTAACATTTCGCAAGTACAGAATTTCTATTTCCTTATCCGTTGTGTTAATACCAGCAGTCTACAAAAACAAAACAGAAAGCAAACAGGATAGGAGGAAATGAAGAGAAGAGGGTACAACAACCAGGTCCAAGTATTGACCGGAGCACCGCAGTTAAAGTCCCCGCACACCGCACACCTGAGAGCAAGTAGAAGCACATGTAAGAGGGTCCACCCTTCTCCAGGGTGGGGAGGGAACGAACGGCACATTGATAAGACATTCCTACCTCCGCAACCAGCACACTGAGTCAAGAGTTCCCTTCACCAGGCTTTCACTCTCTCTGTCCCATCATTAGACATGCAAAAGCAGGAGTGCAGAAGTGTTTGATCCTGAATTTATTTATTTTCGTCTCAAAAAAAAAAAAAAATGGACCCACAATCGGCCGGGATTGCTTCACGTCAGGGCCTGAAGGAGGCGCTGAGAGGAACTTGGAGGATTAGGTGGAGAGGAAACGTGAAGATAAATGGTTAGGCACAGGAGCAGCGGGAAGCGTTTTGAGAGCAGATCAGCCAACTGTTATTCCATCCAGCAGACAGCCGGATATTGGCAGAAAGGGGAAAACTGATGGAAGAGAGTTCAACGACGGAAGGCAATCCTCTCGTATTGTGGCCATTTTTTTTTCCCCCTCAGCAAAAGGGCAGCTTTTTTTTTTTACAGGCAAAGCAAGTAAGGAGTAAAGGTGCCCAGTGACCGACTGGCAGGCTTCAGCAGTTTCAGAGTTCAGCAACATAGACAGTACGTTCCCGGCCCGGAGTCGAACAGCCGGAGCTGGTGGGGAGGTTAGAGGTGGAGTGCACAGCCACACTCGAGACCTGGCCTGGGACAGAGGCTAGTGTTTTACCTGGTTTGGGTTGGTTGACGTACAGCCAGTGCATTTTCTCGGCCACGCCAACGAAGTTGGTGGCCCTACACAGATATTCGCCCGCGTCCTGCTCTGTCACATTGTAAAGAATGAGTTTAACGTTTGCTTCAGCGCTCTTACTTATGCACGACTGCGGGAATAAACAGATCAGCGTGTCAGGCCGGCACCAAAGACAAGGCTGCGGACAGCAGCAGCAGCACACCCCCCCCCTGAACACACACCTCGCAACGGGCTGGGGCCGAGCGGAAGGGACTGAGATTCACACTGTTTAGTTTAGAGATACAGCACGAAAACAGGCCCTTCGGCCCACCCAGTCTGTGCCATCCAGCGATCCTAACCATTGTTTAGGAAGAAACTGCAGATGCTGGTTTATACTGTACTGGATTGTAAACTGTTATACTGCAGTATATTGTACAGTCTATTATACTGGGTACACTGTAAATGGCTCGATTGTAATCATGTGTTGTCTTTGCGCTGAATGGTTAGCAGGCAGCAAAACGTTTTTCACTGTACCTCAGTACATGTGATAATAAACTAAACTGAACTAACTTATGCCGAAGATAAGACACAAAATGTTGGAGCAACTCAGCGGGTCAGGCAGCATCTTTGGTGAAAGAGAATAGGTGACGTTTTAGGCTGGAACCGTTCTTCTTAAAATAGAGCCGGGGGGGGGGGGGGGGGGGGGGGGGGGGGGGGGGGGGGGGGGGGGTATAAATTGGAGGCAAGAAAAGATCAGAATAACCCTGGGCTGCAGAAAGAGTGGAGCCCATAATGGTCCATTGTTGCCTGGGGAAGTTGTGATAATGGGAAGGATACAGAGATGGAACTGCAGATGCTGGAAAATCGAAGGTACACAAAAATGCTGGAGAAACTCAACGGGTGAGGCAGCATCTATGGAGCGAAGGAAATAGGCAACGTTACAGGACAAAATTCTTCTTGAGACCCTGGTTCGATTCTGACCACGGGCGCTATGCTTACGAAGTTTGTATCTGTATATATGTATATAGCGCCGCAGAATTGTGCACCTATCCCCCCCCCCCCCACTTCTCCCTTCTGTTTTTGTTTTTCTGTTTCTTGTTTTTTGTACTAAATTATATGTATGCACTGAGTACGAGCAGCTTTTAATTTCATTGTACATGTATAGTGACAATAAATGGCATATCAATATCAAGTTTGTACGTTCCCCCCGTGCCTGCGTGGGTTTTCTCCGGGATCCCCAGTTTCCTCCCCCATCCCAAAGACGTACAGGTTTGTAGGTTAATTGGCTTCAGTAAATTTGAAAATTGTCCTCAGTGTGTGTAGGATAGTGTTAGTGTGCAGGGATTGCTGGTCGGCATCAACTCGGTGGGCCGAAGGGCCCGTTTCCACACATACTATATCTCTAAACTAGACTAAACTAAACTGCTGATATGGTTGAAAGTTCATACTGTTCCTTTGTGAACTGTGGCTGCTCCCATTGTTAGACGGGCTGGGCTGGTGAAAGGGTAGACATATTTTATGTGTGATTTTTGATCACAGCGTAGATTGCAACATATTTACTTACAGGCACAATACACAAAGTATTTCTAATAATATTTTGGTTTTGCCTTGTTCCTATTTAAGGCCTGGTGATTCCAAACCAATAACGTGTGTAAAAACTGCCGATCGCTGAGCATGGTGTTGTGGAGGTAACCGTACAGGCGGGAGGTCACTCAGCTGTAAATGTGAGCCACAGCTCTCCTCTTTCTTTTGTCATCTGCCACGTTTTACTCAGGATCATTGCAGGCCCAAGGCAAGGCAATAGACAATGGGTGCAGGAGTAGGCCATTCGGCCCTTCAAGCCAGCACCGCCATTCAATGAGATCATCCGCAATCAGTATCCCGTTCCTGCCTTCTCTCCAGGCTCTCCAAAGATCGAACAAGTGTCCATCTTCCAGGCACACCCTAACCCTTGCTGCCACCTCCCCTCCACCCCGCCACCACTGCCCCCTCCTTCTTCCCCTCTGCCCTGGCTCCCACTTAGTAATATAGCGTGGAAACAGGCCTTTCGGCCCAACTAGCCCACACCAGCCAATGTGTCCCAGCTACGTTAGTCCCACCTGCCAGCATTTGGTCCAATACCATCCAAACCTACCTTATCCATGTACCTGTTTCACTGCTTCTTAAACGTTGGGATAGTCCCTGCCTCAACTACCTCCTCTGGCAGCTTGTTCCATACACCCACCACCCTTTGTGTGAAAAAGTTACCCCGCAGATTCCTATTAAATATTTTCCCCGTCACCGTTTAAACCCATGTCCTCTGGTCCTCGATTCACTTTGTTTCCCCTTCGTTGGAGCACCAAATGCAAGTGAATTTGTTGATCCACAGTTTGCAGCGACTGGTCCGTCGACCTGGTGCTTCTCGGGCCCCGACCCTGGTGTCACGTCAACCAGGACCACCAGCCCTCCAGTTTCCTCCCACACTCTAAAGGCGTACAATTCTGTAGGTTAATTGGCTTCGGCAAAAATTGTTCCTATTTTGTCGGACATTGCTAGCATATGTGGATCGCTGGTCGGTGGGCCGAAGGGCCTGTTTCGGCGCTGTATCTCTAAACTAAACTAAACTAAGATGCCCTGATTAGGCCAAGCCATGATTCAGGATAGGAAAGATGTGGGGAAGGAGTCACGTGTCATGAGTCTTTTATTGTCATATGTCCCAAAACAGAACCACAAAATACTTACATGTGAGGCAGGAGTCACACACAGACCAGATCAGGGGCAGAGGCAGGTACTCTACACTAACGGAACACTAAAGTAATGATTTTCCTGTTTACCAAATACGATTGCTTCAAGGTCATTGAAGCTGGGACCCACGTCACAAAGAAGACAAATTACTTTCCTTATTTCTAAACAAACCTGCAATAGTACACTGACGTTCTTTTTTTAATCACCTCAAAGTGAATAACGACCAAATGGAGTAACTGCGAAGATCATTGACTGTAATTTGTACTCGGCATGTCGCTGTGACCAGCTCGATGATCTATTTTAATTACATTAATTGTGGGAATTGTTGGCTTGGGCATTGGGGGGTAATACTCTTGTTATTTTTCAATATTGTTATAGCATTGTTGAAATCCACTGGTGATAGCAGTCGTGACCTTGTTTTAATGTCTCCTCTCTCAGTCTAGAGTTTCACAAGATCATAAGGGATTGGATTAGAATTAGGCCATTCAGCCCATCAAGTCTATTCCGCCTTTCAATCATGGCAGAGTTAGGCCATTCAGCCCATCGTGCTTGGCATACAGTGATCTGTGCCACTTTGACGTTTGTGGTGGCACAGTGGTGCAGCTGGGGAAGGCCCGGGTTCAATCCCGACTTTGCGCTGTCTCTGTGGAGTGTGCGAGTCCCTGGGTTAATTGGCCTAGAAACCCGCACGTCTTGCTTTTGAAACCGGAGGACCAGGAGGAAACCCACGTGATCACAGGGAGAATGAGCAAACTCCACACAGAGAGCACCCGAAATCAGGATCGGACCCCTGGTCTCTGATGCTGTGCGGCAACAGCTGCACCAGTGCCGCCGTAAACATCAAAGTAGCACGGATCACTGTACATCTTCTCACAAAGATGCTGCATTTTGAAGCAAGCATTGGCCTATTTACAGAGCTGATGGACTGATTCCTGAATAACACCTGCTTCTAAAATGGCGGCCAACCCAGGCGACTATTTGCGTGCTGGCCACAGAAACAGATCTACAGTCACATATTGCAATCGCTCTTAAATCCCCACTCCCACAGCAACATTTATTACTTTAACAGTGATCTTCTTAAACTCCTCTCAGCCACCCTTGGACTATCTTTGATCGGACTTTACTGGCTTTACCTTGCACAAAGCATCTTACCCTTATTATGTACACTGTACACTTACTTATACACTGTAAATGGGTCGATTGTAATCATCTATAATCTTTCTGCTTTACACTGTAGCTCGGTACACGTGACAATAAACTAAACTAAACTAAACTGAATAATGAAGTGCCCGACTTGGGAAGAGACATCACCTCCTGAATTCCCACAGTATCCGGAGCCAGTATTTCCGCTCTGATGCTGTAGTGATCTCAAGAAGCAGACTGATGTTTTATTCTCACAGGCAAAGTTGTCTTCTATTCCTTTTGATGCCTCGTCAAGAGAAAGGTCATTAGTTTCAATGCAGTGGTCCTTCCCTCCTGATAGTGATGCTGAGGTGCCATTGTTTGGTCGGGACTGTTTGGGAAAATCCTCTCTCTGCGCTCACCGTGCACATTCCATGCACGTTCTGCTCATTAATCCCCCCCTCCCTCCCTCCCTCCCCTCCCCCCCCCCCCCCTCGTGCCCCATCCCCATTGTCTTTCCTGATCCCGGATTTAAATCAAACTCGGTAAGAAGCAACAGCGGCTGCCTGGAATCCGCTGATGTCAGCAAATCTCCGGGACGCCCAAACAGAAGTGGACAAACAGAGGCTTAAAGTCTTTCCTGTGGCATGTTTTGCTTCAACAAAGGTGTAAGAATCCAGGACCTGGCGTCAGTCAGCCTTGCTGTGAACACGGTGCCACAGCGGTAGAGTTGCTGCCTTACAGCACTGGGGACCCAGGTTCGATCCTGACCCTGGGTGCTGTCTGTACGGAGTTTGTACGTTCTCCCAGTGACCCGCATAGGTTTTCAAGAACCAGGGGCCACACTTTTAAGAATTAGGGGTTAGCCATTTAGAATGGAGATGAGGAAAACCTTTTTCACACAGTGGGTTGTGAGTCTGTGGAATTCCCGGCCTCAGAAGGCAGTGGAGACCAATTCTCTGAATGCTTTCACGAGAGAGTTAGATAGAGCTCTTAAAGATAGCAGAGTCAGGGGATATGGTGAGAAGGCAGGAACGGGGTGCTGAATGTGGATGATCAGCCATAATCACATTGAATGGCAGTGCTGGCTCGAAGGGCCGAATGGCCTACTCCTGCACCCATTGTCAATTGTCCCCGGGATTTCCGTTTTTTCTCCCACACTCCAAAGGCGTAAAGGTTCGTACGTTAATTGGCTGTGGTAGAGTTGTAAATTGGCCCTAGTGTATGTCAGATAGTGTTAGTGTCCGGGGATCGCTGGACGGTGCGGACTCGGTGGGCCGAAGGGCCCGTTTCTACGCTGTATCTCCAGAGTCTAAAGTCTAAATGCACAGCTCTTCTCACTGGGCATGGCAGCAAATTTAGAATCTGGCTTCTCCAAGGACAGCTGGATAGTTTAGTTCAGTTCAGTTCATTGTCATGTGTACCAAGGCACAGTAACAAGCTTTTTTGTTGCGTGCTAACCAGTCAGCGAAAAGACTATACATGATTAAAGTGTGCAGCGCCGGTCAGTGTAGCGCTCATCTGAGTCCGCACCGACCAATGATCACCCGTACACCAGTTTTATCCTACACACCGGGGACAATTTACAGAAGCCAATGAACCTACAAACCTGCAAGTCTTTGGAATGTGGGGGGAAATCGGCGCACCCGGAGAAAACCCACGCAGGTCACGGGGAGAACATACAAACCCCGTACATTCAACACCTGTACAGAGGATTGAGGGTTGAGGCGTCAACTCTACCGCTGCTCTGACTACCTCACACACCAGCAAACTCATAGAAACATAGAAAATAGGTGCAGGAGGAGGCCATTCGCCAGCACAGCCATTAATTGTGAGTATGGCTGATCGTCCCAAATCAATAACCCGTGCCTGCCTTCTCCCCATAATCACTTGATTCCACTAGCCCCTAGAGCTCTATCTAACTCTCTCTTAAATCCATCCAGTGATTTGGCCTCCACTGCCCTCTCACTGCAACCAAACATCACCAGGGGCTTCTAGCTGGGCTCTTTCTGACAAATCTGGCCTATCTTGATTCCTGGCCTCAGGAGCTGTCATAGGAATATATGTGTGGGGTGCGGAGGAGTGGGTTGGAGGAATGGGGTGGGGGTGGCAGGTGTAGTGGGATGTGTGGTGAAGGGTAAGGGGTGGGTAACAATGCCATTGTTTATCTGTGGCTGCATATTACAATTACTACAGCGCCGAGACCCGTGTTCGATCAAGGCCACGCGTGCTATTTGTTCGGAGTTCTCCCTATGACCTGTGTTTTCTCCGAGATCTTTGGTTTCCTCCCGCACTCGATCAGGAATGCAGGTAAATTTGCTTGGTGTAAATGTAAAAATGGTCCCTAGTGTGTGTAAGATAGTGTGCGGGGATCGCTGGTCGGCACGGACCCACTAGGCCGAAAGGCTTGTTTCCGCGCTGTACCTCTAAAACTAAAACAATAAAAACTTGCCAGTCGCAAGCGGGACTCCCTGCTGCTGCCCACAAATATCCGTTTCCTGTGCGGGGTGGAGTCTGCATGCACCGCACTCGTACGCACAAACACGATGCTCCCTGATGGGGGAGTCCAGAACCGGGGGTCACAGTTTAAGAATAAGGGGTAGGCCGTTTATAACTGAGATGAGGAAAAACTTTTCTACCTTGAGTTGTCAATCTGTGGAATTCTCTGCCACAGAAGGCAGTGGAGGCCAATTCATTGGATGCTTTCAAGAGAGAGTTAGATTTAGCTCTTAGGGCTAAAGGAATCAAGGGATATGGGGAGAAAGCAGGAACGGGGTACTGATTTTAGATGATCAGCCATGAATGGCGCTGTTGGCTCGAAGGGTCGAATGGCCTACCCCTGCAACTATTTTTCTATGTTTCTATGCTCATTTCCTACCTGTGTTGTAAACACTAGGAACTGTGTATGCTGGTTTACAAAAACAGATTGTCATCTGTGTAGATCTGGCCACAACTGGCAGCAGGGGATTGCCAGAAGGGGTGGGGGGGATTAAACCCCCCCCTCACCACTGCTTATTATTCGCAAACTGTCCTTGTGTGGACGACGGAAGTCAGTGCTTAGTGGATATTGTCCCTGGGGCCTAGGGATCAGCATGACAATGGCTGGTTCATTCACTCATTCACTAACACTCTGATCAGCATTTCAATTTCAAAGCATTTGTTGACCTGATTGCATCACCTTTGACTTTAGATGTTAGAGATACAGAGCGAAAACAGGTTGTTTGGCCCACCGAGTCCACGTCGACCAGTGATTCACGAGTACACCAGGGCCAATTAACCTGCAAACCTGCACGTCTTTGGAATGTAAGTGGAAACGGGAGCACCCGTGAGGAGAACTCACGTGGAGGACTCCGTACAGACGGTACCCGTGGCCAGGATCGAACCTGGGTCGCTGGCACTGTAAGGCAGCAAGTCTACCGCTGTGCCACCGTGCAGCCAATGGGGATGGGAGGAAGCACAGCCTGCAGCTGCGTCTACCGTACGGTGGGCGTGAGGGAGTTCTACAGAGGCCACGGCGAGCCCGTGCCGCAGGGTCACGCGAGGTCGGGCCACCGCCCTGCTCCTTACCTTCAGCACGGTGACGTAGGGAGCTCCGTCCGGGCCCAACTTGCTCCCGTTAACCTCCACGTGCCTGAGCCACTGGATGTGGGGCTGTGCGTCACTGAAGACCTTGCAGTGGAATTCCACATCGCTGCCCACCACCACCGACTGGTTTGCGGGCAACCCTGCCTGGAGAATAGGCCGGTGTGGAGACCGCTCTGAAAAACAAAGCAACCAGTTCCCCGGGTTAATCGAAGCCCACTCCCAGAACAACAGTGTGTAAAATCGTGAGAGGAATAGATCAGGTAGATGCACAGAGTCTCTTGCACAGAAATGGCTGGTGTGGACTTTGCATTAGACAGGCCCAATTTCACTCAGGCCATGATTTCACCCAGAAGTGATCACCGGTGCAAATTACAGGGAGTGCAACACCTGTTCCTACGTCACCACCATCCAAGGACCACAACAGTCCTAGAGGCATTCAACATGAAAACAGGCCATTTGCCCACCGAGTCCATACACGCTGGTTCTATGAGTAGGAAAGAACTGCAGATGCTGGATTAAATCGAAGACAGCCAAAATTTGTTGTTGTAACTCAGTGGGACAGGCAGCATCTTTTGAGAGAAGGAATGGGCGATATTTTGGGTTGAGACCCTTCTTCAGACTGAATTAGATCTGAAGAAGGGTCTTGACCTGAAACTTCATCCGTTCCTTCTCTCCGGAGATGTTGCCTGTCCCACTCAGTTACTACAGCAATTTGTGTCTATCTTCCGTCCGTCCTCTGGATGTCCCCCTGAAAATGTGGTGCCTAGGTCGGGTGAGATGGCCGCTCTCAACTCTGGCCCAGTCAGAGCTGGCAGATCCGTTCCCACAGCCGACTTCCACGGCCAACTTTGCAGGCCGGTGTCACACCCCTGAGGCCACAGCCTCTGTTGGTCCGGCAAAAGGGATAATACGGCAGGGCTCTGGAAGCAAAATCGACAGTGGACCTGTCCAACCCACACTGGTTAGGTGCTTACTCACCGAGCACATCGAGCTGGTACGTGTGGCTGATGCTGCCGTATTTGTTCTCCACCACACACGTATAGTTGCCACGGTCTGAGGGCACCACACTCTCCATCACCAAACTCCACTGCTGATGTCGCAACTAGACACAAACAAACACAAGCCACGTTATTCACCAGCTGCTGCCAATCCTGATTCAGGGACAATTTCTTCCCAGCTCTTATCAGGCAACGGAACCATCAGACTTTATTGGCTTTATCTTGCACTAAACATTATTCCTTTATCGTGTATCTGTATATCTGTGAATGGCTCGACTGTAATCATGCATTGTCTTTCCGCTGACTGGTTAGCACGCAACAAAAGCTTTTCCCTATGGCACGAGACAATAAACTAAGCTGAGCTGATTAATACACGCGATGATTCATTAGTAATGAATGCAATTCAATAAAGTGTATAGCAGGCACTAGAGGTTGATCAGCTTCCTCTGACCTCAGAGCCATTCCTGGGCCAGTCGAGATGGTTGGTAACACAGTCTTTAAATTGACCAGGGATACCACTGCTGCCGGCCGGATCTTCACATGGGAAAGAGAGAGCCATGTTTCCACTAGTGGGAGTGTCTAGGACTAGAGGTCATGGCCTCAAAGGATGCTCTTTTAGCAAGGAGATGAGGAGAAATGTATTTAGTCAGTAGTTGGTGAATCTGTGGAATTCCTTGGCACAGAAGGCTGTGGAGGCCAAGTCAGTGGATAATTTTAGGGCAGAGATAGATAGATTTTTGATTAGTACAGGTGTTAGAAGTTATGGGGAGAAGGTAGGAGAATGAAGATAGGAGGGAGAGATAGATCAGCCATGATTGAATGGCAGAGTAGACTTGATGGTCCTATCACATGACCTTATGGTGTCAGGAAAACAACCTAGCCCTTAACGTCAGCAAGACGAAAGAGTTGGTTGTTGGCCTAAGGAAACAGGGGCTAAACACAAACCTGTCCACAATAACCCCTCAGATTCCTATCTTTTCCCCTTCACCTTAAACCTAGGTCCTCTTGTTCTTGATTCCCCAATCTGGGTAAGAGACTCTATGCATCTACCCAATCTATTCCTCTCGTGATGTTGTCAGAGGTTATGGGGCGAAGGCAGGAGAATGGGGATAGGAGGGAGAGATAGATCAGCCATGATTGAACGGCAGAGTATACCTGATGGGCCGAATGGCCTAATTCTGCTCCTATCACTTATGATCTTATGATTATATATACACCTCAAAAAGATCACCCCTCATACTCCCAGCCTACTCAACCTGGAGAGCGCACGGTGGCACCAATTTGGCAGAGGAAGGGTGCAAATGTAGCATCTAATGCCAACCAGTGTCTGGAAGGGGCAGGGCAACAAAAAAGCAAAACATTTAGCGACTTTTACTGCAGCGTTGGAGACAATTCCTGGCTTGCGTGGTTGGTAACAGATTAAAGCCAGAGCTGCATTCATGCGGTTAAGCATGCGATGTCACATGGGCTTTAGAGGATTAGAAAATACTGCAGATTCCACAAAGGATTTGAAAGCTGCTTTAAAGTAGGATTTCAGACCAAAAAGCCAACTTGTCACTTCTGGTTAGTGTATAATTCCAAGTTGGAGACAACAGGTTGAGATGAGTTGAACAAAAGTAAACGGGCAAACACACGTTTTATTCTTGTTCAGTTGGTTTATGGGCGTCATTAAAGGCAAGTTTAGAAACATAAAACATTCTTAAGGGATTGGACAGGCTAGATGCAGGAAACATGTTCCCCATGTTGGGGGGAGTCCAGAATCAGGGGTCACAGTTTAAGAATAAGGGGTAGAGGAAATAAGGGGATGAGGAAAAACTTTTTTCACCCAGAGAGTTGTAAATCTGTGGAATTCTCTGCCACAGAAGGCAGTGGAGGCCAATTCACTGGGTGCTTTCAAGAGAGAGATAGATATAGTTCTTGAGGCTAAATTAAGGGATATGGGGAAAAAGCAGGAACTGGGTACTGATTCTGGATGATCAGCCATGATTATATGAATGGCAGTGTTGGCTTGAAGGACCGAATGGCCTACTCCTGCATCTATTGTCTATGTTTCTAAGTTGCTTGTAGCTTGAAGCTGCTGTTTTTTGTCAAGAGATTTCAGCTCGTTCTTTATGACAGTGCATTGCCTGACGATCCCATGGTGATTCATGTCTCCCTGTGGATGTGGGGCAAGGGAGAACATTATGAACAAAATCTGTGGCAGATAAGGTGAGGAGGCACGGTCTGATGTAGCCATGGTCTGGTCAGCTTCATCTCCCAGGCTGGGCGCCACTGAACTCCCTTGCTGGGAGTCCCGTCAACATAAAGCCCCACCATCAACCCTCGTCCTGTGCAAGAGGCCTGTACTTGCTGGGGTTTAGCAGGATGGGGGGACCTCATTGAAACTTACCGAACAGTGAAAGGCCTGGAGAGGATGTGGAGTGGATGCGGAGAGGATGTTTCCACTAGTGGGCAAGTCTAGGACTAGAGGTCATAGCCTCAGAATTAAAAGATGTTCTTTAAGGAAGGAGATGAGGAGAAATTTCTTTAGTCAAAGGGTGGCAAATCTGTGGAATTCATTGCCTATGAAGGCTCTGGAGGCCAAGTCAGTGGATATTTTAAGACAGAGATTTTCAGATGTTTGATTAGTACGGGTGTCAGGGGTTATGAGGAGAAGGCAGGAAAATGGGGTTAGGAGGGAGAGATAGATCAGCCATGATTGAATGGCGGAGTAGACTTGATGGTTCAAATGGCCCAATTCTACTCCTATTCCTTATGACCTAGTGGGATAGCCTAGCACCAGTGGCCATAGGCTCAGAATTAAAGGCATACCTTTAGAAAGGAGATGAGGAGGAATTTGTTTAGTCAGAGGGTGATGAATCAGTGGAATTCTTTGCCACAGACGGCTGTGGAAGCCAAGTCAATGGATATTTTTAAGCTAGAGATTTTCAGATGTTTGATTAGTACGGGCGTCAGGGGTTATGGGGAGAAGGCAGGAGAATGGGGTTGAGAGGGAAAGATAGATCAGCCATGATTGAATGGCGGAATAGACTTGATGGGCCAAATGGCCTAATTCTGCTCCTGGAACCAATGAATGTATAAAGGGGCTGTCCCACTGCGACGACCCAATCCGCGAGTTAAGAAGAGTGTCTTCGACCTTCAAGCTCGAGGGCACTCGCCTGGAAAACCTCAAGCTGGATCGACCGTCCGTGTTGAAACCGTGAGCTGGATCCACCGACCGCGCACACACACACACACAGGTAGGGGCCAGGGAAAGCGGGGGAGCGCTGTCTGAAATTTACACCCGTGATGAAGAGGAAGGTAAAATGGCTGCACGGTAATGGTAAGTACTTTAGAGGGCATGGAGGGGGGGGGGGGGGGGGGAGGGGGGGGGAGGGGGGGAGAGGGAGAGAGAAGGGAGGGAGAAGGGGGGAGAAGGGGAGAAAAGGGGAGAGAAGAGGGCGGGGGAGAAGTAGTGGAGACACTTTTAAGAAGTATAATAATGTTTAGCGGGCATTTTACCCACTGGTCGGTTTTTCCTCGTCCTGAAAACTCCAATGCACCAATCAAAATGCCCGGTCAGCGAAGGAGATTGCCTACGGCTGCCCTCGACTGCCTGTAACTAAATAGTGACCCCACTCCACTGCACTACGAGTTAAAAACAACCATGCCAACCAAATTTTACTTGCGGAAAATTTTTCAACATGTTGAATAATTTTCCACGATCTAGCTGAGGCACAATCTAGAATATTCAGGAACTTCCCTTGAGCATGAAGGAGAGTTCCAGTGACCTCACAGGACCTCCTAGGACCACGTGTCCACCATGCTGCGAGTTTGAAGGTCGAAGACACTCTTCTAAACTCGCAGATTAGGTCGCCCAAGTGGGACAGCCCCCTTAAGGCTGGTGAGCAGCGGCTGGGCTCAGACAGGCCAGGGACGGCGCGGAGTAACTGCTCACCTTGATGCCACCGATCCGGTGCTCTCCCCGAAACTCTTTACCGTTCTTCAGCCAGTGGATGGTGGGGGTTGGGTTCCCGGCGGCGGGGCAGCGGAAGCGGACGGTGTTGGCCGCGGGGACCGCGTGCAGCTTCTTCTCCATGCGGTCGGGGCGGGCCCAGTACGGAGCTCCTGCAAACGCCAGGCAGAACAAGCGGAACACATTTAACCAGGGACTCATCTCAAAATGCTATCACACCTACTGATGATTCAGAGGCCTAATAACAGCTGGGCAACTGAATCATCCCACCACAACCAGAGCAATGAACCACTATCTACCTCTTTGAGGTCCCTCCGACTATCCATGATCAGACTTTGCGGCCATTTACGAGGATGTTGCCAGGACTAGAGGTTGTGAGCTATAGGGAGAGATTGAGGAGGCTGGATCTCTGTTCCATGGAGCGCAGGAGGATGAGAGGGAGATTTTATAGTAGGTGTACAAAATCATGAGAGGAATAGATCAGGTAGATGCACAGAGAGGACATAAGTTCAAGGTGAAGGGGAAAAGATTTAATAGGAATCCGAGGGGTGATGGGTGTATGGAACAAGCGCCCAGAGGAGGTAGTTGAAGTTGGGACTATCACATAGTTTAAGAGACAGTTGGACAGGTACATGGATGGATAGGACAGGTTTGAGGGATCTGGACTAAGTGCAGGCAAGTGGGACTAGTGTAGCTGGGACATTGTTGGCTGGTGTGGGCGAGTTGGGCCGAAGGGCCTGTTTCCACACTGTATCACTGCGACTCTCTATTAGCTTTGCACTAAACATTATTTCCTTATCATGTATCTGTACACTGTAAATGGCTCGATTGTAGTCATGTATTGTCTTTCTGCTGACTGGATAGCACGTAACAAAAGCTTTTCACTGTACCTCGGTACACGTGACAATAAAATAAACTGAATGAATGAAATTAATCCATGATGTTTAGTTTAGTTTAGAGGTACAGCGTGAAAACAGGCTCTGTTGGTCGGTGTGGGCAAGTTAAGCCAAAGGGCCTGTTTCCACACTGTATCACTCCATGACTCAATGTAGCAATGTTACAAAATTTTGAGATTTTAAAAATCAAGTCTGTAATTTATCCCATCAGATAAAGCATAAAAAGAAGTTTAATTTGTCACCTAATTCACTTTCATATCTTCAGTATTAAAAATGTTATGGCCATTTTCATACTCGGAAATTAGCATCTTGTTCCCTATGGTTTGCATTGACTTAATACAAAAGCTGTGATCGAGGACAGTCAAATGGCCATAACTTTCTTAAAAATTAAGAGAACTAAAAGACATTTTGAGTTATTATAGATTGAAGCATTCTGAAACAAATATGAAACAATCTTACTTAGATGACTTGAAATTAAAGCATATAATTAGTTAGTTATCTAATTGTAGCTAATTACAAAATTCAATGACTAGATCTAAACATCTATCAATTTCTTAAGAATAGATCAACATTTTTAAATAGCATAAGTGTCCAAATAACATTCACACAAAAATTCACAATATAACATAATTTTAAAATCTCATTGTCATGGATTTATAGGCCAAATGGAAGGAATTTAATGTTTAATACCTGTAAATTAATGGCCATTTAAGTCAACTGGCGAGTGTTTTTTTCTAGAACCGACCATTTGAAACGTTGCGGTTTGCAGTGATTTAGACCCCCATATCAGCATGAAAAACACTGGCAGTTGGTATGGGCAGTAAATCACCATTTCGCAACTTAAAATGTGAACTAAAGACATCTTAAGGACCATTTTAAAACATAAAAATAAACAGCTTTCTTTTACCTGTCACCTACATGAAATCCGTCCCCGTTGTCGACGTTGATGGCTTTAGAAGCTGATTTTAAAATGATTCCAGCACTGAACGAGTCGGGCGATTTGAAAAATATATATACACAGAACGGCAGTCGGAACGATTCTTCAGCAAAAGCTTGCACTCCAACCAAATATAATCCAGGACAAAAAACGCGTTTTAAATCCCCCCCCCCCCAAAGGCGTCAAAATCGCACACACGGCCAGTGGCAGAATTGCAGCCCCGCTGAAGGTAAGTATTGTAACATACCTATTCAAAGGTCCTAAGAGTCACGAGTCACAAATGTCCGCTTTGATCATTCGTTTTCACGCCTTGCCTTCCCATATCTCTAGTCTCCCTCTCCCCTGACTCTCAGTGAAGAAGGATCTCTACCCGAAATGTCACCTTTTTCTACATAGCTCCATCCTATCCCCCTGGTCCAATCGCTCCCTACCTATGTCCAAGACATCTCACACGCTCTTCATCTCTTTTCCAGGCCCCCACTCCATCATGTTTACAATGGATCTCCAGTGACTCTACACCTCCATCTCCCACCAGGAAGGTCTTAAAGCACTCCGTTTGTTCCTCGACTGCAGAACCAGCCAAATTCCATCTACTAATACTCTCCTCTGCCTAGCAGACCTGGTACTTACCCTCAACAACTTCTCCATCAACTCCTCATACTTCCTCCAAGTCCAAGGCTTAGCTATGGGCACTTGCATGGGCCCCAGTTATGCATGCCTCTTTGTCGGGTATGTCGAACAATCCCCGTTCCAGGTGTACCCTGGCCCTATCCCAGAATTCTACCTCTGCTGCATTAACGACTACATCAGTGCTGCCTCCTGCACCCATGCAGAACTCACCGACTTCATGACTAATTTCCATCCTACACTCAAATTCACTTGGACCATCTCTGAAATCTCTCTACCATTTCTGGATCTCACCGTCTCCATCACAGGAGACAGACTATTGACCGACATCTACTACAAAACCTACTGACTCCCATATCTATCTAGACTACACTTCTTCCCAGTCTGAAGAAGGGTTTTGGCCCGAAATGTTACCTATTTTCTTCGCCCCATAGATGCTGCTGTACCCGCTGAGTTTCTCCAGCATTTTTGTGTACCTTACACTTCTTCCCATCCTGCTTCCTGTAAAGACTATCCCCTACTCCCAATTACTCCATCTATGCCGCATCTGCGCCCAGGATGAGGTTTTCCATACTAGATCATCGGAGATGTCCTCATTCTTTAGGAAACGGGGGTTTCCCTCTTCCATTATAGATGAGGCTCTCACTAGGGTCTCTATATCACACAGCTCCGCTCTTGCTCCCTTTCCCCCCATTCATAACAAGGACGGTCCCCCTTGCCCTCACCTTCCACCCCATCATATAGCATATAATCCTACAACACTTTCCCCACCTCCATCGGGCTCCTACTACTGGCCACATCTTCCCATCTCCACCCCTTTCTGCTTTCCGCAGAGACCGTTCTCAGCAACCGCAGGAAATGCAACACCTGTCCCCTTACCTCTCCCCTCGACTCCACCCAAGGACCCCAACAGTCCTTTCAGGTTAGGCAGAGGTTCACATTGCACCTCCTCCAACCCTATCTACTGTATCTGGGTGTGGACTCTTATACATCGGCGAGACCAGATGTAGACTGGGCGATCGTTTCGCTGAACACCTTCGCTCAGTCTGCCTGTCTACCTGACAAACACTTTAATTCTCCTTCCCATTCCCACACTGACCTCTCTGTCCTAGGCCTCCATTGTCAGAGTGAGGCCAAACACAAATTGGAGGACCAGCATCTCATTTTGCTTGGGCAGCTTACAAACCAGCGGTATGAATATTGACCTCTAACTTCAAGGAACCCTTGCATACCTTCTTTCTCCATCCCTCCCCCACCTTAGTCGTATAAGGTTCAAAGTCGTCTTGTTGAGTATCAATGTTTGTAACTCGTTTTCATCTAACATACAGCTAACACTGGTCTGTTTCCTTTATCATCATTACTTTTTTGCATATAGAAACATAGAAAAATAAGTGCAATAGGCCATTCGGCCTTTGAACCAGCACCACCATTCAATATGATCATGGCTGATCATCTAAAATCAGTACCCCGTTCCTGCTTTTCGCCCATATCCCTTGATTCCTTTAGCCCTAAGAGCTAAATCTCTCTCTTGAAAACATCAAGTGAATTGGCCTCCACTGCCTTTTGTGGCAGAGAATTCCACAGATTCACAACTCCCTGGGTGACGTTTTTCTTTATCTCAACCCTAAATGTGTCCGCACTGACTATCGGTCACTCCACACACTAGCTCTATCCCACACACGAGAGACAATTTACAAAAGCCAATTAACCTGCAACACTGCGGAGAAAGGAAATGCAGATGCTGGTTTATATTGAAGATGGATACAAAGTGCAGGAGTAACTCTGCGGCTCAGGCAGCATCTCTGGAGGAAAAGGATGGGTGACATTTCGGGTCGGGATCCTTTTTCAGTCTGAATGTGCAAACTCCGCACAGGCAGCACCCGAGGTCAGGATCAAAGACGGGCCTCTGGTGTTGTGAGGCAGCAGCTCCACCTGCTGTACCACCGTGCCGACTCACACCCACACCCACATCCCAAATACATTACCTCCAGCGTTCCCAAGTTTCACTCTGTTTCAGCTGCGACGGCCTCATAAAGGGTAGGGAGAGGGGTGGGGAGGGGAGAGGATTGGGGGTGGGGGAGGGGAGGGAGAGGGGGGGGAAGAGGAGGGGAGGGGGGGGGGTGGTAGGGAGTGGGGTGGGGGGTGGTAGGGAGTGGGGTGGGGGAGGGTAGGGAGATGGGTGGGGGTGGGGGGGAGGGAGAGGGGTGGGGGATGGGAGGGGTGGGGGAAGGTAAGGAGTGGGGTGGGAAGGGGGGAGTGAGATGGGGAGGGTAGGGGTGGAGTGGGGGAGGGGAGTGAGTGGGGAGGGAGAGGGGTGGGGGAGGGAGAGGGGTGGGGGAGGGGAGGGAGATGGGGGGGGGAGGGGGGGGGGGGGCGTTAGGGCTGTGGGTGAGGGAGGGAGAGGGCAGGATTGCTGTCTGTCTATCGGCCTGGGCAAGGCTTCAGGCACTGTCATATATGGCTGCGCTATGTCACTGCTCACCCAGCATAGAGCAGCAATGTCAGACTAATTTACTTTCCCAGCATGGAGAGCTTAATCAAAGCTCGCTGCTCTGGGGCAACGCGGGGTCACAGCAGTTCTCACTGTTAACCATCACAAGCGAGGCGAACCAATAATGCAAGCCATTTATTTCACTCTGGCACCAGGCAGATATTGGCTGACAGATTTGCAGTGAGGGAGATGTTTCTGTGCAGACAGATATGGCCAAGAACATTGGTTCCCTGACCTTAAACGCTGACAAGAGAGCTCACTGCCTGCCAACACAACGTGATTTAATTTTGCTGCACAAAACTATTTATGAGGCAGTGGAGGACAAGGTTATGGGCTGTGGGAAAAGACGACATCAGCCTTGGATCGGAGGTGTGCTCATGGCTATATCAAACACTCACTATGAGGATGGGAATGAAGATAAACTACTGAAAATAACTCCTCCGATCAACGATGAGTGCTCCCCAACTCTCAGCTGTTGCTATCAGGGTTCCAACGCTGAGCAAGAGAAATGGGTGATGTGGGACATTGTGGGACCAATCTGATGCTCACCGCCTCTTGCAGGCTCACAGGGTGCCACACTCAAAAACTCTTTTAGTTTTACTTTAGTTTAGAGATACAGCGTGGAAACAGGCCCTTCGGCCCAGCGGGTCCCCTCACATTAACTCTATCCTACACACACTAGGGACAATTTACACTTATACCAAGCCAATAAAGCTACAAACCTGTACGTCTTTGGAATGTGGGGGGAAACTGAAGATCTCAGGGAGAAAACCCACGTAGGTCACGGGGAGAGCGTACAAACTCCGTACAGGCAGCACCGGTAGTCGGGATCGAACCCGTGTCTCCAGCGCTGCATACGCTGTAAGGCAACAACTCTACCGCTGCGCTACCCTGGCCGCCCTTGTCTTCTCAAAACAAATGGTCATAGTCATTCAGTGTGGAAACCAGCCCTTCGACCTAGCTTGCCCATACCGACCAAGATACCCCATCTCCGCTCGTCCCACCTGACCACGTTTCGCCCATGTCCCTCTAAACCTTCCCCATCGATGTACCTGAAGCAATGTCTTTTGCATGTTGTTATAGTACCTGCCTCAACTACGTCCTCGGGCGGCTCATTCCATGTGCCCACCACCCTCGGTGTGAAAACGTTGCCCCTGAGATTCCTATTAATTAGTGTAGTTTAGAGTTTAAAGATACAACACGGAACCGAGTCTGCATTGACCAGTAACCACCCAAGATAGGAAATTGCCACTGAGAGTAAGTATTAGCTCAATTATTAAACTGCAGGGAATCTCAGGAGCAAACCAATAACATGATTTTCAATCAGGCAGGGAAGTCTTAGTTAAGTCAGACACCGAGTGCTGGAGTAACTCAGTGGGTCAGGCAGCATCGCTGGAGAACACGGATAGATGATGTTTCGGGATCGGGATCCTTAACTTCAGACTGATAATAGGGGGCAGGGGAATTTTAAATGATACTTCTCCATAATTACCTCCTGATTAGTTTAGTTTAGAGATACAGCGCCCACCGTGTCTGTGCCGACCAGCGATCCTCATCATATTAGCTATCCTACACACTAGGGACAATTTACAATTTTTACCGAACCTACAAATCTGTACGTCTTTGGGAGTGTGGGTGGAAACAAGAGCACCCGGCGAAAACCTACACGGTCACAAGGGGAACGTACAAACTCTGTACAGACAGCACCCGTCGTCAGGTTTGAGAATCCGGGTAGCGCTGTAAGGCAGCAATTCTATCACTGCGCCACCGTGCCGTACTTAAAAGTCCCTGCCCCGATCACCTCGCCAATGACACACCTGTATGCCTGGCCAGTTCACACATGGATTAACTGCCTGGAGATGGGCGCCACTACTCTCCCTTCCTTAGCCAGGCCTTGCTCCACCCTGCGTATCGGCATTGACCCGCTGGTATTTCTGGACACCCACCAGTAGG
This sequence comes from Leucoraja erinaceus, assembly GCF_028641065.1. Lineage (NCBI taxonomy): Eukaryota > Metazoa > Chordata > Chondrichthyes > Rajiformes > Rajidae > Leucoraja > Leucoraja erinaceus. The sequence goes on along the minus strand of NC_073377.1, from coordinate 14,868,383 downwards.
CCGCTCGACTGGGTTTCAATTCGCTATTGCTAACAGATGTGATGATTATGCCAAGTGGGATAACATAGAGACCAAAAAAAAGTAAACAGCCGAGATTGCAACATCGGAATCAATGGCATTCATAAAATAATGCGTGAAGTGTGCAGGCTGCCAACAGTGTTGGAAAATGTGATGTGAATGCGATGAGAATCCCTGGCGAGTTACTGCAGCAGATTCCACGCATTCCCTTGCAGTGCTTTTTCACATGTAGGTTCCACGGCCAAACTGCCTCCAGGACTCATTCACCCGCGCCACCACTCCACGGCTCCGCCCGTTCCCCGCAGCCGAACGCTAAACCCGCCGCGCTCCGGACCTGATGATCCTCAGTACTGCCGGGGCAAAGTGTTGGGCGGGGAGCAGGAAAGAGGCCAAGGAATAGAGGTTGGAGGCTGGGCCCGGGCCTAGGGAGGGGCTGTAGGAAAGAAGCCGATTGAGCAGGGCTTTATTCTTCGGTTTCTGCTTTGGAGATGCAGCGTGGAAACAGGCCACCGAGTCCCTGCCGACCAGCGATCACCTGGTCACAGTCATTCTATCCTACAAACACTGAGGACAATTTACAGAAGCCAATTAACCTACAAAGCTGCACGCCTTTGGAATGTGGGAGGAAACCGGAGCACCCGGAGAAAACTCAGACGGCCACAGTGAGAACATACAAACTCCAAACAGTCAGTGCCCGTAGTCAGGATCGAATGGCGGTGCTGGCTCGAAGGGCCGAATGGCCTACTCCTGCACCTATTTTCTATGTTTCTATGAACCAGGATCCCTGGCGCTGTTAGGCAGCAACTCTACCGCTGCGCCACCGTGCAGTCCTGATGGCACAGTGGTAGGGCTGCTGCCTTACAATGCCAGAGGGCCTGATCTAACAAGGGATGGTGGCATTGCGAGTGGAGGCATATAAAAATCAGGGATGTGCATAGAACTTAGAACTGTACTGCACAGGAACAAGCCCTTCGGTCCACAATGTCAAGACCAACTTTTATCTGCCTGTATATAATCCACCACCCTCCATATCTAGGTGCTTACCTAAAAGTCTCTCAAATGCCACTTTCGTACCTGCCTCCACCACCACTGACAGCACATTCCAGGTATTACACCACTCTGTGTAATAGTTGCAGGCCTTACAGCACTTGATTTGCCAGAGATCCGGGTTCGATCCCGGTGCTGTCTGTATGGAATTTGTACGTTCTCCCCGTGACCTGCGTGGGTTTTCTCCGAGATCTTCATTTTTTCCCCACTTCAGGTTTGTAGGTGAATTGGTTTGGTACAAGTGTAAATTGTCCCTAGTGTGTGTAGGGTAGGGTTATGTGCGGGGATCGTTGGTCGGTGCAGACTCGGTTTCTTAACTACCCATATCCGCTAGCTGGATAGCACACAACAAAGGCTTTTCACTGTACCTCGGTACACGTGACAATGAACTAAACTGTAACTGAACCTCTGGTGTGCTTGAATTTGCCTTGGCCCTGTCACCATTCTTTGTTTACAGTGTACTATGTTTACATAGTCTGTTGTGCTGCAGCAACTAAGATTGTTCTATCTGGGACATATGACAATAAAACACTCTTGACTCTCTTTGGGAGGTTGTTAAACTCTTCGCAGCCAATGAAAGTAATGCCGTTCTTGCTCCCACAATGGGAAACAAGGTGGCAGATTTGGACACAGAGAACAGTGCGAGATTAATGACCAGTTAAACTGTTCCTTTGTACGACTTGTATAGACATAGGCTTTGGCCGGGAGCGCTGGAAACATTCCTGTTCCTCTTCACATCCAGGCAAGGGTTCAAATGGGACCTCTTCTCGTGTACAAAGTGATGCCCTGTGAATTAGAGCAAACCCTTGCCACAGAACCAAGGGCTTCGGAGAATAAAATAAAGTGCTCAAGGCTTGAGAATTTAATCCACAGTCCTTTCACTTTGGGGCAAGTGAGCCAAGCCCAACACTTAATTAGGATTAACAATGTTTTAATCGACAGAGAGTGAAAGCAGGAGTAAGTTTTAGGTTTCGTTTTTAGGTTGAGAGATACAGCGTGTAAACAGGCCATTCGGCCCACCGAATCCGCACCTATCAGCATTCCCCGGACATTAACAGGAGCTCTACTGGCCAGCGTGCCACCCATGGTCACAGTTACGGTTATGGCCACATAACTACAGACACAGAGTTTTATATCACTCTGTGGCACCAAGTGCTACACTACAGGGCGGCACAGTGGCACAACGGTAGTGCCGGAGACGCGGGTTTGATCCTGACTACCGGTGCTGTCTGTACGGAGTTAGTACATTCTCCCCGTGACCACCTCTGGGTGCTCCGTCTTACTCCCACACTCCAAAGACGTGCAGGTTTGTAGGTTAATTGGCTTCGGTAAAATTATCAATTGTCCCTGATATGTAGGATAGTGCAAGTGTACGGGGTGATCGCTGGTCGGGCCGAAGGGCCTGTTTCTTCGCTGTATCTCTAAACTAAATTAAAGTAAGACACTGCTGTATTATTGTGACTACCTTATCATTGGAATAAACAGTATGAACACAGAATTCACCAACTTTAAATAACACCACCACTTTCCTCCCTCCCCACAGAATAGTGAAATGCTTGGATAGAGTGGATGTGGAGAGGATGTTTCCACTAGTGGGAGAGTCTAGGACTAGAAGCCATAGTCTCAGAATTAAAGAACGTCCTTTTAGGAAGGAGACGAGGAGGAATTTCTTTAGTCTGGTCTTTAGGTGAATCTGTGGCGGAGTTCGTCAGTGGATATTTTTACGGCAGAGACAGATTCTTAATTCGTACGGGTGTCAGAGTTTATGGGGAGAAGGCAGGAGAGTGGGGTTCAGAGGGAGAGATAGATCAGCCATGATTGAATGGCGGAGTAGACTTGATGGGCCAAATGGTCTAATTCTACTATTCCTTATGACCTTATCTGTGCACACCATTTCTCCCACCCTTCTGCCATCCCTCCTCCCCTTCCACCTATATCCCTCCCTCTGGCCAGACATTTCACTCATCTTCTCTCCTAACCCTATACTCCATCGTCTCCTTTATATCTCAGGTCTTTGTCTACCCATCTGCCAACCAAACCCAGCTCCTGTATCCACCTATCACTTACCAAGCTTTATCCCACTCTCAAATGATATCTACCTGACTGCCCTCTAATACAGTCACTGAAGATAGGTCCCTAATTTGAGGAAGGACATTCTTGCTATTGAGGGAGTGCAGTGTAGGTTCACCAGGTTAATTCCCGGGATGGTGGGACCGACATATGATGAAAGAATGGAGCGACTGGGCTTGTATTCACTGGAATTTAGATGAGAGGGGATCTTATAGAAACATATAAAATTATTAAGGGATTGAACAAGCTCGATGCAGGAAAATTTTTCCCGATGTTGGGAGAGTCCAGATTCAGGGCCACAGTTTAAGAATAAGGGGTCGGCCATTTAGAACTGAGATGAGGAAAAACGTTTACACCTAGAGAGTTGTGAATTTGTGGAATTCTCTGCCTCAGAAGGCAGTGGAGGCCGATTCGCTGGATGCATTCAAAAGAGAGTTACATGGAGCTTTTAGGGCTAGCGGAATCAAGGGGATATGGGGAGAAGGCAGGAACGGGGTACTGATTGTGGATGATCAGCCATGATCACATTGAATGGTCGTGCTGGCTCGATGGGCCGAATGGCCAACTCCTGCACCTATTGTCTATGTACCCGGTGGGCGGCGCGACTCTGGTCAGCAGCGGCCTCTGCAGTCTGTCCACGTTTTATTATTTTCTGTCTGTGTTTTTATGTAGTTTTTGTTATTTTTTGTTGGGGTGTGTGTGTGGGGGGGGGGCGGGGGTGGGGTGGGAGGGGGGGGAACTTTTTAAATCTCTCCCTGCACGAGAGACCCGACCTTTTCTCGTCGGGTTTCCGTTGTCGTTGGGGCCGCAACGAGGAGCGGCCTCCAACAGGAAGAGACCGGGGACTCTGGTGCTACGACTCACCGTCGCCGTCGCGGGGCTGGCCGAGACCGGAGCGGGGGGGGAGCGCTGCTGCTGCTGCTGCTGCGGCCCGACCGGAGAGTCGGAGGCTCCAACGGCAGGTCTGTGGACGCGGCACCGGGAGTCCCTGGAGGGAGACTGCTCTTTTCAGGGCTCTCGCAACGGCGACTTCCCCCGCCGGAGTTGCGGGGTTGAAGAGCTCCTGGAGCGGGGCCTACATAACTGCCCCGCGCGGCTTAGAATGGCCGCGGGACTCTGCGAGCGCACGCCGGGGGCTCTTAACACCAAGACCCGGTGTGCGACCTTGCATCACCCAGCGTGGCTTTAATGGCCGCGGGACAATCACCATCGCCAGCCGGGGGCTTTGACTTTGACTCTGACATGGGGGGGGGGGGGGGGAGTGCAGTGGAGAGATAAGTTTATTTGGCCTTCCATCACAGCGATGTGATGGGTGTTTTATGTAAATTATGTTGTGTCTTGGGTCTATGTGTTTGTAATGTATGTCTGCAGAAACGGCATTTCGTTTGGACCTCAAGGGGTCCAAATGACAATTAAATGTATCTTGTATCTTGTATCTTGTATCTTGTATCTATGACCCCAATCGCCTTTACTTCTACTATCAACCCCCTGCTTTCCGTTACGGAAGACTGGTTAAATATCCAGTAAATGACCATGTACTCATTTTGGTTAAAAAGACATGGACCCCATTTAATAAATTGGTGCCGGCCACCAATTGTGTTCTAAATGGAATCAGAGCTAATTACATAATGTGTCTGTCCGATGCCTGAGAGTGCATGGGCAGATTTAATTAAAGATCAAATAGCCTCTCAATACTTAAAAGACGCATTGCTGAAGGTCCACAGGGAACATGTATAAATGGACTGATTTACTAAAGTGATGCATCGTCTTTTATTTGACTTAAGTCTGATTGCCAGAAAACATCATTGTTTTTCAGCTGAGGGGAAAATATGAAGCACTAGCCAGGTTTTCATTATCACTAACCCCTAGGGTGTATGTTACGTGTGACGACAGAAATGAAAGAACAAAGCTTAAGGATAGTCATAGAGCAATACAGCGTGGAAACAGGTCCTTCAGCCCAACTTACCCACACCGACTCACATATCCCAGCTACACTAGTCCTACCGAGTCAACAAAATAGAGAGAGTACAGAGGAGATTTACTAAAATGTTGCCTGGGTTTCAGCAACTAAGTTACAGAGAAAGGTTGAACAAGTTAGGGCTTTATTCTTTGGAGCGCAGAAGGTTAAGGGGGGACTTGATAGAGGTTTTTAAAATGATGAGAGGGATAGACAGAGTTGACGTGGATAAGCTTTTCCCACTGAGAGTAGGGAAGATTCAAACAAGGGGACATGACTTGGGAGAATGAAGGGACTGAAGTTTAGGGGTAACATGAGGGGGAACTTCTTTACTCAGAGAGTGGTGGCTGTGTGGAATGAGCTTCCAGTGAAGGTGGTGGAGGCAGGTTCGTTTTTATAATTTAAAAATAAATTGGATAGTTATATGGACAGGAAGGGAATGGAGGGTTATGGTCTGAGCGCAGGTATATGGGACTAGGGGAGAATATGTGTTCGGCACAGACTAGAAGGGTCGAGATGGCCTGTTTCCGTGCTGTAAATTGTTATATGGTTACCTGCCTGCATTTGGCCCATATCCCTCCAAACCTGTCCTATCCATGTACCTGTCCAAATGTTTCTTAAACATTGTGATAGCACCTGCCTCAATTACCTCTTCCAGCAGCTCATTCCATGCACCCACCACCCTTTATGTGAAAATGTTACCCCTCGCGTTCCAATTAAACCCCCCCCTCCCACCGTCACCTTAGACTGTTGTCCTCTGGTTCTCGATTCCCCTACTCTGGGCAACAGACTCTGTGCGTTCAGGAAAGAACACCAAGAAATCTTTCTGTGAAGGTAACGACTGCTTTACTGACAAACAGGTACTTAAGTGAAGATTAATGACAAGTCTGCTGCCCCTGTGGGAAGGAACTACAGATGCTAGTTTAAAGCAAAGATAGACACAAAAAGCTGGAGTAACAGCGGGACAGGCAGCATCTCTGGAGAGTAGGAATGGGTGATGTTTCGGGTCGTGGCCCCTCTTCAGACTGGTTAGGGAGAAGGGAAACGAGAGATATAGATGATAATGTAGAGAGATAACGAACAACGAATGAAAGCTTTTTGTTTTACTCTGTCTCTGCCATTCCTCGGCTGTGATACAGTTTTAAGCCATTTTGCAGAACCCAGAACCGAGTCCAGAATTGGATTTCTTTTTTCCAGCATGCACAAAGGGAAATTTTTGATGTGCATTCAAATGAATGCCTAACAGGCTTAGAGCTGCATGTTTTGTTGCAAAGTGGTGGACATATTTGGACTGGATAAGCCGTCGTCTAATTTCCTAAAGCAACAAATTGGCTCCAATTTATACTAATCCCTTCTTTAAAATGCCGATATCCTGTGATGGGCCCAATGATGATCACTGGCTAGATTTGTACATGTTTGCGTTACACTGCAGGTAGCAGCAGCAACACATTCCCCCCCCCCCCCCACACACACTGCTCTCGATATCAGGCGTCTTATTACCTTCCTGCCAACCTCGACCCACTCGGTTACCCTGTACTCTGGCTGCATACTAACGTGGTAGACTAACCGCCTCCACGCTGGCTCTCTACTCCAGCTGTCCAAAAATACAGAGCTCTATACTTCGTGGCCACCTTCTTCCAGCTAACATTGATCTATTCCTCATTTCCCTTGCTCCGCATCCCCTTTAATGTGTCGTTCTCACGTCATACACTTCCTTATCTCTGTGCCTCCCTCTCGCCTGGCTCTCAACCTGAAGAAGGGCCTCGACCAGGAATGGTGCCCATTCAATCCTTCTCTCCAGAGATGCTGCCTGTCCCGCTGAGTTACTCCAGCATCTTGTGTCTATCCGTCCATAACGAATCCTCGCTGCACCGCTTGGTACTGTTTAGTTTAGAGAGTCAGCGAGGAAACGGGCCCTTTGGCCCACCGAGCCCGTGCCGACCAGCGATCAGCCGTACACTAGTTCTATGTTATCACAGTTTTGCACACTACACACAAGGGGCAATTTATAGTCCAATTAACCTACAAACCTGCATGTCTTTGGAGTGTGGAGGGAAATTGGAGCACCCGGAGAAAACCCACGTGGTCACGGGGAGAACGTACAGACTTCGAACAAACAGCACCCAGAGTCAGCATGGAACCCGGAGCTCAGTCGCTGTAAGGCAGCAACTCTACCGCTGCGCCTCCCCACTGTTTCTTTCTGCTTCAGAAACCATCAGACTTTTAAACACCACAACCTCCAAATAAGCTCCGAACTATATAGACCTGGGGCGTTGGTTTTGTTGAGGCACTATTGTTGTTTGTTTTTTACATCCTGAACATTTTTGTTGTTTATTATGGTGTTTACAGAGTACTATGCTTACATGTCCGTTGTGTTGCTGCAAGTAAGAATGCCATGTTTATGTTTTGGGACACATGACATTAAAGGGCGGCATGGTGGTGCAGCGGTAGAAGGGTTGCTGCCTTACAGCACCAGAGACCCGGGTTCGATCCTGACTGCGGGTGCTGTCCGTACGGCGTTTGTACGTTCTCCTGGCAACCGTGTGGGTTTTCACCGGGTGCTCTGGTTTCCTCCCACACTCCAAACATGTACAGATTTGTAGGTTAATTGGCTTTGGTAAACATTGTAAATTGTCCCTAGTGTGTGTGGAATATTGTTAGTGTGCAGGGGTCGGCGCAGACCCGGTGGGCTGAAGGGCCCGTTTTCGCGCTGTATCTCTACAGTGGCGTAAACTTCTGGTCCTCCATCCTTCCCCTCTCCTCCAAAAAGACATCGACTTAAAGCTCATGTTTAAGAAAGAACCGTAGATGCTGAAAAAAATCGGTAGACAAAAAATGCTGGAGAAACTCAAGCGGTGAGGCAGCATCTATGGAGAGAAGGAGTGGGTGACGTTTTGGGTCAAGATCCTTCTTCAGACCCTTGCCCCTAAAGCTCATGGTGGGCAGACATAGGCCTGGAGCTTGAGTCTGCAGATGGCCTCCAGCCTGCCTGTGGAGCACCACCCGCTTGCTGGGACAACTCCCAGGAGGCTCCATGTGAGGCTAGGCCAGAGTTCCTGGCTAAAACACGCGACGTACCAGTGCTGGCCGCTGCATTCAGCACATTGAAACTTCAAAACACATTCACCATGGCCACATCTCGAGCTGCAGCCCTGGAAGCTTTCTCGGTTGCAGGAACAATGCTTCTTTGTAATTACTCGCATGTGATCTCATCTCGTCCCGATTAATCAGTGGAGCTGGCTGTTGCTAGGTGGGCCAAAACAAATACTGTAGCAGGACGATTCCTTTCTCTGGATTACCTGATCGCGGGGCCACACAGGTGGCCATGACGTTACCTGTAAGCTACTGCAGAGTGCCTTGTATGTCTCGCTGTCACCTTCCCCTCCGTCACCATAGAAAATAGGTGCAGGAGTAGGCCATTCGGCCCTTCGAGCCTTTACCGCCATTCAACATGATCATGGCTGATCAGCATTAAAATCAGTACCCCGTTCCTGCTTTTTCCCCCATATCCCTTGATTCTTTTAGCCCAAAAAGATAAATCTAACTCTCTCGTGAAAAAGTCCAGTGAATTGTCGTCCACTGCCTTCTGTGGCAGAGAATTACACAGATTCACAACTCTTTGGGTGAAAATGTTTTCCTGATCTCAGTTCTAAATGGCCTACCCCTTATTCCTTATTCCTAAACTATGGAACCCCTGGTTTTGAATTGAATTGAATTTCCTTTATTGTCATTCTGGACTCCACCAACATCGGGAACATTTTGCTTTCATCTAGCCTGTCTAATCCCTTTAGAATTTTACATGTTTCTATAAGAGATCCTCTCATCCTTCTGAACACAAGCCCAGTCAACCCATTCTTTCATCATATGTCAGTCCCGCCATCCCAGGAATTAACCTGGTGAACCTACGCTGCACTCCCACAATAGCAAGAATGTCCTTCCTCACATTAGGAGACCAAAACTGCAAACAATACTCCAGGCACAGTCTCACCAGGGCCCTGTACAACTGCAGTAGGACCTCTTTACTCCTAAACTCAAATCCTCTCGCAATGAAGGCCAACGTGCCATTAGCTTTCTTCACTACCTGCTGTACCTGCATGCTTACTGTCAGTGAGTGATGTACAATTACACCCAGGTCTTGTTGCATCTCCCCTTCTCCTAATCTGGCATCATTCAGATAATAATCTGCCTCCTGTTTTTGGATAACCTAACATTTATCCACATTATACTGCATCTTCCATGCATCTGCCCACTCACACAACCTATCCAAGTCAACCTGCAGCCTCATAGCATCCTCCTCGCAGCTCACATTGCCACCTAGCTTTATGTCATCTGCAAACTTGGAGATGTTACATTTAGTTTCCTCGTCTAAATCGTTAATATATATTGAAAATAGCTGGGCTCCCAGCATTGAGCCTTGTGGCACCCCACTAGTCACTGCCTGCATTCTGAAAAGGACCCGTTAATTCCTATTCTTTGCTTCCTGTCTGCCAACCAGTTCTCTATCCATGTCAATACCCTACCTCCAATACCATGTGCTCTAACTTTGCACTCTAATCTCTTGTGTGGGCCTTGTCTAAGGTTTTTTGAAAGACCAAAATGTGCCATGCTACATTTCCCTGTTCATCGTCCCCATTTATCTGTATTTTTTTTACACCTTACCCTTCCATTTCTCTGTCTCCCTCTGCCCTGACTATCAGTCTGAAGGGTCTCGACCCAATACGTCACCCATTCCTTCTCTCCAGAGATGCTGCCTGTCCTGTTGAGTTACTCCAGCATTTTGTGTCTAACATCTGCAAACTTGGCCACAAAGCCTTCAATCCCCTCATCCAAATCATTGATATACAACGTAAAGACTGGATAGACTCGGTTTGTACTCTCTAGAATTTAGGAGGTTGAGAGGGGATCTTATAGAAACTTACAAAATTCTTAAGGGGTTGGACAGGCTAGATGCAGGAAGATTGTTCCCGATGTTAGGGAAGTCCAGGACAAGGGGTCACAGCTTAAGGATAAGGGGGAAATCCTTTAAAACCGAGATGAGAATAACTTTTTTCACACAGAGAGTGGTGAATCTCTGGAACTCTCTGCCACAGAGGGTAGTTGAGGCCAGTTCATTGGCTATATTTAAGAGGGAGTTAGATGTGGCCCTTGTGGCTAACGGGATCAGGGGGTATGGAGAGAAGGCAGGTATGGGATACTGAGTTGGATGATCAGCCATGATCATATTGAATGGCGGTGCAGGCTCGAAGGGCCGAATGGCCTACTCCTGCACCTAATTTCTATGTAAAGAGTATGTAACTCCGCTAGTCACCAGCAGATGCTGCCCGACTCGCCGAATTCCTCCAGCACTTTGTGTTTTACTCAAGATTCCAGCATCAGCAGTTCTTTGTCTGAGTGAGGCCCAGCGTAAATTGGAGGAACAGCACCTCATATTTCACTTGGGCAGCTTACACCCCAGCTGTATGAATATTGAATTCTCCACCTTCAAGTAACCCTAGCTTTCCCTCTCTTTCCATCCCTCCGACCAGTCCGAGTGTCCCTGATTACATTTTATCTCTGTTTGCTTTGTTACCTTCTCCTCGCTAACAACGATCTATTCTACATTTTCCTTGGTCTCCGCCCCCTTTGATGTCTCGTTCTCACACGTCACACTTCCTTATCTCCCCCTCCCCCTCCCCTGACTCTCCAGAGATGCTGCCTGTCCCGCTGAGTTTTTTGTGTCTATCTGCAATTCCTGGTTTCCTTATCTCTCAGCCTTTACCAGCTCCTCTGCATCGGTTCAAGAAATAATCCTGAAAAATCCACTCCCCCATAGTATTCTTGCAATTGTAGAGCATAATACAACACAGGACAGGACCAGGCCCTTGAGCCCACAGGGTTTGTGCCGAAAATAATGCCAAGTTAAACTGATCTCCCTCCATGCACGCGATCCAAATCCCACCACAGAATATAATAACACTACAGCATGGGAACACGGCTGCTAGGTGGGCGGGCAAATAAAGAGACATTTTAATAGTTGTTGAGTGACGTTTCATGCACAACCCCGACTGCTGAAGAAATAAACAAGATGGCATGTTCCAGAGAGCCGGATGAATACAGAGACTCATTTAAAGGCAGGAATAATTCTTTAACTGGTGCTCGACTTCTGGTGTGGAGCAGGAGTAGAAGTAGGCCAACGGGCCCATTGAGTCTGCTCGCTCCACCATTCAATCATGGCTGATGAGCAATCTTTCCTTCTCACCCCATTCTCCTGCCTTCTCCCCGTAACCTGTGATGCTCTTACTACTCAGGAAAGAATTCTGGTGCTTCAGGTGGATTTTTACCAACCCATGGCCTCTACTAGTGGGGATCCGGGCACCACCTCTGTCTGTCATATCTCGGCAGTTGCAGATTTCTGCCCTATCTTTCTGCAGAACAAATGTGATACACGGTTGTAACTTCAGCCGAGACGCACGGGTTATCTGTGAAATATGTCATGAATATAAAAGCATGCAATTTTCACAAAGTTTATCAAATCTGTTTACATGGAATCCTTGGAGAGAAGGAATGCGCGATGTTTTGGGTCGAGACCCTTCTTCAGTCTGAAGAAGGGTCTTGACCTGAAACGTCACCCATTCCTTCTCTCCAGAGATGCTGCCTGTCCCGCTGAGTTACTCCAGCTGTTTGTGTCTTTCTTCGGTTTAAACCAGCATCTGCAGTTCCTTCTTACACACACATGGAATCCTTGATCTGTAACTCCTGACTTGATATCTTTCCACTCCTTGAATCACTCCCTCTTCCATCAGGCAAGAGGTACCAGGAGTGTGAAAACTCACTCCTCCAGATTCAGGGACAGTGTCTTCCCAGCTGTTATCAGGCAACTGAATCATCCTATCCCCAACCAGCGAGCGGTTCTGACCTACCATCTACCTCATTGAAGACCCTTAGACTATCTTTTATCGGACTTTACTTTGCACTAAATGGTGTATCATGTACCATGTATTCAACGGATACCTTAATCATGTACCTGTACACTATGGATGGTGTGATTGTAACCATGGATGTTTAAGAAAGAACTACAGATGCTGGAAAAATCGAAGGTAGACAAAAATGTTGGAGAAACTCAGCGGGTGAGGCAGCATCTATGGGGCGAAGGAATAGGTGACGTTTCGGGTCGAGACCCTTCTTCAGTCTGAACGTCACCTATTCCTTGGCTCCATAGATGCTGCCTCACCCGCTGAGTTTCTCCAGCATTTTTGTCTACCTTTGTAATCATGGACAGTCTTCTCACTGTCTGGATAGCATGCAATAAAAATGCTGTTCATATTTCACCTCAGTACAGATGATAATAATAAACTAATCTAAAATTGGGTGGTGGAATGAGGAGATTTTCACTACATTTCAGTATACTACATACCAAAATGACACAGCAAATAAAAAATACAAAGTGCTGGAGTAACTCAGTGAGTCAGGCATCATCTCATGGAGAGGTGACATTTTGGGTCGAGACCCTCCTTCAGATTCAGATTCAGACGGAGATGCTGCCTGTTATTCCAGCACTTTGTGTCTTTTTTTGTAGACCAGCACCTGCAGTTCCTCGTAGCTACAGCAAAGCAAATGACCATTTCCACTGTATTCTGCGAGAAGGGGATTGCCAGCCAGATCTCTGCTAGCCTTGTAGATAGGACAGCATGATTCTTAACGTATGTATGTATGGGGAGAAAGAGCTTCTATGGCATTGGTATATTACCTGTATCCTCACTTCCATCATCATCATCATCATCTTCATCATCACCCGAAGACAAAGAATCTGAAAGACAAATTAAAACTCTTATTAGCGTAACACCAGAGGGAATGTGTAAGGTGGAACACTTCAATGTGCCAAGATTTCTACAACTGCACCGAGGAAAGAAGGTCATGTCGTGGTCCCAGTGACAGCAGCATGAGAATCCGACTCACTGTCCACTCATGGCAACCTTAGCACCCTTCACTGTCACTGGGACCAAGTCCTGGGACATTCCAGCTACATTTAGGTGGCACAGAGGCGCATCTGGTCGAGCTGCTGCCTCACAGCGCCAGAGACCACGGTTCGATCCCGACTACGGGTGCTGTCGGTTTAGAGTTTGTACGTTCTCCCCATGGCCGTCTGGGTTTTCTCCAACGCTCCAAAGACGTACAGGTTTGTAGGTTAATTGGCTTTAGGTAATGACTGTAAATTGTCCCTAGTGTGTGTAGGATAGTGTGCGGGGAGTCGGTGGGCTGAAGGGCCTGTTTCCGCGCTGTATCTCTGAACTAAACCTGGTAATGCAGGAATGTTGAAGAGGCTTCTTTCTTGTGCACGGGGCCTCTGATAGGCCTCCAGGGGTCCAGTCAGACTGACCAGTAATGCCAGCTGACCATTCCCTCCTCAGATGCTGCCTGACCCACTGAGCTCATTCAACACTTTGTGTTTTGCTCAAGATTCCAGCATCTGCAGTTTCTCGTGCGTCAATGTATTGCATTCACTTTACTTCAGAAACAGTGCAAAGTCCCCTACCTGCAGATAAATGGCCTCAGAGTACAGAATGGAGGCGATACAAATAAAGGCAATAAGGAACCAGGGCAGTATTTGTCGAACACTTGACCTTTTGTCATGAGCTCCCAAAGTACTTCATAGCATAAGGATTACTCTCGAACTGTTGGCCAGTCTGGGTACAGTAAGTTCTCACACACAGAGCGATGAACAAAGATGCAGTTAATCAGCCCTGTCACAGTAGGTTCAGTGTGAAATGTTGGCCAGGAAACTGGGAGAATAGCTTTGCTCTTTGCTACAGGGTGCCGTGGGATCCAATGCATTTACTGCACCTCCTCAGTTTATCTCCCTCAGTGATGCATTGGGTGGCAGCTTGCATTACAGCTTCATGCTTCTGCAGTGATAGGCTCCGACCTGGGTGTCAGCTCGTGGGGGGGAGAGAGTCATACAGCACGGAAACTGGCCCTTCGAACCAACACCCGCGCTGATCAACATGCCCATTTTAGATAGGGCCATTTGCCCGCATAAGGCCCATACCCCTCCCAGCATTTCCTATCCAGGTACCTTCTGCAGTTGTACAGGGCCATAGTGAGACCACACCTGGAATATTGTGTGCAGTTTTGATCTCCAAATTTGAGGAAGGACATTCTTGCTATTGAGGGAGTGCAGCGTAGGTTTACAAGGTTAATTCCCAGGATGGCGGGACTGTCATATGCTGAGAGAATGGAGCGGCTGGACTTGTACACTCTGGAGTTTAGAAGGATGACAGGGAATCTTATTGAAACATATGTTTATTAAGGGTTTGGACACGCTAGAGGCAGGAAACATGTTCCCGAATTTGGGGGAGTCCAGAACCAGTGGCCACAGTTTAAGAATACCAAGTAAGCCATTTAGAACAGAGATGAGGAAACACTTTTTCTCACAGAGAGTGGTGAGTCTGTGGAATTCTCTGCCTCAGAGGGCGGTGGAGGCCGGTTCTCTGGAAACTTTCAAGAGAGAGCTAGATAGGGCTCTTGAAGATAGCAGAGTCAGGGGATATGGGGAGAAGGCAGGAACGGGGTACTGATTGTGGATGATCAGCCACGATCACATTGAATGGCGGTGTTGACTCGAAGGGCCGAACGGCCTCCTCCTACACCTAGTGTCTATTGTCCAAATGTCATTATTGTTTTGTTTAGTTTATTACTGTCACGTGTGCTGAGGTACCGTGAGAAGCTTTTTGTCGCCTGCTATCCAGTCAGTGAAAATACTGACCGCCCACAGTGTACAGTCAGGCCATCCATGGTGTACAGATACAGGATAAAGTGAATAAGGTTTCATGCAAGATAAAGTCCAGTAAAGTGCAATTAAAGATAGTCTGAGAGTCTCTAATGATGTAGATGGTATGTCAGGGCCACTCTCTAGTTTGTATTGTACCTGCTTCAACTACTTTCTCCAGCAGATCAATCCATATGCCCACCATCCTCTTTGTGAAAAGGTTGGCCCTCAGGTTCCGTATAAATCTTTACCCTCACATCATAAATCAATGCTGTCCCCATCCCCATCCCTGGGAAAAGGCTTGTGTGCACTCATTTTTTAACTGCCTAATAATTATGTACACCTCTATAAAGTCACCCCCCCCCCCCATCAGTCTGAAACAGGGTTTTGGCCCGAAATGTTGCCCATTTCCTTCGCTCCATAGATGCTGCTGCACCTGCTGAGTTTCTCCAGCATTTTTGTGTACCTTCTATAAAGTCACCTCATTCCCTTACATTCCACAGAATAAACTCCCAGCCTGCTCAAATGCTCCTTAGAGTCCCAGCAACATTCTTCTAAATCTTCTTTGTACTCTTTTCAGATTAATGGAGTCTTTCCTATCGCAGGATAATCAAGTGTACACAATACTCCAAGTTTGGCCTCACCAACATCTTGTATAACCACAACATATCGTTCCAAGTCTTGTATTCAATGCCTTAACTAAAGAAGGCATGCATGCTATAAGTCTTCTTCACCACCCTGTCTACCTGTGATGCCACTTTCAGGCAACTACGTACTTGTACTCTGAGTAGGAAAGAATTACATTTTTTCTCTGAACCACACACCTGTAACACCTGTGGCAGAGCTCACAGATTTGGGAGATGTTATGGGGGAGTAACTGCGGTCTGTTCTGTACACCAGCCACGGAGGGAATGAATGATTAGGCCTCTGTGACTTGGTCCTTTTCTGCAAGAGTTTTCAAGAGAGAGTTGGATGTTGCTCTTACAGCTAAAGGAACCAAGGGATATGGGGAGAAAGCAGGAATGGGGTAGTGATTTTAGATGATCAGCCATGATCATATTGATTGGCAGTGCAGGCTCGAAGGGCCGAATGGCCTACTCCTGCACCTATTTCCTATGTTTCTACGTTTCTAAGAGTTAATGGACTCTCTATCTGAAGTATGTCGAGTATTTTTATTTATAATTTTTACGGCAGTTTTTATGAGCATAGGAACCACGGATGTTAGACACGACCCTTTTAAGAGAAAGGTCTGGCCGTTTCCACACAGTGAGTCAGTGTGCAGGTCCAGGGCACCTAAACAGAAACTGCATTTAGCTGCAGTCTCACAGATCACTTCAATCAGGCCCTGGCATGTTTCCCACCTCCTGTTCCCAGACTGATTCCACATGAATTGGAGTCTCAAGCCACTCAGCTCATGTTTTTGCTGAATGAAACCTGTACAGGAAAATATATTATTGGATTTGATCGCCGCTCCCTATCGGCGCAGCTGAACGGGAAAATTGAACTATCAGCTCCTCTGCCATTGGCAGCGAAACTTGACTTTAGAGTTGGTGGCTCAGCGGTAGAGTTGCTGCCTCACAGCGCCAGAGACCCGGGTTCGATCTTGACGATGTTAGAAGCGGTCTGTATGGAGTTTGTTAGATCTCCCTGTGACCACATGAGTTTTCTACGGGTGCTCTGGTTCCCCCCACACTCCAAAGACGTACAGGTTTGTAGGTCAATTGGCTTCGGTAACGTAGTAAATCGTCCCTAATGTGTCCCTAATGAGTAATGTGTAGCTATGGGTGCGGACTTGGTGGGCCAAATGGCCGTGCCGTATCTCTAAAGTCTAAAGGCTTCAGAGACATAGCGTGGAAACAGGCCCTTCGGCCCAATGAATCTGTGCCAACCCGTAGAAGCATCCTATACACTAATTCTATCACACACTCTAGCAACAATTCACCAAAGCCAATTAACCTACAAATTTGCACGTCTTTGGAGTGTGGAAGGAAACCGGAGCACCCAGAGAAAACCCATGCAGTCACAGGGAGAACGTGCAAACTCCGTACAGACAGCACCCGTAGTCAGGATCGAATCCGGGTTTCTGGCGCTGTAAGGCTGCAACTCTACCGATGCGCCACAGTGCCGCCTCATGATTGGGGTTGCCTGGCAACCCTTATTGGAATCGAATGGCAGCTGGGGGTCTTTGTCAGTCCTCACACAGTTACTTCGTGAAGAGAGACCCAGATAATTGGATCAGAAATACGAGTTTGCATCCCCATCCCAACTAATTCAAATACAGCAAATTCGATAAATTAGGAATAAAAAGTCAGTACAAATGACAATGGAAAATAACCGTCTGGTCTATTAATGCCCTTTAGGAAAGGAAATCCTCCATCCTGACCCAGTCTGTCCTCCATGTGACATCACATCCACGCAATGAAATGGCCTAATAAGCCACCAAACTTAGAGGAAATTGGAGATAGGCAGTGACAACAGCGTCCTACGACCCAATAAGTAAGGAACAACATTCTGGATTTCTGGAATTCCTAACAGGGCAGATAGTGCTGGAGTAATCCAGAGAGTCAGGCAGCATCTCTGGAGAACATGGATAGGTGGTGTTTCTTCTCTGGGTCCTGAGAGATACTGCCTGACCTGCTGAGTTACTCCAGCGTTTTGTGTCCCAAATGCTCCTAATGGCCCAGTAGCAAATAAAAGTGCATCTATAAAGAATAATAATAAAATAACTTGAAAATATATACCAGTTTCAACTTCAGGATGTTTTCAAATAATTCACAGCCAATGAACCATCCTTGAAATGTAGACAATATGTCCAACATTACAGCAGTCCCTGAGTTCTGCATTGCAGCACAGCCTTACATAACATGGAAAATTCCTTCCAATGGGCCACAAACCCCAACATTGGGACGCACAAGCAAATCTGTGATCAACTGAATGTTGACTCCATCTTTCAAATTAATACAGTTTTCTTTCTTGCTTTAGACAATAGACAATAGGTGCAGGAGTAGGCCATTCGGCCCTTCGAGCCAGCACCGCCATTCAATGTGATCATGGCTAATCATCTCCAATCAGTGCCCCTTTCCTGCCTTCTCCCCATATCCCCTGACTCCGCTATCTTTAAGAGCCCTATCTAGCTTGTGTTGTACTTCCGGTGGCGCTGGTGCCAGCAGCCTCCACCTACAGCCCGGTATCTTTTTGTTTTTTTGTTTATTTAGTTATGTAAAAGTGTGTTTTTTTGGTGTTTTTATGTGGGGGAAGAGGGCACGGTGCGGGGGATACCGTCCTTCAGCCGCTTCCTGGTGAGGACGCGACTAATATTCGAGTCGCGTCCTCGCCCCCCCCCACAGCGGCCTACCTACCTGGATTGGCGCGGCCTTCCTGCCGGGATCGACCGGAGCTCCAGCAGCGGCGGGACAGCGCTGAAACATCGCGGGGCTGGCGATGCCTTGCCGGGGGTCGCCGTCTGGAGCCCAGAGTGCTGGACCTGCTGCACCGACATCATGGAGCTGCGGTTTGCGGAGCTCCCAACGCGGGCGGCGCTGATGGACAGCGCGGGGTCCTGTGACTCTGCCCGGCTTAGCCTGCGGACTCAGGAGCTGCGGACTCCGGCAGCGGCAGGCGGCTGATCAGGAGGTCCGGGCCGCTGAGGAGGAGGAGGATGCTCACCGTCGGGGTTCGGCGTCGGCGTTCCACCAGCCCGGCATGAGGGCCTGAACATCGGGCCATCCGGGGCGGCGACTGCGGGTGCTTGGAAGGCCCCGACCACGGATGAACACGGAGGGGAGGTTGGCTGGACTATGGTGCCATCCTCACCTTGGTGCCATTTATGTTATGTTGTGTCGTGGACTTTCTGTGTTTGTGCTTTTTTTTCAATTCAATTTCAATTTTATTTTTAATATGTTTTATTATTTATTTATTATTTATTTATTTTTGTGTGATTTTTTTTATGATACTGCCTGTAAGGGAAATTCATTTCGTTGTCTCAAATTGAGACAACGACAATAAATTTAAATACAATACAATACAATAGCTCTCTCTTGAAAGTATCCAGAGAACCTGCCTCCACCGCCCTCTGAGGCAGAGAATTCCACAGACACAACTCTCTGTGAGGAAAAGTGTTTCCTCGTCTCCGTTCTAAATGGCTTACCCCTTATTCTTAAACTGTGGCCCCTGGTTCTGTACTCCCCCAACATCGGGAACATGTTTCCTGTCTCCAGTGTGTCCAAACCCTTAACAATCTTATATGTTTCAATAAGATCCCCTCTCATCCTTCTAAACTCCAGAGTGTACAAGCCCAGCCGCTCCATTCGCTCAGCATATGACAGTCCCGCCATCCCGGGAATTAACCTTGTAAACCTACGCTGCAATCCCTCAATAGCAAGAATGTCCTTCCTCAAATTAGGGGACCAAATCTGCACACAATACTACAGGTGTGGTCTCACTAGGGCCCTGTACAACTGCAGAAGGACCTCTCTGCCCCTATACTCCAATATCAAGACCTATTCTAATTCCGATCCTTCCCGGCTCACAGGCTTGCTGATCCTCCTTGCAAGTTCATAAGAATAACGAGCTACATCAGGCAATCCAGCCATCGAATCTACTCTGCCATTCAATCATGGGCGATCTATCTTTCCCTCTCAACCCCATTCTCCCCAGAACCCCTGACACTCTTAATAATCAAGAATCTGTCAAAACTCTGGTTTAAAACTACCCAATGACTTGGCCTCCACAACTGTCTCTGGCAATGAATTCCACAGATTCACCACCCTCTGTCAAAATAAATTCCTCCTCATCTCCTTCCTAAAGGTACGCCCTTTAATTTTGAGGCTATGACCTCTGGCCCAAGACTCTTCCACTAGTGGAAACATCCTCTCCACATCCACTCTATCCAGGCCTTTCACTATTTGGTAAGTTTCAATGAAGTCCCCCACCATCCTTCTATGCTCCAGCGAGTACAGGCCCTGTGCCGTCAAACGCTCATCATATGTTACACCATGCCTTGAGGTTGTGATAATGCATATTGACTGTATTTGCCTGACAGGTGTACATTTAAATGGAGCGTAAAGTGGGTGAAATATCTTTCACACCGAGAGCTCTCTTTCATCAGCCACTTGATCAAAACCAGAAATCACCACCGATGCCATGCACAGTGCTTCAATTGAAAACAGCTGCTGGAATCACTTAGTAAGTCAAGATGCAGCGTAACGTAGTGCAGCAGAGTTTATGTTTGGGCCCTTGTTCGGTGGAGTACGTTGCTTTAAACCTGATGGTAATGAAGAGAGGCGACATTGAACCCATTCACATCGATCTGCCTGCAGATTTTTAGTTTAGTTTCGATTTAGAGACACAGCACAGAAACAGGACCATCGGCCAGCCGGGTGTGTTACCGGCCAGCGATCTCCACACCTTAACACTATCCTAAACACACTAGAGCCAATTTATATTTATACCGAACCCAATTAACCTACAAACCTGTACGTCTTTGGAGCGTGGGAGGAAATCGAAGATCTCGGAGAAAACCTACGTGGAGAACGTTAAAAAAAAAACTCTGTACAGACAGCACCCGTAGTCAAGATCGAACATGGGTTTCTGGCGCAGTGGGTCAGCAGCTCTACCGCGGCGGTGAGAAATTCGGAGGAGAGAAATACGGTCTGCCAAAGGAGGGGAAAAGGGAAACTTTCGCCAAGTCTGGGAAGCGAGGGTTCGGGAAGGAGGGGGGGGGGGGGGGAAGAAAGAAAACCTGGGGAAGGAGAGGAACGTGGTGTCAGACGGGAGCTGTGAGATCTGGGAAAGGGGGCAAGGTATTCAGGAGGATGTTTGATTCACACGTGATCCAGAAATGAGAATTACGAGCCAGCGAGCCCTAATTTGCTCCAGCGGGATTCCAAATAAAGGATTAATCAGAGCACGTAAAACACCAGCGGCCCAGCTGCTTCCAATATTCACACACTACAGTTAATTACCTTTCAATCAGTCATCAACAAATGGAGACCCAGGGCCCCTCCAAACACGTTGTAATAAATTGGCCATTAGAGCACTTGGTCAGGATAAGCAAGTCATCGCCCTCTGCAGGAAGCAGCCATTTCCCTCAGATCTCCTGTACTGGTATAGTAGGATTGCAGGTGCTTTAACAGCGAGGCACGCTGGCAAGCAGTCAGCACTCTCCCTGGGCCGAGTGGTACTCCTTCCTGTCACTGCCCCAGTGACCGATAGGCTGGCGGTACCTCCGGCCTGTGCAATTCTCTGCCACAGAAGGCAGTGGAGGCCAATTCACTGGATATTTTCAAGAAAGAGTTAGATTTGGCTCTTAGAGCTAAAGGAATCAAGGGATATGGGGAAAAAAAGCAGGAGCGGGGTACTGATTTTAGATGATCAGCCATGATCATTTTGAATGGCGGTGTTGGCTCGAAGGGCCGAAAGGCCTACTCCTTCACCCTATTTTATTTCATGTCACATCCAATTCTGTTATCCAGCAACTGAACCTACCTTTCACCACGTTTACAGGACAGCTTCTTCCCAGCTGTTATCAGGCAACTGAATCATCCTACCACAACCAGGGAGCAGTGCTGAACTACTATCTACCTGATTGATGAAACTCGGACTATCCTTGATCGGGCTTTGCTGGCTTTACCTTGCACTAAACGTTATTCTCTCATCATGCATCTGTACACTGTAAATTGCTAGATTGTAATCATGTATTGTCTTTCTGCTGACTGGTTAGCATGCAACAAAAGCTTTTCACTGTACCTCAGTATGCGTGACAATAAACTAAAGAGTGGCCCTCACGTAACATCTATATCACTGGACACCTTTGGACTATCTTTAATTGGACTAGACAGGACTTTATCTTGCATTAAACTTTATTCCATTCATCCTGTATCTGAACACTGTGTACATTTTGATTGTATAATGTATAGTCTATCCACTGACTGGATAGCAGGCAAGTAAAAAGCTTCTCAAGGTACTTCAGTACATGTGTTATGTTTAGTTTCATTTAGAGATACAGTGTGGAAACAGGTCCTTCCGTCCACCGAGTCCACACTGACCACTAACACTGTCCTACACACACTAGGGACAATATTCAATT
The DNA here is from genome assembly GCF_028641065.1 of Leucoraja erinaceus. NCBI lineage: Eukaryota > Metazoa > Chordata > Chondrichthyes > Rajiformes > Rajidae > Leucoraja > Leucoraja erinaceus. Next base: position 14,846,459 of record NC_073377.1, on the reverse strand, counting down.
TTTACTGACCCAATTAACCTACAAACCTGTACGTCTTTGGAGTGTGGGAGTAAACCGGACAAAACCCATGCAGGTCACAGGGAGAGCATACAAACTCCATACAGACAGCACCCATAGCCAGGATCGAACTCTAGTCCCTGCGCTGTAAGGCAGCAACTTTATCGCTGTTACTCCAACAACTTTTGTTTTTCTTTCCTTGCAGCTCAAACCTTAAGGCACAGGGTGGTGTACGAAACTCTTTGTGATTTGTCCAAATTAACTCTCTGGATGTCGAATGTCTCCCTTGTCCCTCACTGACTATCATGAATGCAGCATTTCTTATCATGCTGGAATGCAGGTATTTGGTTACAATAGGAATTCCTAGCTTGCATACTGCAAATTCCTAAAGATATCCTCTTAAGCCTAATGAAGTCCGCATTGATTCCCTACAATCTAATATCGCTCAATGTTTTTGTCCACAGATTTGTTACATTAGTCTGGAATGTCCTTGTTCCCTGCTGGCATAGATCAGCGGCTTTGGATCAGGGAGATTGGATCGTGTCCCCAACGTGTGCTATTGTTAGATGCTGTCAGATTTGAGCAGATTAAATCTTTGTTAGGGGCGGTGCAGCGGTAGAATTGCGCCAAAGAGCCGGGTTTGATCCCGACTACGGGTGCTTGTCAGTATGTAGTCTGTACGTTCTCCCCGCGACCAATGTGCGTTTTCTCCGAGGTCTTTGGTTTCCTCACACACTCTAAAGACGTACAGGTTTGTAGGTTAATTGGCTTGGCTTGGCATGAAAATGTAAATCGTCCCTAGTCTGTTTGGGAATAGTGTTAATGTGCAGAGATCGTTGGTCAGCGCGGACTGGGCATGATTCTGCCAACACTCAATCGTAACGATGGCCACCATGTACACGAGCTACAGCAAGGCAACGGGCAACCAACAAAGACTCAAAAAGGAACACCAATTGTCCCTAATGTGTGTAGGGTAGTGTTAGTTTACGTGGATCGCTGGTCAGCGTGGACTTGGTGGGCCAAAGGGCCTGTTTCAGCGTTGTATCTCTACCAATTCCACCCTGGATCTCAGTGATACCAGTTCTTCCCACTGTCCCCACAGGAGAACCTTTCTTGATGATCAACTGGTTAAGACCTTCCGTTGCCTGGGCTGGGCGCCATCTTGGATGTCAGTGTGGAGGACTGTGCTGAAATGTCTTGCTGATTTAAGCAGAGCTGTTCCCAAATCAAGATGTGGTGCTTCCTATGTGTGTTTGGACTAACGGAATCAAGGGATATGGGGAAAAAGCACAAACAGGGTACTGATTTTGGATGATCAGCCATGATCATATTGAATGGCGGTACCGGATCGAAGGGCCGAACGGCCTACTCCTGCATCCTATTTTCTATGTTTCTATTTACAGAAGTATGCTTTCCAAGGTGCATGTGTAAATGTTTGTAAGCGTCATTGGGGTTGTGCCAAATTTCCTCAGTTTCCTGGGGCAGTAGAGGGGTTGATGTGCCTTCTTGGCTGTCGTTTCAATGTGGCTGGTCCACGATGGTTCATTGGCAATATTTACGCCAAGGACTAAGTACTCAACCATTTCCACTTTGGCACCATTGAAGCTGATTGGGGCATGTTCTCCACCACGTCTCTCAAGGTCGATAACTAGCTCCCTTGCCTAGCTGACATTGACAGAGGTTGTTGTCCTGACCCCATGTTACTGGGTTCAGTATCTCCCACCTGTTACTCTGTCTTATCATTGTTCGTGATCCGGCTCATCACAGTGGTGTCATCGGCAAACTTGTAGATGGAGTTGGAGCCTTTTTATGCCCCTGTCCCACTTAAGAAACCTGAACGGAAACCTCTGGAGACTTTGCGCCCCACCCAAGGTTTCCGTGCGGTTCCCGGAGGTTGCAGGTGGTTGCCGGAGGTTGCAGGTAGTGGAAGCAGGTAGGGAGACTGACAAAAACCTGCTGGAACCTCCGGGAACCGCACGGAAACCTTGGGTGGGGTGCAAAGTCTCCAGAGGTTTCCGTTAAGGTTTCCTAAATGGGACAGGGGCATAACTTGGCGGCAAGGTCGTGTGTTTGCAGGGAGTAGAGTTGGGAGAATGCATTCTGCAGGGCACCAGAGTCGATGAATTATTGAGAAGGTGTTGTCAGCTGTCGCCACTGATAGTGGTCTGTGGGTCAGAAAGCCCAAGGATCCAGTGGCAGAGGGGGGATGCTGACTCCTAGATCTCAGAGTTTGGCGTTCAGAAGTCTGGGAATCCATGGCTCTCGGCAGCTGAACTCAAGACCCGGTAGATCGGGGCTTCAGGCGGAGTCCACCAAGCCGGTTTCCCGCGGCTGAATGGAAGACCCACTGGATGACGGCCTGCAGGAAGAAGCCCTCCCTCGTGCCGGCCCTCTGCTCGTTGGACCTAGCGGACCGCAGGCCTTGGAGGAGGAAGCCCCCAGTGCCGGTCTCCTGCTCGACCCCAGAAGACCAGAGCCGGACCCCACGACAATCGTGGCGCGGGAGGAGCGAGGCCGGTGGGAGAGGAGAGGGAACCGGGGTCTGGCCTACCGTTCCCTCGTGGTCGGCTGCGGGACGCACCCTCGAGGAACAAAGGTGGACGGGGGAGGAGAGGGACGCGGCGTCCAAGGAAGATGACGACTGCAGGCCCCGCAACAGCCTGGGACTCTCCTGGGACAGGCAACGCTCAGAAAAACTGGAGCGTTGACTTTGTAAATGGAGTCATAGAAACATAGAAAATAGGTGCAGGAGTAGGCCATTCGGCCCTTCGATATGATCATGGCTGATCATCCAACTCAGTATCCCATCCCTGCCTTCTCCCCATACCCCCTGATCCCTTTAGCCACAAGGGCCACATCTAACTCCCTCTTAAATATAGCCAATGAACTGGCTTCAACTACCTTCTGCGGCAGAGAATTCCAGAGATTCACCACTCTCTGTGTGAAAAAGGTTTTCCTCATCTCGGTCCTAAAAGATTTCCCCCCCTATCCTTAAACTGTGACCCCTTGTTCTGGACTTCCCCAACATCGGGAACAATCTTCCTGCATCTAGCCTGTCCAACCGCTTAAGAATTTTGTAAGTTTCTATAAGATCCCCCCTCAATCTTCTAAATTCTAGCGAGTACAAACCGAGTCTATCCAGTCTTTCTTCATATGAAAGTCCTGACATGTCAAAACATGGCGGATCTTGCAGGCGAGCACACTAAACTATTTCCGAGGGGGAATGGCAATACCCCACTGCACTGTTTGTAAGAAAAATAATTTCACTATGTTTGGGCGGTCACGGTGTTGCAGCGGTAGAGTTGCTGCTTTACAGGTGCTGTCTGTACTGAGTTTCTACGTTCTCCCCGTGACCTGCGTGGGTTTTCTTCGAGATCTTCGGTTTCCTCCCACACCGGTTTGTTGGATAATTGGCTTGGTAAATGTAAAAATTGTCCCTAGTGTGTGTAGGATAGTGTTAATGCGCGTGGGATTGCTGGTCAGCGCGGACCCGGTGGGCCGAAGGGCCTGTATCTCTGAACTAAACTAAACTAAACTAAACTTTTTGCACGTGTGACAATAAAAACACAGTTGAACCATTGGGTCTTTGAAACAACGGCCTGACATTTATCCGCTTCTCAACAAAGTGAGTATACACTTCCCAACAAAGCGAAGGGGAGGCTATCTGTCATCACTACAGAGGTGAGCCAACTCACCACAGCATTGTTCATGGACATCATGAGGAACACATTTAGCCACCGCATGGTCAAACAGCGATGACAATCAACACTCACCTGCAACCTTGATGGTGAAGTTGCTTAGAATCTGGTTGGTCCCCCAGAGTTTGCAGGAGTAGACTCCGGAATCATCGTAGGAAACGTTGATGATCTTCAGCCACTTCTGGCCGACTTGGGTGGTGTTGTTGGGCAGGATTCTGAGCCCGTCTTTCAACCACACCAGTGGTGCCAGCGAGGAGCCTCGGGGGTTGCAAGACAGGTCCAGGGTGTCGCCGCTGCCAAGAACGATCTCCTCCAGAACAGTTCGCTGGCTTCCCGATGTCACCGTTCCTGAGGAGGAAACAATGACACTTTATATAGCATTTTTGTCTACCTTCGATTTTCCAGCATCTGCAGTTCCTTCTTAATCATCAGTCTGAAGAAGGGTTTCGACCCGAAACATTGCCTATTTCCTTCGCTCCAGAGATGCTGCCTCACCCGCTGAGTTTCTCCAGCATTTCTGTCTACTTTAAATAAATGCTCGTCTCTTCAGACATTCTCGGAGCAAAATTAGGCCATTCGGCCCATCAGGTGTACTCTGCCATTCAATCATCTTTCCCTCTCAATCCCATTTTCATGCTTTCTCCCCATATCCCCCGACACCCATGCTAATCAAATCTGTCAATCTTCACCTTAAAAATAACCACTGGCAGCCTCCGCAGCCCTTGGCAATGAATTCAATGAATTAAACTCTGAAGCCCCTTTCATTAAGCATGAATCACTTTCAAACACTCTAACCCACACCACCTACACGATGAGTGTTGGAAGTAACCACAGATGCTGGTTTACACCGAAGATAGACACAAATAACTCAGTGGGTCAGGCAGCATCTCTGGAGAGAAGAAGGAGTTTCAGGATATTCCAGCTTTGTGTGTCTACCGACACAATGACATGTGCTTCACTCTGTGATGGATGCCTCAAGCCACCGCGTTTCGCTGCCATGCGGGATGCAATGATGCCCAAAGATCAACGCCTCATCCACTGGCTGGCAGTTGCGGCCCGTTGGACACAAGAATGAACTGGCCAATTTTATCCATATACTGCCGGTGGCTCTAATGTAACCACGTGTTCCCCTCTAAACCTTTCCTATCCATGTACCTGCCAAATGTCTTTCAAATGTTTTTATAGTACCTGCCTCATCTACCACCTCTGGCAGCTCGTTCCATACACCCACCACCTATCTGCACCCTACACCAGCATCCGCGGAATGAGTGAGACGTTTGCCAGTCCCAGTTGAACAACAATGGGGTTAGCCCGAGAGATTTAGCTTGGCCGTGGAGATTGGCTTCATTTTTTTTAATTTTAATTTTTTTTTTTTTATTTTTTTTTTATTAGAAGTACGGTAAATTACAATACTACACAACACATATATCTTAATACATTTTTTGTACTGCTTCATTTTTTTTGTTTTGAGCTTTAAGAAAAAGATAGAAGTAAAGAAAGTAAAGAAAGTGCGCAATTTTAAATGAATATCAATTTGCTTCAACAGTGCAGGAGGCCGGTTGGTGCACACCTCACGAATCTGGAAGGCCAACGGGTCACATTTTCCTAATACGCTGTTATTGTACACCGTGGTAAGAGACTGCACGTTGCTAAACAGATCTCGAGTGGACACCAACCAGAGCAAGCAAAGGCAAGCACCTCACTTGTGAAGGGAAGGGAAGGGAAGCCACCGCATCGATTGGCACCAGTGTGTACAGCTTTAACTCGAGCCAATATGCAAGTGTGGTGGGGAATGCGGGGGGGGGGCGGTTAGTAAGACGCAAGGAAGAAACCTAGGCCATTATACGAGCTTTAGTAACACTAAACAGTTCGAAGGAAAACAGCTAAAAGCACATCTGTCAACATGTAATCACCGAGTTGTATATTTTGGCCCATATGTCCGTACAGTCCAACAAGTCAGGAATACGCCTAGACAAAGGAAAACAAATAAAACAGAGGGGTAACATAAAGCAGCCTTTCATTCAGGCACAATTTCCCCATACATAGCAAACACAGCGTCGTAGCATGTTGTATGTATTTTCCTAACACCAGTAAGTACTGCCTTGAAAGGGTGCAATCCTGTTTGGCGAGGTATGCTCAAATATTTTTTATTTACCAGAATACCAGTGCATAAGAAAAACAATTTTAATTTCGAACGAGTCCTCTTAATTCGAGCACGCAGCTGAAACAGCCCAGCAGGCCGGACGGAGCTCAGTGTCATTAGGCATTCTAACAGCGATCGGCAGCAGCAACAGCCTGACAGCACTGGGCCTCAACTCACTGGGGTTTAGAAGGTCGAGGGGGAACCTCATTAAAACTTACAGAATAGTGAAAGGCATAGATCGAGTGGATGTGGAGAGGATGTTTCCACTGGTGGGAGAGTCTAGGACCAGAGATCATAGCCTCAGAATTAAAGGGTACTCTTTTAGAAAGGAGGTGAGGAGGAACTTCTTTAGTCAGAGGGTAGTTAAACTATGGAACTCATTGCTACAGGGGGCTGTGGAGGCCATCAGTGGATATTTTATAGGCAAAGTTGGACAAATTCTTGATTAGAATGGGTGTCAAGGGTTGTGGGGAGAAGGCAGGAAAATGTCTAGGGCAGAGATCAGCCATGATTGAATGGCGGAGTAGGCTCGATGGGCCGAATGGCCAAATTCTACTCCGATAACTTATGAACTTGTGAGAAAGCACAAATGATTCTGACCCGCACCATCCAAACGTGTACAATCTCACACACACAGGGGAAGGGTGGGAGCTTATGTAGGAAGGAACTGCAGATGCTGATTTGCACCGAAGATAGACACTGAAAGCTGGAGTAACTCGGTGGCAGAGGCAGCACCTCTGGAGAGAAGGAATGGGTGACAAGCAGGGAGCTGCTGATCTGCCCAGTGGCCACATTTTCCTTGTGCCTGTTCCAGTTTCTTCAGCTGTTTAGATGTACAGTGTGTACTTTCTGCTTGTTTTGTTCTGTACATACAAAGGTTCATTGATTCATAAACTCACCACACCCCCCCTAACTCCTTCATCAGCACCATCCACCCACTCCCTTCAACCCCGACTTTGATAAATGCAATTGTTATGTTAGCCATACAACTCCAGGGCTAAGGTAGACTCAAAAAGGCCGGAGTAAGTCAGCGGGTCAGCCAGCATCCCTGGAGAAAAGGAATAGGTGACGTTTCGGGTCGAGACCTGAAATGTCACCTATTCCTTTCTCTCCAGAGATGCTGCCTGACTCGCAAAGTTACTCCGGCATTTTGTGACTATCTTTGGCGGAAACCAGCATCCGCATCTGCGGTTCCTTCCTACACACAAGTGATGTGATACATGGGTTTAAGAAAGAACTGCAGATGCTGGAAAAATCGAAGGTAGACAAAAATGCTGGAGAAACTCAGCGGGTGAGGCGGCATCTATGGAGCGAAGGAATAGGCAACGTTTCGGGTCGAGACCCTTCTTCTTCTTCAATGATACATAAGTTCGTACGTTCTAGGAGTAGGTCATTCGGCCCATCAAGCTCACTCTGTCATTCAATCATGGCTGACCTATCTTTCCCTGTCAATCACGCTCTCCTGCCTTCTCCCCATAACCCCTGACACCATATATTAATCAAGCACTTGTCAATCTCCAGCTTACAAATATCCATTGACAGCCTCCACAACCATCGATGGCAATGGATTCCACTGATTCACCACCCTCTGACGAAGGAAATTCCTTCTCATCGCCATTTCTAAAGGTATGTCCTTTTATTCTGAGGCTATGGCCTCTGCTCCTAGACTGTCCCCCCAAGTGGAAACATCAACTTCGCATCAAACCTGGGTCTCCGGCACTGCCTCCTGTGAGACAGCAACTCTACCGCTGCACCACCGTGCCAGCTGCTTGCTATCCAGCAGGCACAGCTACAGGGTACAGCTGTGCGTGTCAGATAAGCACAGATAGGCACAGCTGTTGGGCTGGGGAGAAGGGAGATTATCAGCACCTGTGGGAAGCGTTCTGTCACATGAAGCGCGACCTTCCAGTGGGCGAAGGGGATAGAAACGTAGAAACATCGAAAATAGATGCAGTAGGCCATTCGGCCCTTCGAGCCTGCAACGCCATTCAATATGATCATGGCTGATCATCCAACTCAGTATCCCGTACCTGCCTTCTCTCCATACCCCCCGATCCCCCTAGCCACAAGGGCCACATCTAACTCCCTCTTAAATATAGCCACTGAACTGGCCTCAAGTACCTTCTGTGGCAGAGAATTCCAGAGATTCACCACTCTCTGTGTGAAAAATGTTTTTCTCATCTCGGTCCTAAAGGATTTCCCCCTTATCCTTAAACTGTGACTTCTTGTCCTGGACTTCCCCAACATCGGGAACAATCTTCCTGCATCTAGCCTGTCCAACCCCTTAAGAATTTTGTAAGTTTCTATAAGATCCCCCCTCAATCTTCTAAATTCTAGCGAGTACAAGCTGAGTCTATCCAGTCTTTCTTCATATGAAAGGATAACGGAAAACAACACGGTAGCGAAGATGCAGAGACGAGCTCTCCATGGGCACTGGAGGTCAAGGTGACGGACCACATCTGGAGTATTGTGAGCACTTTGGGCCCCATATGAGAAGGAACTTCTTTAGTCAGAGGGTGGAGAAACTGTGGGATTCATTGTCACTGTGGGGGCCAAGCCAGTGAATGTCTCTACGGCGGAGGTTGACAGATTGTTGATTAGTACGGGTGAAAGGATTTATGGGGAGAAGGCAGGAGAATGGAGTTAGGAGGGAGAGATAAAGCAGCCATGGAGAATGGGGTTATGAGGGAGAGATAGAGCAGCCATGACTGAATGGTGGAGCAGACTTGATGGGCCAAATGGCCTAATTCTGCTTCTAGAACCTTTGAACTTATGAGCATATCCGAGGAAGGATCTGCTGGCATTGGAGAGGGTCCAGAGGAGGTTTACAAGAATGATCTCTGGAATTACTGGACTAATATGTGATGAGCGTTTGACGTCACTGGGCCTGTACTCACTGGAGTTTAGAAGTATGAGGGGGAATCGGATAGTGAAAGGCCTGGATAGAGTGGATGTGGAGAGGAAGATTAATCCTGGCTCGGACAAAACTCTGATTATTAATAACCAATGATCTGTTATTTGCACTTTATCAGTTTATTTATTCATGTGTGTATATATTTATATTATAGTATATGGACACACTGATCTGTTTTGTAGTAAATGCCTACTATGTTCTGTGCGCTGAAGCAAAGCAAGAATTTCATTGTCCTATACAGGGACACATGACAATAAACGCACTTGAACTTGAACTTGATTTCACTCGAGGGAAAATCTAGAACTAGTGGCCAAAGGCTCAGAATAAAGGACCTAACTTTAGAAAGGCCAAGCCAGAGGATATTTTTAAGGCAGAGATTGGCAGATTCTTGATTAGTACAGGTGTCAGGGGTTATGGAGAGAAGGCAGGAGAATGGGGTTGGGAGGGAAAGAATAGATCAGCTATGACTGAATGGTGGAATAGACTTGGTGGGCCGAATGGCCTAATTCTGATCCTATAACATATGAACATGACAGCCAGCCTGGCACCAGGGTTCTCAGACATGCCAAGGCAGAGATGGTCGAAGGCTCGGACAATCCGTGTTACGCTGATGTGGGGGAAATAAAACATAGAACAGTGCAACACAGGAACAGGCCCTTCGGCCCTCAATGCCTGTGCAGAACATGATGCCAAGACTTATTCTTATCTACCTACATATAGATAAGAATCAGGGTGGTCGTGGTGGCGCGACGGTTGAGTTGCTGCCTTGCAGCAAATGCAGCGCCGTAGACCCTGGTTCGATCCTGACTAGGGGTGCTGTCCATACAGAGTTTGTACGATCCCCCCCCCCCCCCCCCCCCCCCGTGACCTGCATGGGTTTTCTGCCACTCTCCAAAGACGTAGAGGTTTGTAAGTTAATTGGCTTGGTAAATGTAAAAATTGTGCAGGATAGTGTTAATGTGCGGGGATCACTGGTCGTCACGGACTCGGTGGGCCGAAGGGCCTGTTTCCACGCTGTATCTCTAAACTAAAAAAAAAATAAATCCATATTCTTCCATTCCCTGCAGATCCAAATTTAACTGGCAGAGTTAACACAAAGACTTGCAGAGTAACTCCAGTCTGAGCACAGAGTGGAGACCGGGCGTTGCAGGGTCACTGAGCTGAAGGTAGCGAAACTGCCACTTGTTCCAAAGCCCTGTTGAAGCCTGATGGTGGCGGCACACAGAGCTGACTGCACCCACTCAGAACCTACAGCACACCTATCTTTCACAAGCTGCGCTTTGAAAGGCCGTCAAACACTGAGAGGCCAAATGCACTTTACCGTGGCAGGGGGCGTCCATTTAAAACCGCTGTGCAGGCACTTCAAGCATCTAGTCACACCCCGTCCACTCTCTATCTCCGTCACCTCTCCATATCTGTGTCTACTTCAGAGAGAATGGCAGATTCCACCAACGGTGAAGAGAAATGCTCTCATTTCTCGATAGCGTTGAGTGCTACAGGCGTTGAACTCTAGTACTTACATGGAGTTGTAGACAGATACAGTGCAGAAAACGATCCTTCAGCCCACCAAACGTGTGCCAGCCATCAACCACCCATTTACACAAATCATGCATTCATCCGATTTTCAATTCTCTTAATGATGGTCTATCAAACCAGGGCAGGACTTAGACAGTAATGGCTACAGCCCTGGGGAAGGTAGCAGATCAGAGAGGTCGGGGAGTACAGGTGCACGTTTCCCCCTACGATTGCTGAGTCAGGTGGACTACTTAGTTCACTTTAGTTTATTGTCACGTGTACCGAGGGACAGCGGAAAGCTTTTGTTGAATGCTAACCAGTCAGCGGAACGACTATAGATGATTACAATCCAGCCGTCCACTGTGTACAGATGCATGATAAAAGGAATGACATTTAGTGCAGGATAAAGTCCAGTAAGTCCAGACCCATTAGGGATCGTGCCAGGGTCTCCAGTGTAGTAGATAGTGGCTCTGGGCTGCTATCCAGTTGTTGTTAGAGGTGAGTGAGGTGAAGAAGGGGCTTGGCACACTTGCCTTCTTCATTGGGAAGGGTATTGGGTACAAAGGTTGGAGCTGTTGGTGAGGCCACACTTGGAGCACTGTGGGCAGTTTTGGTCGCCCAGGTAAAGGAAGTATGTCATTAACTTAGAAAGGGTGCAGAAGAGATTCACTGGGTTGGGATGTTATCAGGACCCGAGTTATAGGGAGAGGTTAGGTAGGCTGGGATCTTTTTCTTTGGAGCATAGGATGCTGAGGGTGCCCTCATTGGGGATGTTTGTGTCTAATTTCCTAACCTCCTGAAGGCAGTGACTTACCAGGTAAAAAAAAAATCATAGAAACATAGAAATTAGGTGTAGGAGTAGGCCATTCGGCAACTTCGAGCCTGCACCGCCATTCAATATGATCATGGCTGATCATCCAACTCAGTATCCCGTACCTGCCTTCTCTCCATACCCTCTGATCCCCTTAGCCACAAGGGCCACATCTAACACCCTCTTAAATATAGCCAATGAACTGGCCTCGACTACCCTCTGTGGCAGAGTTCCAGAGATTCACCACTCTCTGTGTGAAAAAAGTTCTTCTTATCTCGGTTTTAAAGGATTTCCCCCTTATCCTTAAGCTGTGACCCCTTGTCCTGGACTTCCCCAACATCGGGAGCAATCTTCCTGCATCTAGCCTGTCCAACCCCTTAAGAATTTTGCAAGTTTCTATAAGATCCCCTCTCAATCTCCCAAATTCTAGAGAGTATAAACCAAGTCTATCCAGTCTTTCTTCATAAGACAGTCCTGACATCACTGCTGCATTCACCACATCCTGGTTCAAGAACAGCTCACAGAGGGACTGATGTTCTGATCCTATGGGTCGGATCCCGATGCCCTACAGCTACAGGCTGCTTCATTGTCCAAGCAGGTCTACAAACTGTGGCAGCGGGGTGACTAGACACTGTGCGGATGGAAGGCATAGATAGGATGGATGTGGAAAGGATATTTCCACTGGTGGGAGAGTTTAGGACCTAAGGTCGAAGCCTCTGAATTCTTTTGGAAAGGAGGTGAGGAGGAACTTTAGTCAGAGGGTAAAGTGGAAGCCAAGTTCAGACATCACTGGACTTTATCTTGCACTAAACTTTATTCCCTTCATCCTGTATCTGTACACTGTGGATGGCTCGATTGTAACCACGTATAGTCATTCAGCTGACTGGATGGCACGGCACAAAAAGGTTTATCACTCTACTTCAGTGCGCGTGACACTAAACTAAATACGAAAGAGAAATTGAAGGGAAAATCAAATGAAAGATGTGACCTTGACTTAGATATTTCAGAGAGCCACACATGCACCTCATAAGCTGTCTACAGTGAGACAGATAATCACGAGACACTCTGGCTAATGAAACATGAGGTTAAGTACAGACACCGGTGTTCGCTTCCATGTTCCTAATAAAGTTGTTGTTGTACCGTCTCCTCCTTCCCCCCTTCCCCCCTCCCCCCTGATTCATGTTCCTGAGGTGAGTATGTTGTCAAATCACATTCTGTGGCCCACCACCCACACTCCTCTCCCAGAGAACCACAAGTCTATGCTGACCATCAAGCACTCACTTACACTGGTCCCACACTAATCCTATTTTTTATTCATCCCACATTCCCATCAGCTATTTCCAGGTTTATTTTTATTATTTCTTTTAAGAGATACAGGATGGAATCAGGCCCTTCAGCCCACGCCGACCATCAACACTCACTAGTTCTGTGTTATTCAATTTGTGCATCCTACACAATTAATCATCCTAGAAGCTAATTAACCTACAAACCTGCACATCTTTAGGGCGGCTCGGTGGCGCAGCGGTAGAGTTGCTGCCTTACACCAGCTTGAAAAGCCGGAGACCCTGGATCGATCCCGACTACGGGTGCTATCTGTACGGAGTTTGTACGTTCTCCCCATGACCCGCGTGGGTTTTCTCCGAGATCTTCGGTTTCCTCCACAGATGTACAGGTTTGTAGGTTGATTGGCTTGGTGTATGTGTAAATTGTCTCTAGTTTATGTAGGATAGTGTTAACGTGCGGGGATCGTTGGTCGGCGAGGTCTCGGTGAGCAGAAGGGCCTGTTTCCGTGCTGTATCTCTAAACTAAACAAAATCTTCGTAATGTGCGAGAAATCCCACATGGTCACGGGGAGAATTGCAAACTCCACACAGTCAGCATCTGGGGTCAGGATCAAACCAAAGGCTGTGGCTCCCACCCGCAGGCTGTGGCAATTTACATCAGCCAATTCATCTACCAATTCACACATCTTTGAGATCTGGAAGAAAACCTTAGCACCACGAGGAAACCCAAGCAACCAGTGTGAATGTGCAAACGCCACATAGACAGCACCCGAGGTGAGGATTGAACCGGAGTCTCTTGGAGTGGTGTGTTAGTAACGTTACTAGCAGAACCACTGTGCATTCCAAGCCCAGCAGGGTTGATACCAATGGGTTTGTTCCTCTATTCTTGAATTCCTGCTATCAGCATCATTTGAGTTCATCGTGGGTAAAAAGGATGTACTTCCACAGCACCCTACACTGTCTCCGGCCCTTGCAAAAGAAGCACTTTCAAAAGTGTGGGCACTGCAGAAAAGCTGCAGCTGCTGCAGTAAAGATAGGCACAAAGTGTTGTAGTGACCCAGCGGGTCAGGCTGCATCCCTGTGACGTTTCAGGTCGGGACCCTTCTTCAGACCCGACCCTAAATGTCACCAATCCGTTTTCTCCAGAGATGCTGCCTGACCCGCTGAGTTACTCCAGCACTTTGTGTCTATCTTCGGTATAAACTAGCATCTGCAGTTCCATTCTACACAGCGAATGTTACATCCTGCACAACAACTGTTGGGCAACATAAACATATCACGGCTCCACTGGGTGACATCCAGCTGGAGTAAGAAGCTGAATCTGGTCTCTGTTGTGTGGTTACCAGGCAGTCTACAGCCTTTCCCTTGAAATGCACTCAACCCAAAGTAGCTGCAGCTTCAGACAGGATTTTTATTTTAGTTACAGAAACCCACTAAATACTCCAGCGCCGACTGTTAAATGGTTAGATACAACCTCTCAATCATTCAATGCTTGTGACTGGTGTTTAACTGACACCAATCAGAATAACAGGATTTATTGTCACGTGTACTGAGGTACAGTGAAAAGCTTTTGTTGTGTGCAAACCAGTTAGCGGAAAGACAATAAATGGATACAATCGAGCCATTCACAGTGTACATATACACATGATAAGGGAATAACGTTTAGTGCAAGATAAAGCCAGTGAAGTCCGGTCAAAGATAGTCTGATGGTCTTCAATGAGGTAGATAGTAGTTCAGGACTGCTATCTAAGTTCATAAGTGATAGGAGCAGAATTAGGCCATTCGGCCCATTAAGTCTACTCCGCCATTCAATCGTGGCTGATCTATCTCTCGTGTCTCTAGTCAGTGATAGGATGGTTCAGTTGCCTGATAACAGCTTGGGAAGAAACTGTCCCTGACACTGGAGGTGTGGGTTGGTTGCAAGGAGATAATCAGATCTGTGCGAAGGGACACAGCCTATTGATTGGGTTGCTTCCCGAGAGAGGACATCATGTTATTTTTGTTTAGATTGCACGGAGAATCAATAATCAGTAAGAATGAAAGCCACCGTTTAATTAAATGCTACCGACTGACTTCAAGCAGAAGTGAAAGGCAAAAATATAATTGTTGCTATCTGAGTGTAACAGGTTTGCTTGGACGGAGTTTTAGGATCCAAGACACACAGTTAGGAGGGCCTTAGCTTTGTGGAACTGCAGCGCTCCCAACATCCCCCCCCCCCTCCCCACCACTCCTCCCGTTAACTCCTCTCTAACCTGCACCACTTACGCCAGGTTAGTCCTTCTGATCCTTATCCAGCAGCACCTTGGCTACAAGACCAGAGGTTCTACTGGCCATGGGTTTCGAGTGGATCTGCAAGTAATGCCAGAGGAACACGCAACACAGAACTTAGGTAATAAGGTCATAAGGGATAGGAGCAGAATTAGGCCATTCGGCCCATCAAGTCCACTCCGCCATTCCATCATGACTGATCTATCTCTCCTTCCTTCTCCCCATAACCCCTGACAGCTCTGTACTAATCAATAATCTATCTCTGCCTTAAAAACGTCCACTGACTTGGCCTCCACAGCCTCCTGTGGCAAAGGAATTCCACATATTCACCACCCTCGAGTGAAGTCTGCGTCTGAGACACCACGAGACACCGGCATCCATTCTGGATCTCACTGCCAGCGAAAGGGAAAGTCTGACTCAGCTGTGGCGTGCGTGTGCATGCCAGGCGGGGAGAGAGTACAACATCAGGCACAGAAAACAAATCAGGTTCCAGCAGGAGGTTTGGTTGCCGCAAGATTGTGCATGTGTGTGGTGCTTTTTAACATGGAACAAGGTTCCAAGAGAGGCCAGTCACGGTGGCGCAGCGGTAGAGTTGCTGCCTTACAGCAAATGCAGCGCCGGAGACCCCGGGATCGATCCCGACTACGGGTGCTGTCTGTACGGAGTTTGTACGTTCCCCCTCGTGACGTGCATGGGTTTTGTCCGAGATCTTCGCTTTCCTCCCACATTCCAAAGACGGACAGGTTTGGCTTTGTAATTGGCTTGGAAGAACTCCACGCCCACAAGCTGTTTCCCCACGTCAGTGAAATACAGCACACCCCCCTCCTTGTCGGTCAGTGCGAGAGGTAGCAGGGACTCTGGCAATTGCTGCTGATGCAGTACCATCGCCAAGGACCAGAGGATCAAGGTATCAACCCAGTGATTCTGTTGTCATTCTCTGGCACCGTGGTGGGCACCCCATAGTCTGGGGTCTGGTGCAGAGGCACATGCGGACTGTGCACCCTCAGTGAACGCCGTGTACAGTATTGGAAAATCCATGACAAAGCAGAGCATTAAACTCCTGTTTTGCAGATACACCGAATCTAAATCCTGTCCCATTCACTGCTTTGTGATTTGAACAGCCCCTGCCTAATCTGTGTTTAATAGAGGTCCACCCGGATGTAAATAACTCAAACAATGCCTTTAATCTAACATTATGCTACAAAGACTTGAGGGAGGGGAGGAAACTAATCTCACTATAGATACATAAAAAACAACTCTCGAACATCCAGTGAGACTCGGGGAGGGGAGGGGGTGCAGGAGAGTGAAGGTTAGCTGAATGCAGACAGCTCTGCACTGCTCTAGTTTATCTTTGCTTGTTGACTGCGTGTGATGCAATTTCTCGTTCACATAAAGTTCGCAAAGTGAAGTTTATGCATATGTAATGATAGATGCAACGATTAGTGCAAAGCAGCAGAATGAAGCAAGATTCCAGTTCAAAAATCCTAGGTAGCACAATATTTAAAAAAAAATCACAGAACAATAATGGAGTAACCAAATGTGGAGTTAAGATGCAGCACTGTTGGAAAGGGATGAGAAAGAGGCGATTAGATCAGGTCTGAAGAAGATGTCCTTAAGACACAAACAGCTGGAGTAACTCAGCGGGTCAGGCAGCATCTCTGGAGAGAAGGAATAGGGTACCTTTTGGGTCGAGATAGAAACATAGAAACTGGGTGCAGGAGTAGGCCATTCAGCCCTTCGAGCCAGCACAACCATTCAATATGATCATGGCTGATCATCCAAAATCAGTACCCCATTACTGGTTCCCATATCCCTCGATTCCATTAGCCCCGAGCTATATTTAACTTGAAAACATCCAGTGAATTGGCCTCCACTGCCTTCTGTGGCTGAGAATTCCACAAATTCACAACTCTCTGGGTGAAAAGGTTTTTCCTCATCTCATTCCTAAATGGCCGACCCCTTATTCTTAAACTGTGACCCCTGGTTCTGGACTCCCCCAACATGGGGAACATTTTTCCTGCACCTAGCCTGTCCAATCCCTTAAGAATTTTATATGTTTCAACAAGATCCCCTCCCATCCTAAACCAGTGAATACAAGCCCAGGCAATCCATTCTTTCATCATGTCAGTCTGGGTATATCTTATCTATTCCCCTTGTGATTTTATACAAGATCAGCTATCTTGTATAAAATGGCCTACTCCTGCACCTCAGCTTCCTGCGATCCAAGGAATAGTCCTAGCCTACTCATCCTCCCCCTATGGCTCAGGCCCACATGTAAAGCATATGGGATTGAGGAGAGCAAATACATGGTGAATATGGGGAGGGCACCCGCAATGGTCAATTAGGGGAGGGCACCAGTAAATGGTGAATTAGGGGAGGGCACCAGTAAATGATTATAGAGGAGGGCACCAGTCATGTTCCGTATTTCCTGTGGGCGGCACGACTCGTCGCAGCGGCCTCTGCAATCCGTCTGTCTTTTTATTATTTTTTGTCTCGTTTCAATGTAGTTTTTATTTTTTTGGATGGGGTATGTGTGTGTGTGGGGGGGGAAACGTTTAAAATCTTTCCCCTGCACGGAGAACCCGACCTTTTCCTTGTCGGGTCTCCGTTGTTGTTGGGGCTGAGCAACGTGGAGCGGCCTCCAGCAGGAACGAACTGGGGCTCCAGTCACGGAGCTGCGGACCTGCTCACCATCGCGGAGCTGGCCGAGTTCGGAGCGGGAGGAGCAGTGTTGACGCGCTGCTGTGACCAGACCCCGGAGATTCGGAGGCTTACCGCTGTGATGGATGTTTGTGTAAATTGTGTTGTGTCTTGGTTCTTTCTTGTGTGTATGACTGCAGAAACAACATTTCATTTGAACCTCATAAAATTGTATTGTATTGTATTGTATTGTAAATGGTGAATTAGGGGAGGGCACCAGTATACATTGGCATAGAGTTGCTGCCTCAGCTTCAGACCCAGTTTTGATTCCGACCGCCGGATCGTGCATGCAAAGTCCTCACCCCATCCAACTCGTGAACTGATAGTCGGCCATGAGAAGGAGGGGTGGTGATGTCGGCGGTAAGCGAAGGTCCGAAGGTTCGATAGTTTGCCGGGCTACCGAACGACAGGGCCACGGGCAACGCGCTGCAGCTGCACTCCATGAGCTGCACTGTCGTGGGGCCGAAGTGGGGCCGGCCGCGGCGCTCTGACCCGACAGTCCCCTCGACCCGAGTAGTAACAGTCAAATACGGGACAAGGGCGGTCCCGTACGGGACAAACCAAATTCGCCCAATTTACGGGATGTCCCGGCTAATACGGGACAGTTGGCAAACCCTAACGTTGCCTGATCCACTGAATTACTCCAGCACTTTGTGTGTCAACCTGCAATATTTGGCCTGCACCCTGGTGATTTTTAGACACACAGCACCCACTGACAGACAGCATGTTGCAAATTGCACAGCTCTGGAATTAATTTAGCAATCGAGTTAAGCAGCATCATTTGAACTTCCTTACGACTTCCGAAAGGAAGTGACCTTTTCAGTGAGAGTCATTTCCTGTGTGGCGGGTGTTGGTGGTTTCGAGCATTCTTTTCCACAAGAATGTGTCCACTCTCCCAGGACACACGCCTATTTGATGTTAAAACATTATGGAGATAATTGCACCGGCTTTGAGATGAATACAAACAGAAGCTTCATGCCAAAGTATTCCTCTTCTTCCCGCCTTACATATTTCTTCCCTCAAATTCACTGCATTCATTGACAACGAGTTTAGTTTAGAGATACAGCACGGAGACCAAGTCCATGCCGACCAGCGATTCCCGCACACGAACACTATCCTACACACATGAGCGACAATTTACATTTAAGCCAAGCCAATTTACCTACAATTTGGAGCGTGGGAGGAAACCGGAGCACCTGGAGGAAACCCACACGGTCACAGGGAGAACGTACAAACTCCGTAGGGACAGCATCTGTAGTCAGGATCGAACCCGCTGTAAGGCAGCAATTCTCTGGCGCTGTAAGGCAGCAATTCTATAGTTCATCATGCTGCCCAAAGTTGCCTTGAAGGTTATCAAGGGTCACGGAGAGAAGGCAGGAAAATGGGATTAGGGGGGCAGAGATCAGCAATGATGGAGTAGACTCGATGGGCCGAATGGCCTAATTCGACTCCTATAACCTGTGAAATTATAAATGTCAGCCTTGGAGTGTGGGTGTGGAATTAGTAGTCTGGACCATGCTGTGGGAGCAGCAAGTTTAGGCCCCTGAGGTACTGGTAAGGCAGCTGTGGGTTTTATTCCAGTCCAGCAACGCGTTTATTTTTGTCTGGTGTCCAACAACTCAACTTTTGGATGGCCAGTTCAATCCCAGAACCCATGCGGCGCCACAAACCTCGACATCTAATGTTGTCCTTATTTGTTCACTGTGCAAAGTTTTACCCAGAACTGACACAGTGACAATTATTTCCAGGTACAATCTCACTGCTTATAAAACTGCACCGGACACTTTGAATGTGATTCCTATTAAGGTACCTGGCGTACTGTATTTGTGTCATTGAAGAAGATGGAGTAACTCAGCGGGTCAGGCAGCATCTCTGGGGAAAAGGAATGGGTGGCATTTCGGGGCGAGACCCTTATTTGTGTCATTGGTGGATAACTAATAGTCTAGTTTAGTTTTGTTTTTCCTTCGGCCCACCTGGGCCACACTGACCAGCAATCACCCACACACTAGTTCTATGTTATCCCACTTTCGCATCCTACACACGGGGCAATTTACAGAAGCCAATTAACCACGTCTTTGGAATGTGGGAGGAAACCAGAGCACCCGGAGAAACCCCACACAGTCACAACGCCCACAGCCAGTCTCTGGCGGCGTAAGACACCAACTCCGCCGCTGCGCCACCGTGCCGTTTGTTGACATTACTATTCATGTAACGTACCTTTTTTTGCCTGCACCGATGTAAATTGGAAATCAAAACTTCAGACTACAGCCATCAAGGAAAAAGTTTCACTTGAATTAGATTGTTGTTTTATTGGAAATTTACAGGGAGTCTCTACCGACATCAGGCAACCTGAGGCACACAGCACTGACGGTAGGCTGCCTTCCAAACTCCAGAGTGTTTCAGCTAACACGCAGTTTTTGCTGGCGAGTTTGGCTGCTGAGATGCTCGTTAAATGGATGCCTCAGCAGTGACCCCGCTGGTGACTCGGTATTACTGCAAGCTTCTTTATGACCACTACTTGGCGACACGGTGGCGCAGCGGTAGAGTTGCCGCCACACAATGTCAGAGACTCGGGATCTATCCTGATAATGGGCGCCTGCCTGTACAGAATTTGTACGTTCTCCCTGTGACCGCGTGAGTTTTCTCCAGGGTGCTTCCACATTCCAAAGATGTGTAGGTTTGTAGGTTAATTGGCTTCTGTAAATTGTCTGATAGAACTAGTGGGTATGGGTTCATAAATTCATATGGGATAGGAGCAGAATTAGGCCATTCGGTCCATCCATACTCCACCATTCAATCATGGCTGATCTATCTTTCCCTCTTAACCCAGTTCTCCTGCCTTCTCCCCATAACCTATGACATCCGTACTAGTCAAGAATCTATCTATCTCTGCCTTAAAAATATCCATTGACTTGGCCTCCACAGCTTTCTGTGGCAATGAATTCCACAGATTGCTGGTCGGCACAGACTTGATGGGCCAAAGCACCTGCTTCTATACTGTATCTACAAATCTAAACTACACTAACCTGTGGTGTGACAACTGAATGGACTAGCCCTGGCACAGCTGGATTCAGGCTTGCTCTACAACATCTGTAAATCTCTTATCTGGAGCACTTGGATCCAAAACATAATTAGCCTCCTCCCTCTACAATGATGACTGACCATATCCTTTAACAGCTGGATTGGCTTTGTCCAACGAAAATTACAGCTGTCTGACTGGCAGCTGGAGCTACCTTACCGCACATCTGGATTTCTGTAATTCCACAACAGCTGTAATCAATTTAATCCATAACAGCTTGGGGTCAGCTAACTTTGCATTAAGCCAAAAGAGTCATTTTCTGCTCGGGTTACAATGGTTTGGTTTTAATTATCAAACAGGGACAACAGCAGCTTGTTGAATGGAGACACCTTGTTGAAAAGGCAGCTTGTTTAAGCGTAGGAAAATGTCTCACCCGCTTTAATCAGACACAGATGGATGATGAACTCAGGAATGGGGGAAGACCATACGTTTAGGGAACAATGGGGATTCTATGAGGGAAGTAAACAGCTAGAACATTTTAGGGAGGATATTCCAGAGTCCAGGTAACAAAACGGTGCTGCCTGAGAACACAAGAGGCCCAGGTTCGATCCTGACTACAGGTGCTTGTCTGTATGGGGTTTGTACGGTCTCCCCATGACCGCGTGGGTTTTCTCCGGGTGCTCCGGTTTCCTCCCACACTCCATGCAGGTTTGTTGGTTAATTGACTTCGGTAAAATTGAAAATCGTCCCTAGTGTGTGCGGGACAGTGTGAATGTGCGGAGATTTGCGGTCGGCGAGGACTCGGTGAGCCGAAGGGCCTGCTTCCGAGCTGTATCTCTAAACTAAACTGCAGTCCTGGCAAAGGTGCTCACATAACGCTGTTGGCTTGGGAGTTTCGGGATGCGGTCTCGGTGACACTGAAGGAACAGCAATGCAGTTTCTTCGTGAGCATAGTGTGCGAATCCGGAGCGTGGAAACAGGTCCGTTGGCACAACTTTCCCAGGCTTACCAACATGCCCCATCTTGACTAGTCCCCGCCCCCACATGCCTGCATTTAGCCCATATCTTTCTAAACCTGTCCTATCCATGTACCTGGTACACAAAAATGCTGGAGAAACTCAGCGGGTCCTATCCATGTACCTGTCTGAATGTTTCTTACATGTTGCCACAGTACCTGCTTGAACCACCTCCACCGGCCGCTCGTTCAACATACCTACTGTGCCCTTGGTGTAAAAAAAGTTGCCCCTCGGGTTCCTATTAAATCTTTTCTCCCCTCATCTTAAACCCATGCCTTCTGGTTCTTGATTCCTCCATTCTGGGCAAAAGACCTTTTGCTCAAGCACCTAATTTAATGCCAGCTATCCATACTGTTATACACAGTGAATTGTTAGCCATAAATACTTCCTGTATAAAGGGGAATTTTCCTGCTTCCTCCCCTTGCATCTTCCACCACATATTTTAAACCCATGCCCCTAGTCCTAGAACATACAAATGCATTAATTAAGAGCAGGAGTAGGCCATTCAGCCCATCAAACTAGCTCCACTATTTAACACGATCATAGCCGATCTGATCAACTCCAACATTCCGCGTTTACTTGTGGTAACTCTGTTCACCCTCTATATTATCTGGAATCTACTGACTCTTGTCTTAAAGATATTCAATGATTGCGCTTCCACTAAACATTTAAGGAAGAATGGCCTAAAGATTCATGGCACTCTGAGTGAACAAAATCAACTCATCTCTGTATTAAATGGCAAGCCCTTATTCTAAACTGATGTATTCAAGAGAGAGTTAGATAGAGCTCTCAGGGCTAACGGAATCAAGAGATATGGAGAAAAAGCAGGAACGGGGTACCGATTCTGGATGACCAGCCATGATCATATTGAATGGCGTTGCAGGCTCGAAGGGCCGAATGGCCTACTCCTGCTCCTGCACCTATTGCCTATGTTTCTATGTTGAACGTGACCTTGCTCTCGGACCACAGCCACTTTGTCACGGTCCTTTGGGAATCTTTTATATTTCAATCAAGTCACTTCTCATTCTGCTAAAGGACGGTATAAAAATGCTTTAACAATCTGGCGGTTTCATGGTCATCATTCCTGAGATTAGTTGTTTATTTTTTTTTAACATAAATTCCAGATCATTAACTGAATTTAAATTCCACAGATACCGCAGAAGGATTTGAACTCAGATTTCTGTGTTGCTGGTCCTCTGCGTAACTTCAGAGAAAGTACTGCACAACCAATATGGTTATGAAACATCGGGACTAATGAGAGCAGTATAACTTTTCAAGTAACCCTTGCTTTCCCTTTCTCTCCTGCCCTCCCCGATTCCTACTTCTCCGATCAGTCCGACTTCCCTCCTGCTTAAATTATACATTGCATGCCTCGTTGTCACCTTCCCCGATCTAACAATGATCTATTCTGCATTTTCCTTGAACTTCGCCCCTTTAATCTCTTGTTTTCACAACTTACCCTTTCATATCTCTTGTTTCCCTCTCCCCTGACTCTCAGCCTGAAGAATGGTTTTGGCCCGAAACGTCGCCTATTTCCTTCGCTCCATAGATGCTGAGTTTCTCCAGCAATTTTGTGTACCTTCGATCTTCCAGCATCTGCAGTTCCTTCTTGAACACCACCACCACCAACACCACCTGCAGTTCCTTCTTGAACACCATCATGGCTGATCATCCAAAATCAGTACTCCGTTTCTGCTTTCTCCCCATATCCCCTAATTCCGTTAGCCCGCAGAGCTAAATCTAACCCGGTCTTGAATACAGCACAAACCAGTCATGACCTTGTATACCTTCTTTAAATATCTTCTTTGTTGTAAAGGGCAGCAGACAGAAATGTCTCACAAAACGGCAAGGGAAAGAAGCTTGGCTTCTCATGGTACACGTGATAAAAGGATACAATTCTGGCAAAGCCTAAATGTTGCAAAGCTTGAAGTAGTGGAGCTATGATGATCCATGTAGAGAGTTCATTGAAACATTATGGATAAGACATAGCAAATAATCACGAGTCCTATTTGGGGGTGGCACAGAGGCACAGTTAAGAGAGTTGTTTCTGCACAGCTCCAATGACCCAGATTCAACACTGACCTCCAGTGCTGCCTGTATGGAGTTTGCATGTTCTCCATGTGATGGTGTGATATTGATAAATGTGTAGGAAGGAACTGCAGATGTTGGTTTAAACTGAAGATAGACACAAAATGCTGGAGTACCTCAGCGGGACAGGCAGCTACTGGAGAGAAGGAATGGGTGACATTGTTGAGAGTAAATTGTTGATTGCACGGAGATGGGGAGAAAGGAGGGTGGTTTTGAGGGGAATATGGGGAGAATGGAATGGGATTAGTGGAAATAGGTACTTGAAGGTCATAAGTGATAGGAGCAGAAGTTACTTCGCCATTCAATTGGCTGATTTATCTCTCCCTCCTAACCCCATTCTCCTGCCTTCTCTCCATACCCTCTGACACCTGTATTAATCAAAAATCTATCTATCGCCGTCTTAAAAATATCCACTGACTTGGCCTCCACAGCCATCTGAAGACCTGTTTCTATGCTGCATTATTCTGTAACTCGCTGGTCCCACAGGCTTGTGTGGTAGCGTTGCCAGTTTGGCACCTCGGTTTCAGGCCTGCCTGCTGGTGCTTCCAGCTGGCCATTCACACCCTTCAGTGCACCAGCAATGGGAGGGTGGAGAGGGAGACATGCCAGAAAGCAAGCTAATGCAGCGTTGTCCGACACTGTTGCTGATGTACTTGCCCCCTGTGTCCCTTACCCCACCCC
Organism: Leucoraja erinaceus; assembly: GCF_028641065.1. NCBI lineage: Eukaryota > Metazoa > Chordata > Chondrichthyes > Rajiformes > Rajidae > Leucoraja > Leucoraja erinaceus. The sequence continues at coordinate 14,822,326 of NC_073377.1, read as the reverse complement.
ACCTCCCCATCCTTTCCAAGCTGGTAGATCAGTTCCAAATTCATCATATTCAGCACCACCCCACTAGACATGTTGGCTTTAGTGTGAACCGAGTGCAAGAGAAAGGCGCGGGAGCCTCACTGCGATAAACAACTCAATTCACAGACACGGGGGCAAGGTAGGAACTGTGTACGTGTGACTGTGTGCGAGTGAGAGAGAGAGAGAGAGAGAGAGAGAGAGAGCGTGTAAGAGTGCGTGTGAAAGTGTATGTGCGAGTGACTATATGTGTGTGAGTGTTTGATTTTGTGTGTGTGTGTATGAAAGTGTTGATAGTGTGTGTGTGTGTGTGTGCGTGAGTGGTATGTGTGTGTGCTGGTGCGCGCGCGAGTGAGAGTGGAGAGGGAGACATGCCAGAAAGTGAGAGTGTGTGTGTGTTGCTGAGTACTTGTGTGTGTCCCTTACCCCAGTGTGTGTGTGTCAGTTCCAAATTCATCATGTGTGTGTGTGTGTGTGTGTGTGTTAGTGTGTGTGTGTGTGTGTGTGTGGGTGTGTGTGTGTGTGTGTGTATGGATGTGTGTGTGTGTGTGTGTGTGTATGTATGTGTGACTGTGTGTGTGTTGTGTGTGTATGTGTGACTGTGTGTGAATTTGATGGAGTGTGATGTGTGTATGTGTGTGCGAGAGTGTATGTGTGTGAGAGTGTGGGTGGGAGTGTATGTGTGTGTGTAAGAGAGAGTGTGTGCGTGTCAGTATATATGTATGTGTGTGTGTGAGGTGTGTGTGTGTGTGTGTCAGTATATATGTGTGTGTGTGTGTGTGTGTGTGTGTGTGTGTGTGTGTGTGTGTGTGTGTGTGTGTGTGTGTGTGTGTGTGTGTGTGTGTGTGTGTGTGTGTGTGTGTGTGTGTGTGTGTGTGTGTTTGTGTGTGTGTGTGTGTGAGTGTGTGTGTGTGTGTGTGCAAGAGCTGTTTGGGTGTGAGAGTATGTGCATGCGCGAGAGAGTGCATGTGTGTGTGCAAGAGTGTGCGAGTGAGTGTGCGTGCAAGAGAGGTGTGCGAGTGGGAGAAAGTGTGTGTATGAGAGTGCGTGTGTGTGTATGTGTGTGTAGAGTGGTGTACAGGCAAGCATGCACGCGCATGTGTGTGTGTGTGTGGATCTGTGTCTATGTGTCTGCAGCACGCTCCCTTGAGAGGAACTGCTGCCCACACAAGAGAAACCTCAGCCACAGTCTGCATGCAGCACAATCAGCTCGCATTGAGCAACAGGACTCCAAAGCTCTTGGCGGGCAGAACCCACGGCTCCAGCCCTAATCAGCGCAGTCTTTATATATCCACCTCCAGCAAATTCATCCGTGGCTTTTTGGGAGCTCCATAAATCAGCCCATTTAACTGCAGAAAATAAGTTGTGCTGTGTTTCATTTGGTAGATATTTTCACTGCGGCTTTCTTGCAGATTGAAAAAAAAAACAACCTAGGTAACGATTTATGGTACTAAATCAAGCTGGGGGCACACAGCGGAGGGAAGTCAACGGTGGTGAGGGGGAACATTATGGGGGGGAGAAGAGGTGGGGGGGGGGAAGGGCATCTTCCCAAGGACCACCATCCCTTATCCTTCTGCGTGGATGGTGAGCAGATGAGGGAGGTGGGCAAGCAGAAGGGGGTGCTTGCTCTGGTTTCCTCGCCAGCCTGTTATCCATTGCTGGGAGCGTGGGGATGGGAGGCAAAGCAACGCCTGTGGGGTAGAATCCATCAGAACCCACTTTGTAACAACCACTGCCACTTAAAGCAAGCATGGAGTCATACAGTGAGACAGCGTAGAAACAGGCCCTTCAGCCCAACTTGCCCACACCGGCCAAGCAGCAAAGTCCAGCATATTAAATCAGACATAGAAACATAGAAATTAGGTGCAGGAGTAGGCCATTCGGCCCTTCGAGCCTGCACCGCCATTCAATATGATCATGGCTGATCATCCAACTCAGTATCCCGTACCTGCCTTCTCTCCATACCCTCTGATCCCCTTAGCCACAAGGGCCACATCTAACTCCCTCTTAAATATAGCCAATGAACTGGCCTTGACTACCCTCTGTGGCAGAGAGTTCCAGAGATTTACCACTCTCTGTGTGAAAAAAGTTCTTCGCATCTCGGTTTTAAAGGATTTCCCCCTTATCCTTAAGCTGTGACCCCTTGTCCTGGACTTCCCCAACATCGGGAACAATCTTCCTGCATCTAGCCTGTCCAACCCCTTAAGAATTTTGTACGTTTCTATAAGATCCCCTCTCAATCTCCTAAATTCTAGAGAATATAAACCAAGTCTATCCAGTCTTTCTTCATAAGACAGTCCTGACATCCCAGGAATCAGTCTGGTGAACCTTCTCTGCACTCCCTCTATGGCAATAATGTCCTTCCTCAGATTTGGAGACCAAAACTGTACGCAATACTCCAGGTGTGGTCTCACCAAGACTCTGTACAACTGCAGTAGAACCTCCTTGCTCCTATACTCAAATCCTTTTGCTATGAAAGCTATCATACCATTCGCTTTCTTCACTGCCTATCTACTGTAACTGGCCTGATTCTAGTCTCAGACTAGATGATGCGAGTTGTGGATATAAACTCCACTTAGATTAATGGATCAGAAGATTTATAAGGCAAATTATTTTTAAGCCATTCATATTCCTTTTCCCATGGGAATCAAATTATTAACAGCCTGATGGAAATTGCAGAAATATTTAATCAGCCGAGATAATGAACAGCTATAAATATCACCAATTCTTTTCATGTTAATTCCAACTTTCTGTAGCAGTGTTAATGTACCAGTGCAATGTGATGCTTCACAGGAACCTCAAAATAAAATGTGAAACCGGAAAGGGTGTCAGGGGTTATGGGGCAAAGGCAGGAGAATGGGGTTGAGGTGGCAAGATAGATCAGCCATGATTGAATGGTAGTAGACTTGATGGGACAAATGGCCTAATTCTGCTATCACTAATAAACTTCACATGGTGGATTGCTCAGCAGAAACGCAGGTTTCACTATAAAGGACAAAAGGTTCCTATGTGAGTCAATATCCTGGGCTACCTGAGCAAGCAGCACAGACTGAGCACAATACCTTCAACACAAAGACTGCTGCAATTCAAGAAAAGGACCTTCTCAAACACCATACACACCAGAAACACTGAACTTGTTTACAATGCACAGATCAATCATTTAAAATCCAAGAACGGTGAATGCAAGAATCATACGCATTCTGACTCTTGTGTAGGAAGGAACTGCAGATGCGGCTTTACACTGAAGATAGCCGCTGCACCACAGAGAGCATATTAACGCTCTGTGTGGTATCTCAGCTGCGCGGAGGCGGAGAGGAGAGCTCTTCAGCGCGTCGTCCACAGAGCGCAGAGGATTATTGGGACACAGCTACCAGCCTTGGAGGACGACAGATAGCACAATGGGCTAAGAGTTCGGCTGGCGACCGGAAGGTAGCCGGTTCAAATCCCGCTTGGAGTGCATACTGTCGTTGTGTCCTTGGGCAAGACACTTCACCCACCTTTGCCTGTAATGGAATGTTACGGCGGCAGGCGCGGGCACACCGCGACGCCCTGTGTCTCCCTTTCAAGGGAGATGCTAAAAATGCATTTCGTTGTCTCTGTACTGTACACTGACAATGACAATAAATTGAATCATTTCAATCATCTACCACACACGGTGCCTCAGGAAGGCCGTCAGCATCCATAAAGACTCCTCACACCCTTGTAATGGACTGTTCAAACTACTTCCCTCCGGCAGACGTTACAAGGCATTCTACGCCCGAACCTCCAGACTCAGGAACGGCTTCATTCCCAGAGCTATAGCGGCTCTGAACCGGCCCTGCTGAGTGCCCCCCATCCCCCCTGGACCTCCCTCGGATGGTCACGCCACACAGTTTATTTATTTATTTCACTTTGACATTGGTTGGAAGCTGCATACTAAACCTCGTTGCACTGATGTGAAATGACAATAAAAGATATTATTATAAAATGCTGGAGTAACTCAGCGGGTCAGGCAGCATCTCTGGAAAAAAGGAATAGGTGGCGTTTAAGGTCAGAGCCCTTCTCAGCCCACAACCTCTAATCTGCAGTCTGAAGAAGGGCCCTGAGCCCAAATGTCACTATTATTTTCGTCTGCAGATGCTGCCTGACCCACTGAGTTACTCCAGCATGTTGGGTCTACATTCTGACTCTTCTTTACATTCCATACACCCCCCCCCCACAAACCCCCAACATATACGGACGAACTGAAGACGGAAATAAATCCATGGCGATGCTTACTTGGTGGAGCGCGCGTGCTGGCCTTCGTTTCATGGTCGGAGATGCGGAGCCTGGCTGTTGGGATGCTGGCGGCGGTGGCAACGCAGACACAGAGCGCGTACCACAGGGCGATCATTCCTCCGCAGCTGCTGTCCGCCCGACTGCCAACGGCCTGCCCAGCCTTGGACATCATCTGCGTGCCTCCCTCACAGTCATGGGCGCAGTGCTGGCACTGCCCACCTCCGTCGCTCTGTGCCCTGCAGGAGAAAAAGACACGTCAGCACAACAACCAGGTCTGCATCTCTCAGCTTTCAAAGCGTTTATTTTAGTTTAGTTTAGAGATACAGCATTGAAACAGGCCCTTCGGCCCACCGAGTCCGCACCGACCAGCGATCCGCACCGAGTCCTATGCACACTATGGACAATTTACATACACCAAGCCAATTAACCTACAAACCTGTACGTCTTTGGAGTGTGTGAGGAAACCGAAGATCTCGGAGAAAACCCACGCAGGTCACGGGGAGAAAGTGCAAACTCCGTACAGACATCACCATTAGTCGGGATTGAACCCAGGTCTCCGGCGCTGTAAGGCAGCAACTCTACCGCTGCGCTACCGTGGCTGTCCAACTAATCAATTCTTGATTAGTAAAGGGGAATTTCTTATGTCAGTGGGTGGTGAATCTGTGGAATTCATTGCCACAGATTGCTATGGAGGCCAAATCATTGGGTATTTGTAAACCAGAGATTGGTAGGTTCTCGATTAGTACAGGTGTTAGGGGTTAAAAGGCAGGAGAATGGGGTTGAGAGGGAAAAGTAGATAGGCCATGTTTGAATAGCAGAGTAGACTTGATGGGTCGAATGGCCTATCCCTAAGGGGATCGCTGGTCAGTACGAACTCGGCTGAAGGGCCTGTTTCCATGCTGCATCTAAACTAAACCAAGCATTAGAAAATTAACTGACATAGATGTAGAAAAAAGATTGACTAACTTAAACTTGAACAATGTGACTGTGGTATTAATAATGGAATATAAAGAAATGACAGATATATTAAATGGTTATTTTGGATTGGTCTTTACAGTGAAGACATTAAAAACATCCCAATAATATTAGATAATCAGGGGGCTACTGAGAGTGAAGAATTTGATATGAATTCTTCAGAAAAAGCGCCCGTTTTTCAGAAAAAACATGTTGGGTCTCCAGAGATGCTGCCTGGCCTACTGAGTCACTCCATCACGTTGTGTCTTTGGTTGTGATTAATTGTCATATTGTCAACGGAACAATGAAATTCTTACTTGCCGTGGCATGACAGGCCTGAAAGAGAAATCACGCACATAATATGTACTAAACCAAAAAAAACCCTAATAAATTAATCACCACAATACGAGTGCCAAAAAAAACCCCATCGTCCTTAGTGCAACCAAAGACAGTTCATGGAAGTTGAGGTTAGTGATGTGTAGTGTTCAAACGGCTGATGGCTGTTTGGAAGAAGCTATTGTGGGTCACGGTTTTTATCGCATAAAGCCATAATTGATAAGAGCAGAATTAGGCCATTTGGCCCATCAAGTCTACCCCGCCATGCAATCATGGCTGATCTATCTCTCCCTCCTAACCCCATCCTCCTGCCTTCTCCCCATAACCCCCGACACCGGTACTAATCATAGCTTGGCTTCAAAGTCTTTCTCCCCATGCCCATGAATTCCATGTATGTACATAACGTGAAACAGCACAGCACTGGAACAGGCCCTTCGGCCCACGATATTCGTGCTGAATACAATGTCAGGTTAAGCGAATCTCCTCTGCCTGCTCGTGATCCATAACCCTCCATTCCCTGCACAGCCACATGCCTATCCAAAACCCTCCAAAACCCCACTATCGTATCGGCCTCCACCACCAACCCTGGCAGCGCGTTCTAGACACTCCCTGCCCTCTGTGTAAAGAACTTGTCTTGCACAAATCCTCTAAATTTTGCCCCTCTCACTACTAAATGTATGTCAGCTGTGGCCTTGAAATGACTCTGGCTCCACAACTCTCTTGGCAAGAGAATTTAAAGGTTGCCGACTGTGTCAAGGAAGAAGTTCCTTCTCATCACAAACTGAAAAAGCGCAACTCGTATTTTGAAAGTATCCCCACTATTTCAAGGTAACTACACAAGATAAATATTTTATCAGCATCTACCTTACCAGTCTCTCAAAATGTTAGATGTTTCCGTAATATCTTCAACAACTGGAGACCCAGTCTTCTCAGCCTCCCTCCAGCTGTTATCAGGCAACTGAACCATCCTACCACAACTAGAGAGCAGTCCTGAACTACTTTCTACCTTATTGGAGACCCCTGGACTCCTTTGAGGTTTAATTGGATGTTACTGACTTTACCTGGCACTAAACTTTATTCCCTTATCATGTATCTGTATAGGGATGGCTCGATTGTAATCGTGTTTTGTCTTTCCGCTGACTGGATAGCATGCAACAAAAGCTTTTCACTGTACACGTGACAATAAACTACACTGAACAGAACATCAATCCTATGAATGACTCCAATGAATCATCTCTGCACTATGACGCAGCGTTAGAGCTGCTAACTTACACCCGGGTTCAACCTAACCATAGAAACATAGAAAATAGGTGCGGGAGTAGGCCATTCGGCCCTTCGAGCCTGCACCGCCATTCGATATGATCATGGCTGATCATCCAATTCAGTATCCCATCCCTGCCTTCTCGCCATACTCCCTGATGCCTTTAGCCAGAAGGGCCACATCTAACTCCCTCTTAAATATAGCCAATGAACTGGCCTCAACTACCTTCTGTGGCAGAGAATTCCACAGAATCACCACTGTATAAAAAATGATTTCCTCATCTCGGTCCTAAAATACTTCCCTCTTATCCTTAAACTGTGACCCCTAGTTGTGGACTTCCCCAACATCGGGAATAATCTTCCTGCATGTAGCCTGTCCAACCCCCCTCAATCTTCTGAATTCTAGCGTGTACAAGCCGAGTCTATCCAGTCTTTCTTCATATGAAAGTCCTGCCATCCCAGGAATCAGTCTGGTGAACCTTCTCTGTACTCCCTCTATGGCAAGAATGTCTTTCCTCAGATTGGGAGACCAAAACTGTACGCAGTACTCCAGGTGTGGTCTCACCAAGACCCTGCACAACTGCAGTAGAACCTCCCTGCTCTTATACTCAAATCCTTTTGCTATGAATCAAACATCTTGCAATTGAGGCTCCAGCACTGATTTGAAAGGCACAGTCTTGATTGCCAATCCGATATCCCTGCCTTATCACCATATCAATGCCAATATAATCAACCTCAATTGTATATATTCTGATCTCATGCAATAATCTTTTATGTAGCACCTTATCACAAGTCTATTGTCTTATCTGGAGTTAAAATCTAGAACTGACTATCCAAACTTACTGGTGAGAATTTGTCATTACAGGGCAGCATGGTGGCGCAGCGGTAGAGTGGCTGCCTTACAGCGCCAGGGACCCGGGTTCAATCCTGACTACAGGTGCTTATCTGTACGGAGTTTGTACATTTGTACCCCGTGACCTGCGTGGGGATCTCCCACACTCCAAAGAGGTGGGGTGAAGGGCCTATTTCCGCACTGTCTTTCTACGCATCTTCAGTTCTGTTATCAGTCCAATTCAATTTGAGAATCAAACTGCAGGAGTGGGAAGTTCATTAGTTTTAGGAGCAGAATTAGGCCATTTGGCCCATCAGGTTTACTCCGCCATTCAATCATGGCTGGTCTATCTTTCCCTCTCAACCCCATTCTCCAGCCTTCACCCCATAACCTCTGACACCCTTACTAATCAAGAAAATGTTAATCCCCGCCTTAAAAATTCCATTGACTTGGCCTCCACAGCCGTCTGCGGCAATGAATTCCACAGATTCACCACCCTCTGACTAGAGAAACTCCTCTTCAATTCCTTTCTAAAGGTACGTCCATTTATTCTGAGGCTATGGCATCTGGTCCAAGACTCTCCCACTAGTGGAAACATCCTCTTCACATCCACTCTATCCAGACCTTTCCTGATTCGGTAAGTTTCAATGAGGCCCCCCCCCCCCCCCTCATCCTAGGATTATGGAAGTAACATAGGAAGAAGGATTTTTTTGGGGAGGGGGGAATCTTAAAATATTGCATCTGCAAAAATACCCAGGGTGTGCATTCCATTTCCATTAGAACCATTAAGAAATGAGGCACCCCATATGTCTCTGACAAGGCCTGCAGCCCCCTATACTGTTCAACACCTCATCAGCAGGTGGTGCCTTCAAGGCAAGGGCCTCTGCCTTTCAACGTCAACAATGGCAGGCTGCTAAGAATGGCTGGAGGCAAGCAAGACCTGAATGAATAACATTTTCTGGAATACGGCCTTACAAAGGCATGATTGATGCCACTTGATACCTACAACCCCTAGGAGTTAGGTTAGACAAATCCGCCCTTGTAGAATTCAAATTCCTACCCAAAAATAGGGATAAAATTCACTCATGAAACTTATGAGGAAAAGTGTACATCGACAATTGAGAAAAAGGGCGGCACGGTGGTGCAGTGGTAGAGTTGCTGCCTTACAGCGCCAGAGACCCATGTTCGAACAGACAATAGACGCAGGAGAAGGCCATTCGGCCCTTCGTGCCAGCACCACCATTCACTGTGATCATAATGGCAGTTACACCCTGAATACAGATGCTGTCTGTACGGAGTTTGTACGTTTTTCCCGTGATCCCGTGGGTTTTCCCTGCATGCTCTGGTTTCCTCCCATATTCCCAATGCGTGCAGGTTTGTCTGCTAAGGGTGATCGTGGTCGCCGATGTTTCCTGTTTCCGCATCGTTTGTCTAAACAATATCTATTAGAATACTTTCATGACATAGAAACATAGAAAATAGGTGCAGAAGGAGGCCATTCGGCCCTGCGAGCCTGCACCGCCATTCATTGCGATCATGGCTGATCGTCCCCAATCAATAACCCGTGCCTGCCTTCTCCCCATATCCCTTGACTCCACTAGGCCCTTGACTCCACTCCACTAGCCCTTGACTCTACTAGGCCCTAGAGTTGTATCTAACTCTCTCAGAGTTCATACGAATAAACTAAAATGTACTTTTCTTCAACTCGTGTTTATTGAAGGGCGTGCAGATGCTGCGGATTTTGTCCTACGGAAAACTACGGGGAGTGCGGAGCCAGTTTTCAGTAAATGTAGACCACTCCTCTCTCCTCCCCTTCCCTCCCCTCCCCCCCATCCCATCCTTAAAGCGGGATCTGCCTGTAAAGGTTTGCAGACCAAAGAGTCTCTTTCAGTCAACTTCCCTCCAGCCTCCTTTTGCACTTCAAAGCACCTACCCATAGAAGGAATCTGCACCCTAGGCTGAATGTCAGCAGGATCAGTGGCGCTCGCATACCAGATACCTCACCCTCGGGCTCTGTGGTAACCACGCCAGGGTGCCACCAGGGTGGGGGTGCTCTCCACACACTAGCGTTTGACATGCGACACCCACTAATGGACACGGGGACACACAGACTTCTTACAGGAGTGAAGCGATGAAGAATTGATCAGGGCACTCCTCTGAACTATCTACCTCTTTGGTGACCCTCGGACTATCCTTGATCGGACTTTGCTGGCTTTACCTTGCACTGAACGTTATTCCCTTATCATGTATCTATACACTGTAAATGGTTCGATTGTAATCATGTCTTGCCTTTCTGCTGACTGGCTAGCACGCAACAAAAGCTTTTCACTGTACCTCGGTACACGTGACAATAAACTAAACTGAAAGCAACTGCTGGTTGAAGTAGTGCAAGGATTATTTAAGAAGGGTCTCTACCCGAAACGTCACCCATTCCTTCTCTCCAGAGAGGCTGCCTGTCCCGCTGAGTTACTCCAGCATTTTGTGTCTATCTGAGGATTATTTAATGTTACACAGAATGTTTCAGTTTACTCTTGAACCGAGGTACAGTGAAAAGCTTTGATGATCACAAAGTGCTGGAGTAACTCAGCGGGCCAGGCAGCATCTCTGGAGAACATGGATAGGTGATAACCCGGCCCGGAAAATCACCTGTCCATTGTCTCCACAGATGTTGCCTGACTCATTGAGTTGCTCCAGCACTTTGTGTCTGTCTTTTGCTACAAACCAACATCTGCAGTTGTTCGTTATTGAGAAATTGTCATTATAGGGAGCTCTTAGACCCCCTTCGGTCGTGGCTGACTATGGGTGTCTCCAGGGTGCTATTCCCTATAAGGAGGACGCCTGTGCGTGACTTTGTTTAACCTGGTGAGACTGGTGCACAGACAGCTACCCCACAGTCCTTGACAGATCTGGGTCAGGATCCAGTGGCATGGAGTCCAAGATCACCGAGACCCTTTTATACTGCAGCCTTCATCCGCCTTCCCAGCCGTTGTGACGCTCCACTAAGGTCAGCCATCGTCCTCCGCCTGTTCCACCGTAGAGGTCTTGGTTGGATTGCTCTTTGTCAGAGACCTCCCCCTCCACCTTACCGCCATGGGTGGCCCTACCAGGATCATAGCTCCAGACATATTGTCCAGACCCTCTCCATTCCAGAATCAACGAATCATTGCATAAATGTTAGTCAGTTAGTTGGAGGGATTTTATGTGGTGGTGGTGGTGTAGGGGTGAAGGGGGAAACTTTAATTCTTAGTCCCCTACCTACCTGGTCGGCGACTCCCAACCTCGCGGAGTTGGGGGCTCCGTCCGGCCGCGGGCGGCGCCGGTTGGAGCTCCGACCCCGGCATCTCTACCCCTGGCTGCGAGGCGCTCCAAATCCAGCGCGGCCCGCAGCTCCGAGAATGTCGGGAGTCGGCGGCATCGCAGCGCTGGGATACCAGCGGGGAGCGGGCAATGCCTTACCGGGTCGCCGTGCGGCAACACAACATTCGCGGAGCGTTCTCAACCACGACCCCAGCAACTCTACCAAGGCGACGCTCCGCGACAATCCACTGCCCCATCAATCCAATTCAAGTCGAGAATCAACACATAGGAGTGGGAAAGAGAATTTTGGGGAGAGGGAAATCTTAAATATTGTATCTTCAACTATACCCAGGCTGTGCCCTCGTGCCTTATTACAGTGAGAAATTTTGCTTTGCATGCAATCCAAACAGATTTAAATATACCGTACATAGATATACAAACAACGCAACTACAATAGATAAAGGAAAGGGAAAGATACAGAATGCAGTTCTCAGCATTGTCGTGCATCAATTCCAAAGATAGAGAGAGCAAGATACGCCGACTTCAATCCCTTTGTTTAGTTCAGTTTAGCGTATTATCAGGTGTACCGAGGTACAGTGAAAAGCTTTTGTTGCGTGCTAACCAGTTAGTGGAAAGACAGTATGTATTTACAATCGAGCTATCCACATGATATGTTCCCGATGTTGGGGGAGCCCAGATCCAGGGGTCACGGTTTAAGAATAAGGGGTAAGCCATTTAGCACTGAGACGAGGAAAAACGTCTTCACCCAGAGAGTTGTGGGTCTGTGGAATTCTCTGCCACAGAATGCAGTGGAGGCCAATTCACTGGATGCTTTCAAGAGAGAGAGTAAGATATAGCTCTTAGGGCTAAAGGAATCAAGGGATATGGGGATGAAGCAGGATCGAAGTACTGATTGGGGATGATCAGCCATGATCACATTGAATGGCGGTGCTGGCTTGAAGGGCGAATGGCCTACTCCTGCACCTATTGTCTATGTTTCTATGATAGATTTAAAAGAGTGGAGCGATGGTAATGCATGATTGCAGATCCACTTCTGTGACTAGCACTGAGAGTCACCTGGGTTGGACGCCATCTTGGATCAAAAGTAAACAATCTCAATGGCAGAAACAGCTAAGCAGGTCACTGCCATCTCTGACACAGTCCTGGTGCAGCCCTGCCACCATTATTTCCTGTACAATACTTCAAGCCACGATTCATCTAGTATGCACTTTAAAATTATCCATACAGTGTGCACTTTAAATTAGACTCTTTTCAGTATTACGCTCGCTCATAATTACAGGCTACTTTTGTTCTGGTGCATAATCTAAGAGCGACTGATATTTTTTAGCAGACGTGTTCAGTTTTCTAACAGCAACTGTTCCTAAATTGTTGCAGTTCACTGTAACCTAGTGTACAGTACACAAAGTTCTGTGTCCAATTTAATAAGATACCAGATGAGGCTTTTTCAATGTAGCCTGATTAAGAGTAAACCAATGCAGCGAGTCTGGGGAATTGTGGCCATGTCTGGAAGAACAGTTAACACAGAGACGTCAAAACCACCAAGGCCTTGAGCAGGGACATGTGGTGCTCATTTGTATGTGGTTGGAAGGGGAGAAGAAAAAAGAATGTTACACTCGCAGATAGACACAAAATGCTGGTGTAACTCAGCTGGACTGGCAGCATCTCTGGACAGAAGCAATGGGCGACGTTTCGGGTCGAGACCCTTTTTCAGACTGAAGGGCCTCGACCCTAAATGTCACCCTTTCCCTCCCCCCACAGATGCTGCCTGTCTAGCTAAGTTACTCCAGCATTTTGTGTCTATCTTCGATTTAAACCAGCATCCACAGTTCTTTCTGATACATGAACGTTACACTGTTTAGTTTGGGAGAAGTTCATCTCTGCAGGGACATATTGGTCGACGTGGGCCGAAGGGCCTGCTTCCATGCTGTGTATCTCTACGGCTCTATCCTGAGTGCTTGCCGTTGGATGCCCATCCACGGAGAGCAGAAAGCTCTCAGGCTTGATCCCTGGTCAGCATAAAGCTTTCAGCAGATCAGTTAGCCCAAGCACTGGAGGTCAGTGGATGAGCAATTAGGTGGCTTGGACTCCAGATCCACAGATGCAAATGGAAAATCAGCTCTCATACAGAAAGATGCTGATAGGAGCAGAATTAGGCCATTCGACCCATCGATTGTACTCTGCCATTCAATAATGGCTAATCTATCTTTCCCTCTCAACCCCATTCTCCTGCTTTCTCCCCATAACCTCTGATACCCGTACTAATCAAGAATATCTATCTCGGCCTTAAAAATATCCATTGACGGCCTCCACAGCCTTCTGTGGGAATGAAAACCATAGATTCACCACCCTCTGACTAAAGAAATACCTCCTCATCCCTTTCTTAAGGGAACGCCCTTTAATTCTGAGTGTGACTTCTGATCCTAGACTCTCTCACTAGTGGCCAATCCACTCCATCCAGGCCTTTCACTGAAGTTGTTTGAAGTCTATCACAGCCACACAACTTCACTGCAGGAGTTCTTCAGAACAGGTCCAACAGCTTACTGATGCTTCATCAATGACCGTTCTCCCATCAGAGGATCAGAAGAGGGAGGATCGTTTGCTGAGAGTTGCATAATGTTCAAATTATCTGGCACAAAGGAGTCATCCGCCTGCACTGCATCGATGACATTCAGACAAGGCTAACGGGCAGTGAAGACATTCGCCAACAATGTTCCAACTATATAAGATGCATTTAGAGTATTGTGTGTAGGAAAGAACTGCAGATGCTGGTATTGTGCTCAGATCTGGGCAGCATGTTACAGGAAAGATGTTGTCAAGTTGGAATGGGTACAGAGAAGATTTACGAGGATGTTGCTGGAACTCGAGGGGCTGAGCTACAGGTAGAGGTTGAGCAGGCTGGGACTCTATTCCTTGGAGCACAGCAGGATGAAGGGGTGATCTTATAGAGGTGTATAAAATCATGAGATGAATTGATGGGGTAGATCCTGTGCCACCTCATTCATTTCCAGACAACCTGAAGTCTTTCCTTCATCCCGCCACCAGCTTAAAATAAATGATTTTTTAAAAAGTGATTCCCCAAATTCTGAAAGTCAAGCCAGGAGGCGGAAACAAAGGCCGTGTGTCCAGATACGGGCTTAACTGTGGGGTTGGACAGTCATAAAAGGAATAGGAGTAGAATCAAGTCCACTCCGCCATTCAATCATGGCTGATCTATCTTTCTCCTAACCCCATTCTCCTGCCTTCTCCCCATAATCAAGAATCTCTCTATCCCGCCTTAAAAATATGCACTGACTTGGCTTCCACAGCCTTCTGTGGCAAATAATTCCACAGATTCAACACCTTCTGACTAACGACATTTCACTTCATCTCCTTCCTAAAAGAACGTCCTTGAACTCTGACAGTGGCAGATGGGGAAAGGGTTCTCTCTATCAACAGCCACAGGCCAGGTATGCGGTCGGATGGCAGGTGGCAGGGCCAGGAGTGACCGAGAGACGACAGGAGTGGTCCAGAGACTCCAGGAGTGACCCAGAGACTGCAGGAGTGGTCCAGAAACTCCAGGAGTGACCGAGAGACGACAGGAGGGGTCCAGAAACTCCAGGGAGGGGTCCAGAGACTCCAGGAGTGACCCAGAGACTGCAGGAGGGGGCAGGAGGGGTCCAGAAACTCCAGGAGTGACCCAGAGACTTCAAGATTGTCCCATAGACTCCAGGAGTGGCTCAGATGAGGGTGAAGACATTGAAAATGGTCCAGAAATATCAGTTGTGGCCCCAAGACGCCAGATGTGGCCTGGGGAGGGGGCAGGGGCGAGGGAAGGAGGAGAAGCCGCTCCTCATCACTTTCCTAAAAGAACGTCCTTTAATTCTGAGGAAGAGGTGAGAATATCCAACCCACTGTGGAATCTATCATTTCCGCCAACATTGCACCATCGGACGGCACTCGGTGTTGTGGGGGTTTGCTGAATCTGCTATCAATAGACAATAGGTGCAGGAGGAGGTCATTTGGCCGTTCGAGCCAGTGCCGCCATTCAATGTGATCATGGCTGATCATCCCCAATCAGTACCCCGTTCCTGCCTTCTCCCTATATCCCCTGACTCCACTATTTTAAAAGCCCCATCTTGCTCTCTTGAAAACATCCAGAGAACCTGCCTCCACCGCCTGCTGAGGCAGAGAATTCCACAGACTCACCACTCTCTGTGAGAAAAAATGTTTCCTCCTATTCTCCGTTCTAAATGGCTTACTCCTTATTCTTAAACTGTGGCCTCTGGTTCTAGACTCCCTCGACATCGGGAACATGTTTCCTGCCTCTAGCGTGTCCAAGCCCTTAACAATCTTATATGTTTCAATGAGATATCCTTGCAGCTCAGAGAGCCAGGGGAAGGGTCCCGACTCGAAACGTCACCCATCCTCTTTCCTCCAGAGATGCTGCCTTTCCCGCTGAGTTACTCCAGCTCTTTGTGCCTGTCAGATTTGAAAGGCATGGAAACCGGAATGTTGTGGTTAGACCAACCCCAACAGCTATTGACAGCAGACTGTGCCTTCTCAAGTGTGAGATCAGAAGCAGGGTGAGAGTGTAAGTGTAAGTGTGAGTGTGAGTGTGTGTGTGTGTGAGCGAGTGAGTGTGTGTGTGTGTGAGTGTGTCTGTGTGTGAGTGTGTGAGTGAGTGTGTGTGTGAGTGTGTGTGTGTGTGTGTGTGTGTGTGTGTGTGTGAGTGAGTGTGAGTGTGAGTGTGTGAGTGTGTGTGTGTGTGAGTGAGTGTGTGAGTGAGTGTGGTGTGTGAGTGAGTGAGAGTGAGTGAGTGTGTGTGTGAGTGTGAGTGTGTGTGTGAGTGAGTGAGTGTGTGAGTGAGTGTGTGAGTAAGTGAGTGAGTGAGTGAGTGAGTGTGTGAGTGAGTGAGTGAGTGAGTGAGTGAGTGAGTGAGTGAGTGAGTGAGTGAGGGCTCGAGCAGTAATTAGTCCAGTGGCAGTGGAAGGTGCTACAGTTAATTCTCCCCCAGTAATCTGCCTATTTTGCATCATATTTACTGCAGGTTGCGATAGGTCAGATCCACCATGTCGCATGTCACAGTTTGCGAATCGGGAATCATTCACAATGGCGATGAGAACGTACTTGTGAGATGCAGCCCAGAAACAGACCCATCGGCCCACCGAGTCCACGCCGACCAGCGATCCGATCCCCGTACACTAAACATTATCATACACACTAGGGACAATTTTAACCAAAGCCAAATTAGCCTACAAACATGGACGCTTTTGAAGTGTGGGAGGAAACCTGAGCACCCGGGGAAAACCCACGCAGGTCACGGGGAGAACGTACAAACTCCGCATTGACGGCACCCGCAGTCAGGATCGACCCCTGGTTTCTGACGCTGTAAGGCAGCAACTCTACCGCTGCGTCACTGTGCCACCCCCTGAAAATAAATAGAATAACGAAGTGCTGAGGACTTGTTGGGGAAACAGTGTGAAGGTTTTAGCCGTATCTCTCTGCGTAAAGAAACTGTGCATTGAAGGCACCGCAGAGAGCTGAGCGTTTCAGAATCGAGGACTGGTTTGTGCTAGCAGGTGAGGTTGTCACTGTTAAACTCAGCACCCTGAGGCTAGGGAGGGATAACCAAAGCTTACCGCTCCGCTCCGCTCCCAATCACTAAGCAGTTACACTTGCCGGAAAGCACAGTATGCATGTGGGCATGCTGAACAATGATATGTGTCGGAAGGAAGGAACGGCAGATGCTGGTTTAAACTGAAGAAAGACACAAAAAGCTGGAGTAACTCAGCTGGACAGGCAGCATCTCTGGAGAGACGGAATGGGTCGAGTCTTTAGAAGGATCTCGACCCGAAACGTCACCCATTCCTTCTCTTCAGAGACACTGCCTGACTAATTGAGTCACTCCAGCATTTTGGGCCAAAAAATGACGTGATGGGTTGTGATATCTCGTGTGCCCTCACCATCTATCCCATCAAATGGCCTGCCCCCAGCAATTCTGGTTTCCTCATCAACCAACTACTTGTAGGGAGTCATTGGAAAAAGCAGGAACGGGTTCCTGATGTTGGATGATCAGCCTTGATCAAACGGTTGAATGGCCTACTCCTGCAACTATTTTCTATGTTTCTAAATTTACAATTAGAATTGTAATACTTAAAATACCACTACTCCACAAGATCGACACAAAGTGCTGGAGTAACTCAGCGTATCTGGAGAAAATGGATAGGTGACGATAGAGAAGATCCTTAGGACTAATTGTAGTAAGGGGAGCAGGGAAGATTTTTCTTGCCCGCTCCCCCGACCACTATCAGTCTGAAGAAGGGTCTTGACCTGAAACGCGATCTATCCATTTTCTCCAGAGACGCTGAGTTACTCCAGCACTTGCTGAGTTACTCCAGCACTTGCTGAGTTACAGCAACATACTATGCCTCCCTTTGGTATAAACCAGCATCTGCAGTTACTTCTTATTACTCCATAAAGCACCTCACAGGAGCTTATTCAAACAGCACTCTTGACAGAGGGACCTTGAGGTTCAAGTTCATAGGTCCGTGAAAATAGCAGTACAAGTAGATAAAATGGTAAAGAAGGCATGTAGTATGCCTGCCTTCATCGGACAGGGTATTGAGTATAGGATGTGTAGGAAAGATCTGCAGATGCTGGTTTACATTGAAGGTAGACACAAAATGCTGGAGTAACTCAGCCGGACAGGCAGCATCTCTGGAGCAAAGGAATGGGTGACGTTTCGGGTGGAGAACCTTCTTCAGTCTGAAGGGTCTCTGGAATTCCTTCTCCTCAGAGATGCTGCCTGTCCCGCTGAGTTGACTATTGACTATTGGAGTCTATTATAGAAACATAGAATATAGGTGCAGGAGTAGGCCATTCGGCCCTTCGAGCCTGCACCGCCATTCAATATGACCATGGCTGATCATCCAACTCAGTATCCCATACCTGCCTTCTCTCCATTCCCCCTGTTCCCTTTAGCCACAAGGGCCACATCTAACTCCCTCTTAAATATAGCCAATGAACTGGCCTCAACTACCTTATGTGGCAGAGAGTTCCAGAGATTCACCACTCTCTGTGTGAAAAATGTTTTTCTCATCTCGGTCCTAAAAGATTTCCCCCTTATCCTTAAGCTGTGACCCCTTGTCCTGGACTTCCCCAACATCGGGAACAATCTTCCTGCATCTAGCCTGTCCAACCCCTTAAGAATTTTATAAGTTTCTATAAGATCCCCCCTCAATCTCCTAAATTCTAGCGAGTACAAGCAGAGTCTATCCAGTCTTTCTTCATATGAAAGTCCTGACGTCCCAGGAATCAGTCTGGTGAACCTTCTCTGTACTCCCTCTATGGCAATAATGTCCTTCCTCAGATTAGGAGACCAAAACTGTACGCAATACTCCAGGTGTGGTCTCACCAAGACCCTGTACAACTGCAGTAGAACCTCCCTGCTCCTATACTTAAATCCTTTTGCTATGAATGCTAACATACCATTCGCTTTCTTCACTGCCTGCTGCAGTAAGCAGTGAAGAGTATAGGAGTCAGAAAGTCATGTTGCAGTTGTGTAAAACATTGGTTAGGCCGCAGCTGGTGTAATGTGTGCAGTTCTGGTCGCTCCATTACTGGAAGAATGTGCAGACGAGGTTTACCAGGGTGCTGTCTCGATTAGAGGGTTTTAGCTACAAGGAGAGGTTGGACAAACATGGATTGCTTTCTCTGGAACGTCGAAGGCTGAGAAAAAACTTGATAGAAACATAGAAAATAGGTGTAGGAGTAGGCCATTTGGCCGTTCGAGCCAGCACCACCATTCAATATGATCATGTCTGATCATCTAAAATTAGTAGGTACACAAAAATGCTGGAGAAATTCAGCGGGTGCAGCAGCATCTATGGAGCAAAGGAAATAGGCAACGTTTCGGGCCTAAACCCTTCTTCAGACTGATGGGGGGTGGGGGGGGGGGGGGGGGGGGGGGGGATCCTTCCAGGAGGAGGAGGAGCCCGAGGGCGGGGGGATGGAGGGAGACTCTGGGGTCAGCGAGGGTTAAGGAAGGGGAGGAGACAGCAAGGGCTAGCAAAACTGGGAAAATTTAATGTTCATGCCAACCGGACACAGGCAACCCAGGCGGAATATGAGGTCCTGTAATTTGCGTCCGGTTGGCAGTGTGTGTAGAATAGTGTTAGTGTACGGGTGATCGCTGGTCGGCGTGGACTTGGTGAGCAGAAGGGCCCGTTTCCATGCTGGTGGAAACTGAACAAACAGGCCCTTCGGCCCACAATCTCCATGCTCAAATTAAACTAATCTCCATTGCCTGCTTGAGATCTATATCCCTCCATTCCCTGCATATTCATGTGCTCACCTGCGACCCCCGCACATTAACACTATTCTACACCCACTAGGGACAATATTTACATTGGCCAAGCCAATTAACCTACAAACCTGTACGTCTTTGGAGTGTGGGAGGAAAACGAAGATCCCGGAGAAAACCCACGCAGGTCACAGGGAAAATGTACAAACTCCGTACAGACAGCACCTGTGGTCGGGATCGAACTCGGGTCTCCGGCGCTGCATTCGCTGTAAGGCAGCGACTCTACCGCTGTGCCACCGTGACCACCCTGGATGGAAATGGTGTGACCTTATTTCTTAAAACATTTGATCCAAGAAATCCAATGAGCAAAATAGTTCGCTTCGGCAGCTTGCACCCCATTGAGTACAAGGGTCAGGATGTCACTTTGCAGTTGCGTAAAACATTTGTAGGCCGCATTTGGAGTAATGTGTGCAGTTCTGGTTGCCCCATTACACTGACTTCTCTAACTTCAAGTAACCCTTGCTTTCCCTCTTTCTCTATCCCTCCCCTTCACAGTTCTCCGACCAGTCTTACTGTCTCCGACTACATTTTATCTGTTTTCTTTGATGTTAACTTCTCCCAGCTAACAATGATCTATTTTACATTTTCCTGGATCTCCATTCCCTTTGTCCTATTTTCACACCCAACACTTCCTTATCAATCTATCTCCCTCTCCCCTGAC
Source organism: Leucoraja erinaceus (assembly GCF_028641065.1). NCBI lineage: Eukaryota > Metazoa > Chordata > Chondrichthyes > Rajiformes > Rajidae > Leucoraja > Leucoraja erinaceus. Next base: position 14,802,352 of record NC_073377.1, on the reverse strand, counting down.
ATCAGTCTGAAGAAGGGCCTCGACCCAAAACGTCACCCATTCCTTCTCTCCAGAGATGCTGCCTGTCCCGCTGAGTTACTCCAGCATTTTGTGTCTTTCTCCGGTTTAAACCAGCATCTGCAGTTCCTTCCTACAGAGGATATATATGTAGATCTATCTATCTAAGGCTGACTCTGCTCACTGTCATTAAAGCAAACAAAACCCTTGCGCTCCAGCTGGCATTTATTCAGAGAATAAATGATCCCAATCTGCACATCAAAGATTCCTCTGCTGCATGTGAAACGTGGCCTTTGCATTTCTGTGAAAAAGGCCACACAGCCTTCGGTCGCTTTGGCTTGTGGCTGTTTGCATAGAGTGGGGAAGAGGGCCCTGCCTCGCCCAGCAAGAAGCATTATCTGTCTTGCCTTGTTCTGGCCATCTGCTCATTTCAGTGACCTGGCCTGTAGCTGTCAAGGCTCCTTTATCCCTCTTACCCCGGCACCTACACTCGAGGTCAGTGACATGCCTTCTTTGTCCTGGGACTGATTTCCTGCCGTGATCTCCACTACAGACTACTTCAGAGCAGAGATCTGGCAAAGAAATGAGAATGACGAGAACTCTCTTCCAGGAACTTCCAGCCAAACACTATTACAATAGGCCATTCGGCCCATCGAGTCTACTCCGCCATTCAATCATGGCTGATCTCTGCCTATTAATCCCATTTTCCTGCCTTCTCCCCATACCATTGACACCTGTTCTAATCAAGAATTATATTATATTATACTTTCCAGGAATTCCAGGAATTAGGGAATGAGTGGGTTAGCGGATAATGAGAGTTTGACAGCACTGGGCCTCAACTCGTGGAGTTTAGAAGGTTGAGGAGGAGCCTCATTGAATCTTACAGAATAATGAAAGGCACAGAGTGGATGTAGACAGGACGTTTCCACTGGTGGGAGAGTCTAGGACCAGGGATCATAGCCTCAGAATTAAAGGACGTTCTTTTAAAATGGAGGCGAGGAGGAACTTCTTTAGCCAGAAGGTAGTTAATCTGTGGAATTTACTGCCACAGAGAGCTGTGGAGGCCAAGTCAGTGGATATTTTTTAGGCAGAGATAGGCAAATTCTTGAGCAGAACGGGTGTCAAAAGTTATGGGGAGAGGGCAGGAAAATGGGATTAGGAGGCAGAAATCAGGCATGATTGAATGGTGGAGGACTCGATGGGCCGAATGGCCTAATTTTACCCCCATAAATTGTGAACTTTACTTTACTTTAGAGATAATGCGTGGAAACAGTCCCTTCAGTCCACCGAGTCCGGCCAGCCAGCGATAGTCCTGTACTCCAGTATACTACTACAGTACACTACACTACACAGTAGCACACTACTCACTAGCGACAATTTACTATTTTTACAGTAGCCAACTAACCAACAAACCGGTACATCTTTGGAGTGTGGGGGGAAATGGAACACCCAGAGAAAACCCACGCAGGTCACAGGGAAAAAGTATAAAACTCTGCACAGGCAGCACCCATAGTCAGGGTCGAACCCGGATCTCTGGCGCTGTAAGGCAGCAACTCTACTGTGCCTCAGGGTTCCTTTCCCAAAACCACCTGCAAGACGTCTTATCTAAAAATCCCAGTTACTGTATCCTCCCACAGCAGATATTTGAAATACCTTCTGTATGGTTTCATCAACCGCATTGTGGATTACACAAGGTTTCTTGTTTTATAAACTTCTTATTGAATGTAATCTGATCTTTATAGCCAAAGATACAACCCCCAGGATTCACAGCATGAGATTATTACCAATTAACAAACCCATGCAAAAAACACTCCTAATCTAAACAGACTTTTGTGTGAAGTGGGTTTCGCAGAGTCTCTCAAGTGTTCTAGTTGAGCAGATTAGTTTAATAGTTGATGTAAATTTTAAATATTGGCACTTAATGTAAAGCAACTATCACCGAATGTCACTAGAATGCCCAGAGCCACATGGTAAAACCCTGGAGTGGAAGTGTGTGTGTGTGTGTGTGTGTGTGTGTGTGTGTGTGTGTGTGTGTGTGTGTGAGTGCGTGTGTGCGTGTGTGCGTGTGTGCGGGTGTGGGTGTGTGTGGGTGTGTGTGTGTGTGTGTGAGAGAGAGAGTGAGGGAGAGAGAGGGAAAGGAGAGAGTGAGGGAAAGGAGAGAGTGAGGGAGAGGAGAGAGTGAGGGAGAGGAGAGAGTGAGGGAGAGAGGAGAGAGAGAGGGAGAGAGAAAGAGAAAAAGTGTGAGTGAGATAAAAAGTGATTTCCACAACTTGAGCGACTGAGGTACTTTTCACTCTTTGCACCCTTCTGCCTTTTGAAGCATTTCTAAAAGCAGAATCTAGCTCGACGTCTATGATTAACAATAACCCGATGCTGTTGCTTGATGGTAAAGATTTATCACCACCCTGCTCATCCAAGCCTTTACAGGCGGTGGCTAAACATTAGCCGCTGTGGTGAGCCTCTGCAAATTGGCTAATTTTTAGACCCAAAATACCACAATACATTACCTTGCTGTTAAATAAAATCAGGTGGTGAAGCTGCCTCCACTGAAGGCTATCGGCTTGCTGAAATAACTCCAGAATGCGCAAATACTTTCCAAGGATGCCACACAGATAAACCTAAACATCGTGATAAGTCTTAGATACGATTTTTAGGTAGGCAGGTGGAAGTGTAAGGAATAGAGGGATATGCATTGTGTACAGTCAGATGAGATTGGTTTAACTTGGCATCATGTTCAGCAGGAACATGATGGGCCGAAGGGCCTGTTCCTGTGCTGTACTTTTCTATGTTATATGATAGGGTGAGTTCCACGTAAAAATCTCCGAGCTCTTTACATATGAGAGAGGAAGATATCTCCTTTAAGTTGACAAGGGAAGAAGGCAGTGTCAACACCAAGCACACGATTAGAGTTGGCGTTTAGTTTATTGTCACGTGTACCAAGGTACAGTGAAAAGCTTCTGTTGTGTGCTAACCAGCGTTCCGTTAGCGCCTTATGACATAATTGGCCATTTCAATCCACCTCATTCTCAATGCACTGAATGCACCGACCTAAAACGTCACCCATCCCTTCTCTCCAGAGATGCTGCCTGACCCACTGAGTTACTCCAGCTTTTTGTGTATGTCTTTGGTATAAGCCAGCATCTGCAGGTCTTTGTTTCTGCACTGAATACGAAGTGTATTTACTGTTTTAATGGGGGCAAACATGCCCGTTGACTTAGTCATCAAGAAGTCTATGAAATGAGATGATTGTTCAGCAACTTTTTCTGAGGGCAGTGGTTGAAATAATGTTTGTGACCATGACACCAGGGCAACCCCAGACTAGTTTGCATCGTCATGTTACCCCCCCTCCTCGTGAGCGGTAACAAAGTCACACAACAAGGGCAGCACGGTGACACAGCAGTAGAGTTATTGCCTTACTGCGCCAGAGAGCATGGTTCGATCCTGACTATGGTTGCTGTCTGTATGGAGTTCGTACGTGTATGCGGCAACTGCAGATGCTGGTTTAAACCGAAGATAGACACAAAATGCTGGAGTAACTCAGCGGGACAGGCAGCATCTTTGGAGAGAAGGAATGGGTGACGTTCTCTCCAGAGACGCTGTCGGTCCCGCTGAGTTACTCCAGCATTTTGTGGCTATGTGGAGTTTGTACGTTCTGCCCGTGACCGCGTGGGTTTTCTCTGGGTGCTCTGGTTTCCTCCCACACGCAAAAGACGTCCAGGAATGTAGGTTAATTGGCTTGGTGTCGTTGTAAATTGTCCCTAGTGTGTTTAGGATAGTGTTAGTGTGCAGGGATCGCTGGTTGGCACGGACATGGTGGGCTGAAGGGCTTGTTTCCTCGCTGTATGTCTAAACTAAACTACACTCTGAAGGGTAGGGTGAACTGGAGGGAGAGCTTGCAAGAATTGGATTCCCCTGAATAAGCCCATTTGTAAAAGACTGGACGGATTCAATGTTAAGTAAATAGCCAGAAGATGAAAGATTTAAGGACTGAGCCCCACGCAATTTTTCTCTCCAAATCAGTGCCTTTGGAAGCAAGCCAATAGATGAAAAGAAAGCCCAGAGAAGGAGAAAAAACAAAGATCTTGCGAGACCAGAACTGAAAATAAATCGCATTCTTATCTATCGCATAACCTTACATGGAGCAGAGATACAACCTTGTATCAGCTTTGTAATAAAAATGGCAAGAACTTGGAATTGAGATTTGGTTTGAGTTCCAATCAACAGGCAGGTGAAAATGCCCAGAAGAAATGAATATTCCCTTTCAATCTTCCCTCATCCAATGGTGTAGGAATTGCTTCCTCGTTAGAGGAAGGGTTCCAAACGACAGAGGCGTTTGGTGTGTTGCAGAAGCAATTATTCTTCACACAGTGAGCTGAGGGGGGAACACTTTGATGTCAGCTGCAGCCTTATCTAATGCTGATGGTACATTAAATCATTGCCGAAAGAGAGAAATGTTAAAGGGCGCAGTGAACGAGCCATGTTTGCTCGTGTGTCACTGATTGCAGACCCGTTGAGATAAGACCACTTGCCACCAAAGACATAATGCTGGAGTAACTCAGTGGGTCAGGCAGCATTTCCTGCTGCCAATGCGTGGCATTACTTGATTGCAAGTTTCCACTCGTTCAGTTCAGTTGGTTATGAGTTCAGGTTGTCAGAGGTTATGGGGAGAAGGCAGGAGAATGGGGTTAGGAGGGAGAGATAGATCAGCCATGATTGAGTGGCAGTGTAGACTTAATGGGCCGAATGGCCTAATTCTACAACCCATCACTTATGAGTTCAGCTTAGTTTATTGTCACGTGTACCGAAGTCCAGTGAAAGGTTTTTGTCACGTGCTAGCCAGTCAGCGGAAAGACAACACATGATGCAAGGTAAAGCCAGTAAAGTCATATCAAAGATAGTCCGAGGGTCATCAATGTAGTGGATGGTAGCTCAGGACTGCTCTCCAGTTGTGCTCTCTAACACCCTCCAGCAGGGGTCGCTAGACAGCTATCAGGAAATGGGAACTCAAAGGCTGCAGATGCAAGGAACTGTTTAAGGGCGCTACATAAATGCATGTTCCTGTTGTTGGCTTCTCCTGCTCTAGCCCTGCAACATTTATGTTGTGATGGCTGCTATCACAGGTCAGATGGAGGAGCACAAACCAGTAAGTGGAACCCAGGGCAGCTGCAAGCTTCTGCCACATTCAAGTCATTGGGAAATGTTTTCCTAGTTCTTACATTTTAATGATGCTATTTGATGAGAATTCAACAAATCATTCCACATCGCATGGTGACATAATTGTAAATTGACTTAAACGATCAAAAAAAAATGTGAAATTGTCAAAATGTAAACTGCCAAATCGGATTGACAATTAGCATCACCTAAATAACCATATAACAATTACAGCACGGAAACAGGCCATCTCGGCCCTACAAGTCCATGCCGAACAATTTTTTTTCCCCTTAGTCCCACCTGCCTGCACTCATACCATAACCCTCCATTCCCTTCTCATCCATATGCCTATCCAATTTATTTTTAAATGATACCAATGAACCTGCCTCCACCACTTCCACTGGGAGCTCATTCCACACCGCTACCACTCTCTGCGTAAAGAAGTTCCCCCTCATATTACCCCTAAACTTCTGTCCCTTAATTCTGAAGTCATGTCCTCTTGTTTGAATCTTTCCTATTCTCAAAGGGAAAAGCTTGTCCACATCAACTCTATCCCTCTCATCATTTTAAAGACCTCTATCAGGTCCCCCCTTAACCTTCTGCGCTTCAGAGAATAAAGACCTAACTTATTCAACCTATCTCTGTAACTTTAAAGCTTAAAGCTGTGGACAGAGACATGTAGAAGCTAGACCAGAACAGCACTGGAACACACCCTTCAGCCCACAATGCCTGTGCCAAACAGGATGCCAAGTTAAACACATTTTCTCTGCCTGTATGCGATCCATATTCATCTATTCATTTGCCTATCCAAAAGCCTCTTGTGCCACTATCAGATCTGCCTCCACCACCACCTCTGACACCCCAAGAAAACAGTGGTTGCCTGGATGTGTATGATCTTAAATGATCCTTGTGTGTGAGAGGGCAACTATGCCAATGTACCACTTTAGTGTCTGGCTATTAAGTGCTCCTGGACTGCCCACGACCACAATGGGTCAAAATGTTACGTTTTCCCCCTATTGATAGCTCACTTCCACGTTGAATCTACCAAATCAATGCACACAGCCTCTCATCCGAATTAAATTATTTTCTTCCTGCCTCACCTCTACTGGGTATTGATCCGCTGCTAGCCGAAGATACCATTATTACAAGTGCCTGAAGGTGGTGCGGTGAGATGGCATCCCATCTGAACCCAATCTTACATCCACTTAATATCCAAACACACATGCTTGGCCCCGTTCCCCACACCCTCACCCCTCCATGGCACCAGTACAGCCAGATAGACACAAAATGCTGGAGTAACTCAGCGGGACAGGCAGCATCTCTGGAGAGAAGGAATGGGTGACGTTTCGGGTCGACGCCCTTCTTCAGACTGAGTTACTCCAGCAACTGCACACACACACACACATCAGGACAGCAAGCGTTTTTGCCCATCCCCTCCCATCCAATATCAGCTAACTCAGTGAAACCCAGGGCCTCTCTCCCAAGCCTCTACAGATCTGTGCACATCTGAAATGTAGACAAAAGTGCTGGAGAAACTCAGCGGATGCAGCAGCATCTATGGAGCGAAGGAAATAGGCAACGTTTCGGGACGAAACGTTGCCTATTTCCTTCGCTCCATAGATGCTGCTGCACCCGCTGAGTTTCTCCAGCACTTTTGTTTATCTTCGATTTTCCAGCATCTGCAGTTCCTTCTTAAACACATCTGAAATGTGTTTGGTACTATGTTTACTCAGCACAATGAGGGAAACTGAAGGGCAAACACTACACAAATATAGTGGCCCCTCTGCCACAAAGATGTGCCTGAAAGAATCAAACCCTGTTGGTGTGATTCAAGGAGAAACATGCGAACTGCCATGATGTAAGATCACTTTTGAGATCCCAGTGTTCTCTCCCTGCATCCATGTATCCCTTTATTATCACCTCTTCCCCAGCCAACAATGGGCCATTATAGGCTCCATCCTTCCTTGGTCATCTGTTGCTGGCCCAGATTTGTTCTGGCCTTTTCCCACCTCCAGTTCTCTCTCCCCTACACTCTCATTCTATAGAAGGATCCCAACCCGAAATGCCATTCCTCCATCCTTTTTCTCCATAGATGCTGCCCGACTCGCTGAGCTACTCCGGCACTTTGTGTCTATCCTCCTACCTTCACCGGATGACTGCCAATCACCACCCCCCCGGACACTTATTATTATTTATTCAAATCATTTGCTATGTCGCTCTTCCAGGGAGATGCTAAATGCATTGTGTTGTCTCTGTACTGTACACTGACAATGACAATTAAAATTGAATCTGAATCTGAATGTTCCTGCCGTTGTGATGAGGTGTTGTGGTTCTCTATGGCATCTCGCGCTTTGTTGAAATGGCCGCTGAACGCCAACAGGCTGTCTTTCCCACAAGCACGTCAGACTCAGCCCCCTCCGTCCACCATTTAAACACACAATCGCCCAAAAGGTGGACCAAGGGACGGCTGCCCGACATATTTTTATCTGATAAAGTAGATGGAACTACAATATTCACAGCCATTCGTTACAGCATTGGTTGGTGTCCTATGTAACGGTCAAGGGAATTCTTTAAAAATTGAGAAAAGGACGATGTGACTATTGACAGTTAAATTCTGCGCCAGATTAACCAACCCAGATTCATTCAGTCTCATGGTAATAACTTGTCACTGGGCCATCCTCGCATACAGAATTGCCTTCTGGCATTTTGGTTTTGTTCTTTCCTGGCTTCTCTCTCCTACATGTTACATATTAACCCTTTCAGGACTAATGGCGGTAATGCAGCTGGCTATGTGGGTTCAAGGAACTGCAGACGCTGGTTTGCACAAAAGGACACAGAGTGCTGGAGTAACGCAGCGGGTCAGCGGGAAGTTGCTGCCTGACCCCTTGAGTTACTCCAGCACTTTCTGTCCTTTTGGACAGAATATTCTTTTGTTCCAAAAGCCCCTAATAAAGGATGTCGGCAGTTGCCATATATTTTCTTCCAATGATCATCCACTGTTTAATACTGAAAAAGCATTTACAAAGTGACAAACCATATTGCAAAGACTTATCTAATAAAAATGTTAAAATATCCTGCAGATAGACACCAAATGCTAGAGTAACTCAGCGCGGACAGGCAGCATCTCTGGATAAAATACCATTCATCATACATAGTTAGATTTTCTCTAAATAAAACTCGTTATTCAGCCTCTGGAAGGCTGCCTTCAACTAACTGTACACTAACAAGGGTCGTTTTCTTTTCTGAGGTGCGTCACTCTCCGATTCTGTGATTCCTCAGCCACTTTCCAAACACATACACACACTGTGTAAGCTGTTACCCGGTTAATTATTCATTTACCAGCTCAGCTCAAAGCAGCACATGCCATTAATCTCGGCTGCCCCAAACTGTCGCGTTTTTTGTGACTACCACGGCAGTATTTTTCTTCCACACACACACACATATGCCTTTTTTCTTTTCCTGCTTACACTGCACAACATTCACTTCTCTGCACTGCCTGTAAATGTGTACAATATTGCAGAAAGAGTCTCACAGGAGTGCACTGTACATCAGGAAGAATGGCATTCTGTGTAATCAGGAGGTTGAATACTACACTGGGGAGTTGAAATATGCTGAGCAGAGTAAATAGGTCTCCTCCAACACTGAGCTGCCTTTTTACCAGTTGCTTAACATATATTTTCCAGCACATAATGCATGAATGATGCCGCTTTTGAAATTTTAACAAGGTATATAGGTGCATACGAAAAAAAATCCCAGCATATTTTAGCATCAATTGATAGGCCATTTCATTATTCCATTGAAAATACTAGCCCCTTTTAATAAACTCTATATTTTCCACTTGATTTTCACAGTTCTGCTGTTAACTTTGTATTATTTTTAACTTTCATTCAATATTTAAACTGCGTTTTTAAAATTCAATGAAAAGAACAGTGAACATCACATAGCATACCACCCTCTATTAACTCCAAACGCGTACACTGAAACCTATGCTCTATGTACCCCCTTTCCATGTATTTAAGGTGATTTATTGAGCATTTGTAGCGGTTCGCGACCCTTGCAACATCTGCATTTTCTCTTGCTTTGCAACACATGAAAGCCAAAGCGCTGAAAAGCGTGCAGTTCCCGTTCAGTCTACCCGCGATGAGACATCGCCAAGTGCCCGCCTGTGCAGCCCCCAACCCGGGCTGGTTAAACCGAGGGCTCTCTCAGTGTGTTGGCCAGCAGTACCCCAACGGGTGACTATTAGAAAGAGGCTATGTTGCCTATTGCTATATGGCGGCAAAGTTACACACAACCAATTGACGTTCAAAGCAGCGGGTTTTCCCCAACAGCGTTCCGCACTTTTGCCCAGCACAAGACTGTTAATACCAAAGATTATGGTTAATACATTCCTCCTCTACAACTAAGGGCACAGCCGAAACAGCGTTAACTTGATCACTGCGCGAACAGCAGGCCGTGGGGTGTGGGAGGACGAGACTCAGCGAGATGTTTGCTTATTTCCATGCATCTAATGATTTAATGCTATTGACGGGATATGCATTATATCCAGATATTTGGAAATGCTTATTTTTTTAAATAAATACAATCAAACAGTTTGCAATAGATTCCCCAAACGGATGCATTCATTAAAGGGCAAAGCTTCAAGAGGCCGACGATGAGCAAGTGTTCTTTGCAAAGACAGGTATTAATTTGTTCTTTATATCTCTCTATCACCTCTTGTTTCCCTCTCCCCCGACTCTCAGTCTGCAGAAGGGTCTCGGCTCGAAACGGTACCCATTCCTTCTCTCCAGAGGTGCTGCCTGACCCGCTGAGTTGCTCCAGCATTTTGTTTTGGTCTATCCTCGGTGTAAACCAGCATCTATCTGCAGTTTCTTTCCTACACACTGCTTTCTCTCCACCGCTGCTTGTCTGCGACTTTAAAACTAAACAGCGACTTGGCACAACGTTGCCGCTGGAAGGGCAAAACAAACGCGACTAACATTCTGTCAAGTGGCCGTGGTATTTACTGGGGGAATGTAAAACGACATGAAAATTAAATACATTCCCAGAATGTTTCTTCCCTTTTGCTCACAACGTTAAATCCTTTTCAACCCTGCAAGTCGGCGACGTGGGGACCGAGGGACTCAAGATAACTAACGTTGGACACAAAATGCTGGAGTAACTCAACGGGACAGCCTGAAGAAGGGTCTCGACCCGAAACGTCACATATTCCTTTCCCCTCCCCAGAGATGCTGCCTGTCCCGCTGAGTTACTCCAGCATTTTGTGTCCATCTTCGGTGTAAACCAGCATCTGCAGCTCCGTCCTCCCTACACGGCTCAGATGACCAGTTGTGTAGATGGTGTTTTAAGCGTTCGCTACAACGTGACAGGCATACATACTAATGCTGCAAGCTATTAGATGGGAAGGCAAATCCCAGTGGCAAAGTCATATTCACTTAATGCCCAAGACCGCCACAAAATGCTGGAGTAACTCAGCGGGTCAGGCAGCATCTCTGGAGTAAATGGAATAGGTGACGTTTCGGGTCGAGACCCTTCTTCAGACTACTCCAGTCAGGGCAAAGGGAAACGAGAGATATAGACTGTGATGTAGAGGGGAATGCAAAACCCGACAGGGCAGGCATATCTCACATTGTCAGGGTTGTGGGAGTCACGGATGGAGGGTCGCTTTCAGTTGAAAACTTATTTTTTTGCAAAAAATAAACTGGAAATTGCCAGTCGGTTTCCAGATTTCAATGCGAACTGCCTTCTGTAACGTTCAGCAAACAGATCAATGGGGGGTGGGAGGTGGGGGCTCCAGCCCCCGTGTGGGCACGGATCATGCGAGAGCCGCTCACACATTAAAGTTAATTATTGCCCAGTGCTTGTGTGCAGCGCCGGGCAGCCACACTCTCTGCAAGGTATCCGGGTTTGTTTGCACGGCAGAGGTGCATGGGGTGACGCCAACAAAATAAATACCAAACGCGACTCCAAAAAAAAAGCCCATTGCTGCTGCTGTCCAGCCTAAAAAAAACATCGGCTCTCCGATTACTGAAGGGCTTGGATCAAATGGAGGGGGAAAAAAATGATGCACACTTAAAGTTTCGACCGCCGGTGGTAACTTTATATTCCAGGGCCTTTGCTCAACTATTTTTTCTGCGTGTTGGTTTGCGACCAGTAGGATTCAGCTAGGTCTGGGGAACTCGACCCATTAGAACACGATTTGTAAGTGTGTGTGTGTGTGTGTGAGAGAGAGAGAGAGAGATCTATACAACTCATATAATATATATATAGGGCTATAAAACGTTTATGTACACACACCAAAACACACACACAATCCCCTCCTCGCCTTAGTCAGAGGGACCCTGAAACAACATCTATCTCTGCCTTTTTCTTTGCAATCTTCCCTTTCCTCCCGGGTGCAGGAAACGTGCTGTAATTTCGCAGCTCCCAACCTCCTCCACACGCCAATCTGTCTCCATATATTATACCTCCCTAATTGGCTGATAGCTCCCACCTCAAGGAAACACTTCACACAGACCCTTGCTCCCAAAGATTATGCTTGCTCCAATGCTAAGCAAACGGCTGATCTTTTGCATCTCACCCCCACCCCACTTTGCTAAAACTAAACCGGACAGGGAGAAAGAAAGTGATAATTTAAAAAAACGAACCTTTTACTGACCGAAAAGGAGGCAAAAAAACCTGTTTTCAAGTCTTTTTAAAAGTGCCAATTCCGACTCGCTCAGCAATGCCTTGCTTGGGTCCTCGCTGTAGAGTTGAAGGGGGGTTTCTCCAGCGGTTTCAAGAAGCGATGAAAAAACAGCTCGGAATATTCAAGTCATTTGTAAATCCAGCATGAAACCCAGAAATGAAAACTGGCGGCTGATTGTCAACGACTGCAGAAACTGCAACACTCCTGAATTCAGTTCAGGAGCCGATCCGGTGCCTGTAGCAAACAATCCTTCGCTTACCAGTTTATGCACCTTTTCTTTACCATTTTGTTTTGGGCTTTTAGTTTTGCATTCACTCTACTTGGTTTCTTCACAGGGCTCGCGGTTTTTTTTTTAGCAGAATGAATCCTCCCCGTTTGCCCAGCGCTGTTTCTTGTCTTCAGAGTGTCTGTCCCTGGGCAGTCAGTCGCGAGTATCAGGAGTATATTTCTTCCAGTGTCTGTGTGTTGGGGGTGGGGGGTGGGAGGGGTGTACGCTGTGTCTCCAGAGGTGCTGCTTTGGCTCGCTCGCTCCCGTGTGCCGTCTCAGTGCTTTCAGTTTGCTGACTGCTGTGTACGAACGAGTGTGTGAAGGTTTGGCTCCGAGACCTGAACTGCCAGCGAAGAGCCAGTGGCAGAACTGGAGTGAGAGAGGGAGAGAGGGGGAGAGAGAGAAAGAGAGAAAATTAAGGGGGATCAGATTTCAGTCTCCGGAGCTCTCCGCAATGACGCTCAGAGTGAGCAGTGTTGTGGGAGGGAAAAGCGATTCAAACGCCCAACTACATCCAGCGCCCAGCTCCTCCCTCTGTGCTGTCGGCGCTGCTACTCGTTGAGAACAACTGATACAATCACTTACACTATCTTTTCTCCGAAAGAAAGTTCCACTTTGTCCAGTGTCTCCCCGTAATCTCTATCTGCGCAGATTCCAATCGCATTCAAAGTAACGTGGCTTCCAGTTAATGTATCAGCAAAACGTTGATTTCAGAGAAACACTCAACAACAAAAAAACACAGGAATATTTGTCAAACTTGTTCAAAAGTCCACGCGGAAAGCCTGGAATATCTACTAAAGTTAAGAAAGTTTCACTGAACTAAAATAAAGCTTCCAAGATCAGTGGACCTTGAAATCTGGCCAGGGTTTCTACACTGGGCGCGATTGCGGTCAAAATCCACTCGAAATTGCACTCATTGCTTCACAGTTCAAGTCTCCGCTAAGATTCATCTGCACGGTCACACACACACACACACACGTTAAAGCGGCCGCGAACCAGCGCCGAGCACAAACGTGTCCTTTTCAGTTCCTTCTCTGTATTTAAGAATGGCTAGAAGCGGCTCCAAGCACCAACAATCAAGTCGTTTTAATTAAAGTGGCAACAACTCGACTTCACATCACTTGAAATGAACAAACTATCAACCACACAACTCTCTATAGGGTGGACTGGACTTGATTCTGTACGATGCTTCACTGAAAACTGGTGTCAGCGTTTAAAATCCCCTGATTTTTGTTTGGCCGCTGTTTCTAGGCGAATGGCAACAATATTACTGCCTACAATGAATAAAACTGGCTCAGCCTGCTGCTTCAGGAGTCCCTGCGCCTGTTTAATGTTCAAAATATGCACGGATTTCGAGCAGATTGCGATGATTGATAATTGCATTAACAATTATAATTTGGAATTAACTTTCCAGTTTAACTGGAAGGGAGTTGGCCGGCGATAGAAATTATGTTGCAACCACCTTCGGTAAAAATACTGCTGCTGACAAAATATAGCAAGCAGCGTAGAGGGCAGCACAGTCAGTGTATGTTGATAATGTGTTCCACACCCACTCTTAATACAATACCTACTAAATGAGACTCGTGTGGACGCATCTCCTGATGTGTCACCGCTGATGACTCTCTTCTCCTAAGTGCTTGTCCAAGAAACATCTGCTGAAACAACAGGGGGTTTTGATCCCACATTGACCCGGTCCTCCTGTTCCCGCAGCCCACCCGCTGATAACACATCAGCTGATATCATACCTGCTGATGTGGTGTCCATTGTATGTTCCACCATAGAAAAAGGTTCACAGGTTCTAAGAGCAGAATGAGGCCATTCGGCCCCCATCAAGTCTACTCCACCATTCAATCATGGCTGATCTACCTTTCGCTCTCTACCCTCATTCTTCTGCCTTCTCCCCATAACCCCTGACACCCTATACTCATCACCAATCTATCAATCTCACCTTAAAAATATCCATTAACAAAAAGCCCGTCCCTTCTAGGATATCCCACCTGATGTGACAAACCCCCCACAGACCACGACGTGACAATAAACATGATTTAAAAAAGGTTTTATTTAGGTTGATTAAGTCAAGATGTTGTCAAACTGGAAAGGGCGCAGAGATGATTTACGAGGATGTTGCCAGGACTCGAGGACTCGAGGGCCTGAGCTATAGGGAGAGGTTGAGCAGGTAATGATTTTATTCCTTGGAGCGCAGGAGGATAAGGGGTGATCTTACAGAGGCGTACAAAATCATGAGAGGAGTAGATCGGGTAGACGCACAGGATCTTTTGCCCGGAGTAGGGGAATCGAGAACCAGAGGTTTAAGGCGATGGGGAAAAATTTAATAGTTACCTTATAGGAACAGGGTAACTTTATAATACACAGGGTGGTGGGTGTATGGAACGAGCTGCCAGAGGAGGTAGCTAAGGCGGGTACCATCGCAACGTTTAGGAAACATTTAGACAGATATGTGGATAGGACAGATTTAGAGAGATGTAGGTCAAACGCAGGTAGGTGGGACATGTTGGTTGGTGTGGGCAAGTTGGGCTGAAGGGCTCTACCAGTCTGTGACTAGTCAAGGAGGGAGTTCTCTACCAACCTATTCAACTAGAAAATGGTGCACATATACAAGAAAACAGGGTATGGAAGGGAGGAACCAAAAGTCTGTAACAGTCCATGATGTTTTAAACAACTTAAAGATTTTATTTTAACACTTTGCCAAAGAATACCACTTTTTTTTTAAGAGCTTTAAGTGAACATTGCAGATTTTTTCATTGCATTCCAGATTCCTGTGCTAATGAAGGGCAATAAATGACAGAGCGTTGAATTTCATGAACCATATCTGTCACAGGCATTGTTTCAAAGAACAAAGGACATAGAACAGTACAGCACAGGTACAGGCCCTTCAGCCCAACATGATGCCAAGATCAACTGAGCTCATCTGCCTGCAGATGGTCCATATCCCTCCATTCCCTGCGTATCTATGTGCCTTTCTAAAAGATTCATCAATGTTATTATCATACCTGCCCCTGGCAAAACGTTCCAGGCACCTCCGTGTAAAGAAAGATTGCCCCGCACTTCTATAAACTTTGTCCCCTTTCACCTTAAAGCCACACCCTCTAGTCTTGGGCATTGCCACCCTGAGAAAATGGTTCTGACTGTCTTCCCTATTTATACTTCTCATAATTTTATATACTTCTATCAGGGATCATGAATTATTAAAGCAATAAATAATTCATGTCAATTCCACGCGGCACAGTGGCACAGCATTAGAGTTGCTGCCTTATGCCCCTGTCCCACTTAGGAAACCTGAACGGAACCCTCTGGAGACTTTGCGCCCCGCCCAATGTTTCCGTGCGGTTCCCAGAGGTTTTTGTCAGTCTCCCTACCTGCTTCCACTACCTGCAACCTCCGGCAACCACCTGCAACCTCCGGGAACCGCACGGAAACCTCGGGTGGGGCACAAAGGAAACCAGAGGTTTCCGTTCAGGTTTCCTAAGTGGGACAGGGGCATTTACGGCACCAGAGACCTAGGTTCGATCCTGACTACAGGTGCTGTCTGTACGTTCTGTTGTGCGTTCTCCCTGTGACCACGTGGGTTTTCTCCGGGTACTCCGGATCCTTCCCACACTCCACAGGCGTACAGGTTTGTGGGTTAATTGACTTCGGTAGAGATTGTAAATTATCCCTAGTGTGTACGGTAGTGCTAGTGTGCGGGGATCGCTGGTCAGCGTGGACTCAGTGGGTCGAAGGGCCTGTCTCTCTAAATCAAACTGGTCATACTAATGCCACAGTAATCAAATTGTATTAAAATAGTCTGATGAACTGTGAATACTTTCCTTGATCGTAAGTGTTAAGAGTGGTGGCCGTACCCAGGATGAATATAAGAGACAGTTTTGAAATGATCCACCAATGATCCAAGTTATGAGCTTGATATGCAACTGGAGAATTCACCCGGCAGAGTGTAGCCACAATGTGCAATGGTCAAAACAGCTTGGGGCAAAACAGATTGTAAATAACAGTTCACTGTTCCTCAAAATCAATGCAGATGGCCCCTGCCACCACGCAAATCAAACACTCCTCCGCTGAGGTTGTTTGCAACATCAGGCAAAGGACGAAAGGCATTCAAGCCATTGCCGTCGTTCAAACGACTCATTCCTCTTCTCACTAAAATAAAGTCGTCCCAGTGAATGGATCGAGACCCAATCTTACCTCGACAAAAAAAAATTAACGGACAATTAAAAAATTAAAACCAGATAGCACTGGGTTTTTTTTGGGGGAGGATGAATGGGAGGAGGGGGGGTGTGGAAAAATAATGAATGAATGCGGTTTAATTTGCCTGTACTTTTTCTTTGTGTGAGCACACAATGGGTAAAGCCTAATTAGCCAGACTACTGTGAGCAGACAGTGTCTCTGCCTGCAGATGAAGGGGGTGCGTGAGATGGCAATACCATCAACAGAGAGGGAATGAGAAGGGAGAGTGTCACAAACAGCTTGGCATTAAAACCCCGAGCTGCCATCAAATGACAGCTTTACAGGCTCCCCGACAATGAAGAGAGGCTTTGCATTAATGGACAGATTGATGAGCCTAATTCAGGCCACTCCGCTTCCCTGACCCCCCCCTCCCCGCCCCCTGCCGCTCCACCGAGCATTGGCCCATGTCTTTCTTTCCCCCCTTCCACATTATTCCGGCAGGCTGAATAAACTTATCAGCCACAGTAACTCCATTCTGAGGACTGAGGAACACCTTTGTGACACCCGCAGAAGAAAGGCGCTGCTTTGCAAGACAAAGGGTCCCCATAATCTCCTCATTGTCCCTCATTAGGATGGCAGAAGCTGCCTAATTGGAAAGTTATAAGATCCAACTAATACTCCTTAAATTAACCTGCTGAGTAATAAAGAAATCTTTCTCAACCCAAATACATATGTGACAGGGTTAACACATAGCCTTTGTTTGTAAACTCCACACACCCCTATCCTCTCCACCCCTGCTTTCTCCCTGCCTGAAGACATAGTGATTGAATGTTTAGGTGTTTTTACATTGCAGCAGGACTGCCGGTGACTCACGAGTATAAATTAAGTGGCCTCCACCGGATTCAGGGCGCAGGAAAAAAAGGACAACATTGTCTTGTGCTTATCGTGCGATGAATTAATCGGGACATCGCACCCTGCTTTGTGTCTATTTTTCGGAGCCAAACCTTCCACACGCACAGCAGTCACAAATTGCACAGCAAAGTTCCACAAATGAAAGTCAATTAACCTGCTTTCGTTCGATTTCCATGGCACTAGAATGCCAGGCAACAAGTTTTGACAATCCAATTTAACAGTCCAATTTTAATACGTCAGGCAAATGACAGCATCGTCCTCCCTCATTACTGTGCCGATCGGTCGGCATAGATTTCATTCTGATATCCTAGAATGGGGTGATAAAGGGCGTTCGTTTGGGAAGGAGATGAGGAGAAATCTCTTTAGTCAGAGGGTGGTGAATCTGTGGAATTCTTTGCCACAAAATGCTGTGGAGAGGAGGTCAAGTCAGTGGATATTTTTAAGGCAGAGATAGATAGATTCTCGATTAGTACGGGTGTCAGAGGTTATGGGGAGAAGGCAGGAGGATGGGGTTAGAAGGGAGAGATGGATCAGCCATGATTTAATACAGAAAAGTGTGAGGTGTTGCATTTTGGGATGTCGAACTAGGGCGGGACCTACACAGTAAATGGTAGGCCTCTGCGTAGTGTTGTAGAGCAGAGGGATCTAGCAGTACAGGTGCATGGTTCCTTGAAGGTTGAGTCGCAGGTAAATAAGGTGATCAAAAAAGCTTTGGGACTTTGGCCTTCATCAGTATTGAGTGTAGAAGTTGGGAGGTCATGTTGCAGTTGTATAACACGTTGGTGAGACCCCATTTAGAATATTAGAGATAGACACAAAATGCTGGAGTTACTCAGTGGTCTAGGCAGCATATCTGGAGAGAAGGAATAGATGACGTTTCAGAACGAGACCCTTCTTCAGAATATTGTGTTCAGTTCTGGGCACCATATAATAGGAAAGATATTGTCAAGCTTGAAAGGGTTGAGAAAAGATTTACGAGGATGTTGCCAGGACTAGAGGGTGCGAGCTATAGGGAGAGGTTGAGTAGGCTGGGTCTCTATTCCATGGAGCGCAGGAGGATGAGGGGTGATCTTATAGAAGTGTATAAAATCATGAGAGGGATAGATCGGGTAGATGCACAGAGTCTCTTGCCCAGATTAGGGGAATCGAGGACCAGAGGACGTAGATTCAAGGTGAATGGGATAAGATTAAATAGGAATCCGAGGGGTAACCTTTTCACACAAAGGGTGGTGGGTGTATGGAACAAGCTGCCAGATGAGGTAGTTGAGGTTGGGACTATCCCATCATTTAAGAAACAGTTAGACATGTACATGGATAGGACAGGTTTGGAGGGATATGGACCATGCGCAGGCAGGTGGGACTAGTGTAGCTGGGACATTGTTGACCGGTGTGGGCGAGTTGGGCCGAAGGGCCTGTTTCCACATCACTCTATGACTATGATTGAATGGCGGAGTAGACGATGTGCCGAATGGCCTAATTCTGCCCCCTAATCATTTTGACCTTATGACGTTTATGATTCAGGGGAAGGGGCTCCCAATGAGGTGAAGCTGACCAGCAAACATCTTGAAACCTCTCGGTTGATGTCTCAACGTTCATTCAGCAACAAATCTTCAGGTTCAATTACCCAGATTAGTGCTGAACACCTGTCATAGATAGATGGATACAGAGTCAGCACAGTGGCGCAGCGGTAGAGTTGCTGCCTTACAGCCGCCTAGCCCCGAGTTCCATCCTGACCACGGGTGCTGTCTGTTCGGAGTTTGCACATTCTCCCCGTGACTGAGTGGGTTGTCTCCGGGTGTTCTGGTTTCCTCCCACAATCCAGAGACATACAGGTCTGTAGGTTTTCAAGAAAGAACTGCAGATGCTGGAAGATTGAAGGTACACAAAAATGCTGGAGAAACTCAGCGGGTGCAGCAGCATTTATGGAGCGAAGGAAATAGGCGACGTTTCGGGCCGAAACCCTTCTTCAGACTGATGATAACATTTTTGTAGGTTAATTGGCTTTGGTAAAAATCGTAAATGGTCCCAGGTGTGTAGGATACGAGTGTACGGAGTGGGGGGGAGGGGGACAGGGCAAAATCGCAAGATGGCGCAGGCACGGTGGGCTGAATGGCCTGATTCTGTCTGTATCTTTAACTAGACGTGCAGGTTTGTTGCTTAATTGGTTTCTGCAAACTGCTCCTAGTCTTTTTTTCTTCTTTTTAAAAAAAAATATTTTTATTAGAAGTAGACATATTATAAAGTATAGTTACATTTTATAGTAAAAGAACTTTTCATGTACATCAGTCATACATTATTAAAATTTTCAATTGTCGATCACTTCTGCTTCTTGTGTTTTTTTTAAATATAGGAAAAGAGAGAAAGAGAGAAAAAAGAGTTACAAATATCAAAAAAACAAAAAAGGTGGAATGGATTACATATAATACGTCATTGGAGATAGGTTCGTAGATTATAAAGTATGACTTTTCATCTAATCCTGAGTTCAAGTTTCATATAACCATATAACCATATAACAATTACAGCACGGAAACAGGCCATCTCGGCCCTACAAGTCCGTGCCGAACAAATTGTTTTTTCCCCTTAGTCCCACCTGCCTGCACTCATACCATAACCCTCCATTCCCTTCTCATCCATATGCCTATCCAATTTATTTTTAAATGATACCAATGAACCTGCCTCCACCACTTCCACTGGAAGCTCATTCCACACCGCTACCACTCTCTGAGTAAAGAAGGTCCCCCTCATATTACCCCTAAACTTCTGTCCCTTAATTCTGAAGTCATGTCCTCTTGTTTGAATCTTCCCTATTCTCAAAGGGAAAAGCTTGTCCACATCAACTCTGTCTATCCCTCTCATCATTTTAAAGACCTCTATCAGGTCCATCCTTAACCTTCTGCGCTCCAGAGAATAAAGACCTAACTTATTCAACCTTTCTCTGTAACTTAGTTGTTGAAACCCAGGCAATATTCTAGTAAATCTCCTCTGTACTCTCTCTAATTTCAGTTGGGTTTTCGTGCTGGGCCAGTCTATCCCGTCAGATAATTAATGAATGGAGCCCATATTTTATAAAAAAAGTTATTGTTTGTCCATCAAGACAAGTCTAATTCTTTCTAGACATAGGGTCTCCGACATTTCCACAATCCACATTTTAATTGTGGGGGTTGTAGGGCCTGGCATAAACATCGGGAGCGCGCGGGTCCCTAGTTGGTGACCGGTTCTCCGGAGCTCCCGCAACGGCTGGAGGGTGGCAGTCCAGAACCAGGGGCCACACACACCAGGGACCCCCCAAATCTGAGGAAGGACATTATTGCCATAGAGGGAGTGCAGAGACGGTTCACCAGACTGATTCCTGGGATGTCAGGACTGTCTTATGAAGAAAGACTGGATAGACTCGGTTTATACTCTCTAGAATTTAGGAGATTGAGAGGGGATCTTATAGAAACTTACAAAATTCTTAAGGGGTTGGACAGGCTAGATGCAGGAAGATTGTTCCCGATGTTGGGGAAGTCCAGGACAAGGGGTCACAGTTTAAGGATAAGGGGGAAATCCTTTAAAACCGAGATGAGAAGAACTTTTTTCACACAGAGAGTGGTGAATCTGTGGAACTCTCTGCCACAGAGGGTAGTTGAGGCCAGTTCATTGGCTATATTTAAGAGGGAGTTAGATGTGGCCCTTGTGGCTAAGGGGATCAGGGGGTATGGAGAGGAGGCAGGTACGGGATACTGAGTTGGATGATCAGCCATGATCATATTGAATGGCAGTGCAGGCTCGAAGGGCCGAATGGCCTACTCCTGCACCTAATTTCTATGTTTCTATGTTTCTATGTTTCCAAAATTTTAATATTAATTTTTTCCCGGTTATTATACTGTAGTTGAGGAAATTTCTTTGGCTTGTTGTGACTGTTAAACTTTGCTCTGATATTCCAAGTATTATTAATTTTGAGTTTGGATCCAGTTTTGTATTAATAACTTATGAAATTATTTCAAAAATATCAGTCCAGAAATGTTTAATTTTTATACAATTTGCAAACGTATGTGTTAAATTAGCATCTAGATGTATCACAAATAGGAGAGATTTGTGGGAAGATTCTATTTAGTTTTATTTTAGAGTAGTGTAATCTATGTAAGACTTTAAATTATATGAAAGCATGTCTAGCATTTAACGAACATTGATGTATATGTTGTAAACTTTCGTCCCACAAATCTTTCGTTATAGGATCACCTAATTCATTTTCCCATGTGTGTCTATATGGTTCCGTCGGTGGTACCTCGTTGTTTAGGAGGGTGTTATAAATATGAGCTATTAATTTTTCAGTGTTAGGATGCTTGTTCAAACATTCATCAAGGATTTCTGGTTCCCTAGTCCTGTAGACTTGTGTGTTAGATTTAACAAAATCTCTAATTTGTAGATATCTGAAGAAATTATTTGAGTGCAGTCCATGATTCTGTTGTAACTCTTGAAATGAAACTGTTCCTAGTCTGGAGGATAGAACTAGTGTATGGGGATTGTTGGTCGGCACGGACTCGGTAGGTTTAAAGGACTGTTTCCATGCTGTATCTCCAAACTAAATGCAGCAGAGGCAGGCCCTTTGGCACACCGAGTTCATGGTGACAATAAAACACACATTTACATAATCTACCCGATCTATTCCCCTCATGATCTCAGTAAGATCACCCCTCATGCTTCAAGGGATAAAGTCCTAGCCTGCTCAACCTCTCCCTATAACTTGGGCCCTCGAGTCCTGGCAACATCCTCGTAAATCTTATCTTCATCCTTCCTCCAACACTTTGAGGTATTTTTGTAAACCAGCATCTGCAGTCCCTTGTTTCTGTTAGTTTAGTTTAGAGATAAAATGTGGAAACAGGCCCTTCGGCCCACCAGGTCTGCCCTGACCAATGATCACCCCTACACTAGTTCTATCCTACATACTAGGGATAATTTACAGAAGCCAATTAATCTACAAACTCGCACGTCTTTGGAATGAGGGAGGAAACCAGAGCACCTGGTCACAGAGAGAACATACACACCCGTAGTCAGAAATGAACCAGGTTGACCAGAATGATCCCAGGAATGATTGGGTTAACATATGATGAGCATTTTACGGCACTGGGCCTGTATTCATTGGAGTTTAGAAGGATGAGTGGGTAGTTTCCACATTGAAACTTACCGAATAGTGAAAGGCCAGGATAGAGTGGATGTGGAGAGGATGTTCCCACGAATGGGAGAGTCTAGGACCAGAGGCCATAGGCTCAAAATAAAAGGACATACCTTTAGAAAGGAGATGAGGAGGAATTTCTTTAGACAGACGGTGGTGAATCTGTGGAATTCATTGTCACAGAAGGCTGTGGATGCACTCAATGGATATTTTTAAGGCGGAGATTGATAGACTATTGATTAATAGAGGTGTCAGAGGTTATGGGGAGAAGGCAAGAGAATGGGGTTGAGGGAAAGACAGATCAGCCATGATTGAATGACGGAGTGGACTAGATGGGCCGAATGCTCCTTGAACTTACAAACCCGCAGTCAGGATCGAACTTGTGACTCCATTGCACTGTTGGCAATTGAGCTAAGACAAGGGTGAGGGGAGGGGGGAGATGGGTTGTTCTATGCAGGGGCTGGGGGGGTGTGAGAGAGGCGAATGCTGGATCCTTGATGATGTAGCGAATCACAAATGGAATTATCTCTGCAAATTGACAGCATCAAGCGAAAGTCTTTGATGAAGATATGTGGAACTGGTTGAGCAGGTTCGATCTTCTTACTCAGTGAGTTTCCAGTGCAGCAGGTTTAAGTGAGCATGCAGCCCTGACAGAAGGCAGCAATCCATTGACATTTGTCAACCAAAATGCATTTCTGAAATTTCTTGGGAGTTTCACAGAGCACAACAGCTAAAAGAAGGCTTAACACCACACGGCTAGTTAAAGAGACCAGTAACAGGGAACCACAGATGCTGATTTACCAAAGAAACACTCAAGATGGCGGGGTAACTCAGCATCTCTGGAGAACAGGGGTAGGTGACGTTTCAGGTCGGGACCCTTGTTCAGACTGATTGCATGGGAGGAGGGTGAGTGGGAAAGAATGCTGGAAGAGAGGAGGGGGGAGGGAAAAGTGAGCACAGCTGAGGGGGATATTGATAGGCAGATGGCTAGACGATGTCCAGAGATGAAACTCACGATTTCAAGATATAATAACTCTTGAACACAAGTTTAAGGCAAATCTCATATTTTGCTTGGGCAGCTTACAACCCAGTGGTATGAATTTTGATTCCTCTCATTTCAGTTAGCCCTGGCATTCCCTCTTTCTCTATCCCTTCCCCACCTAAGTTGCACTAGCTTCTCGTTTTCCCCCAACAAACAGCTAACAATGGCCTGTTTCCTTTATCAATGTTGCTTTTTTGCATATATTTTATTAATTGTTCTTTATCTCTCTACATCATCCTCTATATCGCTCGTTTCCCTAACCAGTCTGAAGAAGGGTCTCGACCCGAAACATCACCCATTTCTTCTCTCCAGATATGCTGCCTGTCCCGCTGAGTTACTCCAGCTTTTTGTGTCAATCACCATTTTAAGTAACTCTGCTGACTGGGTAATATATTACAATGGTGCGCAACGTTTTTTTTAAAAAGCACAAGGGTACCAAATGGAAGAACTTCCATTTGTTTGGAAAGTCTGAAAGATAGACACAAAATGCAAGAGTAACTCAGCGGGTCTGGCAGCATCTCTGGAGAAAACGGGTGGGTGACTTTTTGAGTCGAGACCCTTCTTCAGACTGAGGAAGACTCAGATAATCTGCCAGTCCAGCCTGAACCGAATCGTGACTGTGGCAGATTTGTGGAGTTTTATTGTTTATCTTCTCTTAAGTAAGGAGACAAAAACAGTACACAGTACTCTGGGTGTGACCTCTTCGATTGCAGATGTTTCTCTACTTTTAAACCCCACGCCTTAGCAATAAATGCCCATATGCCATCTGCCTTCTTAATTACCTGCTACACCTGAGAGCTAATGTTTGCATTTAGTGCATAAGAACATCTACAGTATGTGTACTCCACTCAATTGCAACTTTTCTTCATTTAGGTCAGTTGTTTAGTTCATTGTCACGAGTACCCTAAGTACAGTGAAAAGCTTTTTGTCGCGTGCTAAGCAGTCAGCGGAAAGACAATACATGATTACAGTCCAACCATTTACAGTGTACAGATACATGATAAGAGAATAAAGTAATAATATGATCAGATAATAATCTACCCGCATTAATTTTTTAACCAAGTGCATGACTTCACACTTTAAACTTGCGCCAGGTTTTATCCTCTCTTCACCCCATCTGGATTCATTTGCCGAATGCAAATATCCTCACTGCAGCAAGTTTTCATATTCATCAGCAAACATCATTACCTTAACCTCAACGCCTCTCCTCCATGTCCTTGCCCACAAAACCATTTGTAATGATGGAGGGTTATGGTCTGAGTGCAGGTAGATGGGACTAGGGGAGAATAAGTGTTCAGCACGGACTAGAAGGGCCGAGATGGCCTGTTTCCGTGCTGTAATTGTTATATGGTTGTATGGTTAATGACGGACTGTGGGGATGGTTCAGTTTAGTTTAATGCCACGTGTACAGAGGTACAGTGAACAAGCGTTTTGCTAACCATACACAATCACAATCAAGCCGCTTACAGGATGGGAACTGGAGACAGAGAGAGCTGGAAATCAGGTCTTAGCTTGAGTCACCACTTTCGGAAACTGAATCACAATCGCGTGGAAAAACTTGAGGGCAAAACAAAAGGAGAAAAAACGATTTAATCCTGGAATTGAGATACAACAGTGCCCAACTCTTTAGCAGCCTCCGTGACTCACTTTGGCCATCAATACAGCTGCCTGACACATTCACTTTCTAACACAGTTTACATTGGGCAGGGGCTCTGGTGTGTGTCCTTCACTTGAAAGGGAGATTTTTTTTATCACCTTAAACAAAAGGCTCCACTGTCGCGCTTCTGTGGCGGCAGCTCCTTTGCCTTCAAACCCTGCTCCTGCAGAGAGAGGCCTTGGCAACAAAAAATAACCTCCGGGCCATTTCCATCACTAACCAAACTCTCAGAGTGCATCTCGGAGCTCAGCGGAGAGACGCTGTAGGTAATCTCTCCTGCTACCACAACAAGAGAGCAGTGCTGCACTACTAGAGTCATAGAGTGATACAGCGTGGAAACAGGCCCTTCGGCCCAACTTGCCCACACTGGCCAACAATGTCCCAGCGTCACTAGTTCCACCCTGCCTGCGTTTGGTCCATATCCCTCCAAACCGGTCCTATCCATGTACCTGTCTAACTGTTTCTTAAACAATGGGATAGTCCCAGCCTCAACTACCTCCTCTGGCACCTTACTCCATACACCCACCACCCTTTTTGTGAAAAAGTTACCCCTCAGATTCCTATTAAATCTTTTCCCCTTCACCTTGACCCTATGTCCTCTGGCCCTCGATTCCCTTACTCTGTGCAAGACACTCTGTGTATCAACCCGATCTATTCCTCTCATGATTTTATACAACCACTATCTACCTCATTGGTGGCCCTCGGACAATCCTCGATCAGACTTTGCTGGCTTTACATTGCACTAAATGTTATTCCCTTATCATGTATCTGTACACTGTAAATGGCCCGATTGTAATCGTTTATTGTCTTTCAGCTGGCTGGTTAGCACGCAACAAAAGCTTTTCACTGTACCTCAATACACTGAATAATATAAACCAAACAGCCACACCCTGTCTAGTTGCCAAAGGATAGTGTTAATGTGCTGGGCCAAAGGGCCTGTTTCAGCGCTGTATCTCTAAACTAAACAAAACATGATGCCAATGAATGTATGTATAGCCTCTGAAAATATCGGAAGTTTTTTTTGCACAGTACTTGTTTCATATGGGGGGTTTTTTTCTGAACAAAGTATATTTTTATTTTTTATTTTTAATTTGCTGTCTCCTGTGTCCCCTTTTGTGATAGAAAAGTTCAATGTTTCGATAGTGCGTTATTTGCCGCGCGTGCAAGTGTGCAGTGAAATTATTTTTGCCTGTTTACACATGCGGGTGCCGCCATGTTCTGGTGCCATTTCCAAAGTTGCCATAAGTTCCAAGGGCAGAATAAGGTCATTCAGCCCATCAACTCTACTCCGCCATTCGATCTTAACGGATCTATCTTTCCCTCTCAACCCCATTCTCCTGCTGCACAAGCTCCTTTTAAGCCAAACAATGAAGTGCGTTTGAAAGGTAAATACTTGTGATGTGTGTGGGTCCCTTCCCACCACACACACTTGGTGAGAACACTGATTCCTCGACACATCAGTAAAGCTCCTAGTGCCATCAGCGAGTCCGGCATCTGTGGAGCACGGATAGACGCCAGTTTGGAAAGTCCTAGGTGCTGGAGGAAGTGCAGCAGAGTCCTCCCCGAGTCTCCTCGGATCCTGACTGGGTGCTAGTGGTAGGTACATCTCTAGCTTCCCTTGCTGTCCTCTGTTCTAATGTCACACATTGGTGAGTAGCTCCCATTCCTCGTGGCGCACAGATTGGATCAGTTTGTAAAGTCCTAGTGCTGGAGGAACTCAGCGAGTCAGGCGGCATCTGTGGAAGGAACGGATAGACGCCATTTCGGGTTGGGACCCTTTATGGCGGCACGGTGGCGCAGCGGTAGAGCTACTGCATTACAGAGCTGGAGACCCGAGTTCGATCCTGACTACGGGTGCTAGTCTGTACTGTCCCCATAACCTGCATGGGTTTTCTCCAAGATCTTCGGTTTCCTCCCACACTCAGAAGACGTACAGGTTTGTAGGTTAGTTGGCTAGCTACAAATGTAAAATGAACCTTAGTGTTTGTAGGGTAGTGTTAATGTACGGGGACCTCTGGTCGGTGCGGGCTCTTTCCGTGCTGTATCACTAAACCAAACTAAACCCTTCTTCAGACTCGTAAAGGCAGCCAGCATCATCAAGGACCCATACCACCTTGACTATGCTCTCATTTCACTCCTGCTATTGGGAAGAAGGTATAGGAGTCTGAAAACCTTGACCTCCAGGTTCAACAGACTCTTCCCAACAACCAAGAACAGGCTCTTCCCAACTTGAACACTACAAACATCAACTCAACTATGAACCACAAACTCTCTTGGTTGCACTAAGGACTTTGGGCTCTTTGCCCTAATTTGAGGCTTTTTAATGAATTGAATTTATATTTGTTCATAATGTTATCTCTGAGTACCGTGTTTACAGACCTGTAAGCTGCTGCCAGTAAGAATTTCACTGTTCTATTCCGAGTACATATGATAATTTAACACGTGTAGGAATGAGCTTCAAGAAAGGGGAGGGAGGGAGGTGTCTGGGATAGTCCAGGTGAATTTGAGGGCAGGGTGGAAGTTAGTGGTGAATTCAAGAAAGGAGAGGAAGGAGTAAGCGCAGTTTAGTTTGGTTTAGTTTAGAGATACAGCGCGGAAACAGGCCCTTCGTCCCACGGAGTCCTCACCGACCAGCGATCCCCGCACACTATCACTATCCTACCCACGCTAGGGACAATTTACAATTTTACCAAGCCTGTAGGTCTTTGGAACGTGGGAGGAACCCAGGAGATCCCGGAGAAAACCCACGCAGGTCACGGGGAGAACGTACAAACTCCGTACAGCCAAACACCTGTAGTCAGGATCGAACCTGGGTCTCTGGCGCTGTAAGGCAGCAACTCTACCGTTGTGCCACCGTGCCGCCTTTGACGTGACTGTTGACAGTTGGCAGTTGTGATCGGGTCAATGCGAGCCTGGATTCTGTGTTGGAATCACTGGAGTGGAACACAGACTGATTCATAGGCAACAAGCTACCAAGGCTGGACACAAAATGCTGGAGTATCTCAGCGGGACCCAGCTACCAAGGTTGACATTATTAGCTGACATAATTAAGGAGCTATTACCTGGTGCAGCAACAGAGGGGGCAGGGGCTTGGGTTGACCTCCTTGGTTTATCTAATTGGAGCATCTCTGGCCCTGGAGCCTGGCTAGGCTGCATTTTCATGCGTTTTCACACAAAAGGACCCTCTTTTGTCTCATAATCTCGAGCTGCTAATGGCCTAATGATGGCTTCAGCCTCCGCCAGTAACCGCTCACATTCTTGTCCCCCTCCCAGTGCTGCTATTTCACTTGATAAGCTCCTGATCCAGAGACGTAAATGCAACCATAGGAATGTGCACCTGACCCACTCACAAACATTCTTATCCGGGATGTTAGCAGCACACCTACAGGCATTCGGCTATTAAACACGACAACCTCAAATAAGCTCTGAACTATGAACTATTATTGTTATAATTGCACTATTATTGTTTTGTCTTTTGTGTGTATGCATGTGTATGCGTATGCTTATGTGTATATATATATACACACGCTAAAAAAAAATGTACTACTTAACTCTGCATTACTTAACTCTGAACCCTACTTAACTCTGCACCTTGGTGATTGCCTGTCACACCACCCCCCCCGAAAATTTAATTACTGCTACTGCATATACATATATATATTTTACTGTTCCATTGTTCTGTGTTCATACCTCTGGGTGAGATGCTAACTGCATTTCGTTGTCTCTGTACTTGTACACTGCACAATACCAATAAAGTTTGAATCTGAATCTGAATCTGGTGTTGTATGAATGGACTACAGCTGCTAGTTTAAACCGAAGATAGACGCAAAAAGCTGGAGTTACGCAGTGGGCCAGGCAGCATCTCTGGAGAGAAGGAATGGGTGACGTTTCGGGTCGAGACCCTTCTTCAGATTGGAAGAATCTGAAGAAGGGTCTCGACCCGAAACGTCACCCATTCCTTCTCTCCAGAGATGCTGCCTGTCCCATGCGTAACTCCAGCTTTTTGTTTCTATCTTCTATATATATGTGCATTTGTGAGTATGTGTATATATACACACACACACACTGAACCTTTTTTTTTCTCTCTTGTTTATCATATTGTTCACAGTCTATGTTTACATATTCTGTTGTGCTGCAGCAAGTAAGAATGTCATTGTTGTATCTGGGACACATGACAATAAAACACTCTTGACGAGGTGTGTTCTGATGTAACCACCGGGAGAGGAGCCGCAATCAGGGTGCAATGGGTTTGTGAGAGGGGAGGAAAAATTAACCAGTGCTTCTGCTCCTGACTGCGACCCAGCGACCCTGATTCCTAGGGCAGATACACACACGTGAGCACTGCAGCAAGAGACAGGTGGACAGGTACATGGATAGGACAGGTTTGCAGGGTTATAGACCAAGCGCAGGCAAGTGGGACTAGGGTAGCTGGGACATTGTTCAGGTCTCGACCCGAAACGCCACCCATTCCTTCTCTCCAGAGATGTTGCTTGTCCCACTGAATTACTCCAGCATTTTGTGTCTATCTTCGGTGTAAACCAACATCTGCAGTTCCTTCACTAATTTACTAGATTCACTAATCTAAGTGTGAAGAAGGGTCATGACCCGAAACGCCACCCGTAGGTACAGTTTCTTCCCAGCTGTCATCAAGCAACTGAACCATCCTATCAACAACTAGAGAGCAGTCCTGACCTCCCACCTACCTCACTGCTGACCCTTGGGCTATCTTTAATCAGACTTTATCTTGTACTAAACGTTATTCACTTCATCATGTATCTGAACACTGTGGATGGCTCGATTGTTATCAAGGGTCAAGAGTGTTTTATTGTCATATGTCCCAGATAGAACAATGAAATTCTTGCTTGCCATAGCACAACAGAATATGTAAATCATGTGTAGTCTTTCCGCTGGCTGGTTAGCACGCAACAAAAGTTTTTCACTGTACGTCGGTAGAAGTGTCAATAACCTATAGTTTTAGTTGATAGTTTTTTAGTTTTACAGATACAGAGCGGAAACAGGCCCTTCGGCTCACCGAGTCCGCACTGACCAGCGATCCCCGCACATTAACACTATCCTACACGCACTGCGGACAATTTATTTTACATTTATACCAAGCCAATTAACATACAAACCTGTACATCTTTGGAGTGTGGAAGGAAATCGGAGATCGCAGGTCACAGGGCGAATGTACAGACTTCTGTACGGACATGCACTCATAAGTCAGGATTGAACCTGGGTCTCTGGCGCTGTAAAGGGCCTCCCCCACTTTCACAACGTAATTCACGAATTCTCCCGAGTTTTCAACCTTGATTCAAACTCGCAGAATGTTCGTTACAGGTCCGTAGGAGGTGGTAGGAGTTTGTAGATATATCGTAGCGGCTCATTATGCCAGCAGTAGGTACTCAGGGCATCAGGTATGTCGGGACTTTTTTTCCAGCCCGATAAAAAATGTCCACGAGTAAAAAATGGCCAGGATGAAAGAAATGGCAACTTTTTACTCGTAAGGATTGCATCGAAATAGTCGTGAGAATTCGTAGACATACTCGTAGGAGTTTGTGAACATAGTTGTGGCAGGTCGTGGGAGGTCGTAGATTACCACGATATTGATTTTTTTTTTAGGTACTTTAAACTCGGCAGAGGTTTTGAATTAAGTCGTGAAAGTGGGGCAGGCCCTTAAGTCAGCAGCTCTAACGCTCCTCCACCGCCCAGCACAAACTAAAAACTAAAACATCCACCTGCAAACTCTGTGACAAATTTGTCAAACATAATTGCACAGTGCCTCTGTCGGATCATATCCCCATGTTGCGACTGGTATCCGTGGAGCTGCCTGTAGTTGCCTGCTTTCACTCTCCCTTTTCCCCCCGCGGAAATTACCTTCTACCTTCCAATCTGCGCTGCCCATTGGAAAGTCAGTGGCCAGATCCGCAGTGTTTGCAGATGTCATAAACCTGCACAAGTGGGAATGATTTATGCCGAGCAATGAACCAAGAGAAAACCCAAACGACCAGTGACAGCAGAGAGAGAGAGAGAGAGAAATACTCGCTGTGTTTCTATTGGCGTGTGGATCCAACCCGGCCAGCACAAGGTGGAACACGAGCAATGCTCAGCCCCACAAACGCCCCATTCACACACCAAACACTGGCAGCCTCGGAGCGAGGGGCCATTCTGTGGCTAGGGCAGCAGAGCATGCTGATTAAGATGTTACCAACCCATCCAAACCACATCACACAGCCCAGGAGCCGCCTGACAATGGTACACGCACACACACACACGCACACGCACGCACACACAAAACTGAGAGAGGGGCGGAGAGAGAGGGAGGGGAGAGAGAGAGACGGGGGGGGGGAGTGAGAGAGTGAGAGCGAGGAAGAGGGAGGAAGAGGGAGGAAGAAGGATGGGAGAGGGGTGAAGAGAGGGGGAAAGAGAGAGGGGAAGACAGAGGTGGGAGAGAGAGGGGGGAGAGAGAGGGGGGGGGAGAGGGAGAGAGAGAGAGGGGGGAGAGAGAGGGGAGAGAGAGAGGGAGAGAGGGGGAGAGAGGGAAAGAGGGAGAGAAGGAGAGAGAGAGGGAGAGGAAGATAGAGGAAGAGAGAGGAAGAGGGAGGGAGAGAGGGACGGAGAGAGAGGAAGGTAGAGGAAGGTAGAGGAAGGTGGAGAGAAAGGAGCGAGAGAGGGGAAGAAGGTGAGGGGAATACAGATGGGGAAATTCCACTAAGTTAATACTGTCCAAAGTTAAATCCCACCATTGAAGAAGTGAAAGTGAAGAAAATGAAATGTCGGATGTTGCTCATAATTATAATCATACTATTAGCCAAGTATGATTAGAGCTTAAACCATCAAGAGAATAAATTGAACAATGCCAGGAATATCTAGCAGCCTCATTGAAACCTGGTTAATATTCTAGATGTAAATTTTTTAAAATCATAATCCGTGCCAGTGCTTATGGTTAGCAGGTTCTCTATTTCTTTTCACGCATGCCAAAAAACCTGTTGCGTATTTCCTGCATTTTGCCTTTTTATTAAAATTTGGATTCACAGTTGCGTTTCATTCTCTTTCTGTCACTGAAATAACCTGGGCCCTCTGATTTAATGAAATGCTCCCTAGCTGTCAGGATTTTAATCTTTGAATAAACAGGAATTGAACTTTGTAAAGAAAGGAGTGGCTGGTGAAAACCAAACATGGAGGCTTAAAAATAGCCTGAAGAAAATTCCAGGTGACAAAAAATAAATAAATTACGGCACGAAGATCTGTTTACCAGAAAGCTGCTGAAAAATTGCAAAAGAGAAATCTCCCTGTGGGAATGGCAATGCTCTCTCTGTCCCAGAGAGGGACACTGGAAGGAGAAATAAGGACACAAATTAAGGCCAATCGGGCTTAAATGGGAAGATTTCAGAGCGGTAACAAGAACAGGGAACCCTGTGTACAACACTGTTTTTTAAGACTACTGATGGAGTTGATAAATCTGTAAAAATAAAAAGGCACACAAGATCCTCGACTACATAAATGCTCAACGTTAAGTCAAGTCAAGTCAAGTCAAGTCAAGTCAAGTTTATTTGTCACATACACATACGAGATGTGCAGTGAAATGAAAGTGGCAATGCTCGCGGACTTTTGTGCAAAAAGACAAACAACCTATAAACACAATCATAACACACATATACCTTTACATAATAAATAATGGAAGGAAAAACGTTCAGTAAACATAGAAACATAGAAACATAGAAATTAGGTGCAGGAGTAGGCCATTCGGCCCTTCGAGCCTGCACCGCCATTTAATATGATCATGGCTGATCATCCAACTCAGTATCCCGTACCTGCCTTTTCTCCATACCCTCTGATCCCCTTGGCCATAAGGGCCACATCTAACTCCCTCTTAAATATAGCCAATGAACTGGCCTCAACTACCCGCTGTGGCAGAGAGTTCCAGAGATTCACCACTCTCTGTGTGAAAAAAGTTCTCCTCATCTCGGTTTTAAAGGATTTCCCCCTTATCCTTAAGCTGTGACCCCTTGTCCTGGACTTCCCCAACATCGGAAACAATCTTCCTGCATCTAGCCTGTCCAACCCCTTAAGAATTTTGTAAGTTTCTATAAGATAGAGTTAGTCCCTGGTGAGATAGGCGTTTACAGTCCGAATGGCCTCTGGGAAGAAACTCCTTCTCAACCTCTCTGTTCTCGCCGCATGGCAACGGAGGCATTTGCACACAAATGTATGCATTTAATGTGCGGGGCAAGGAACTGCAGAGGCTGGTTTATACCGAAGACAGACATAAAGTGCAGGAGTAACTCAGCGGGTCAGGCAGCATCTCTGGAGAAAATGAATTTGGTCACGTCTCGACCCGAAACGCCACCCGTACTGTTTTTCTCCAGAGATGCTGCCTGACCCCCTGAGTTATTCCAGCATATTGTGTCTGCCTTCAGTATTTATTTAATGCCTCCATTTCAGACCACACCAAAGTACTTAATTGCCACCGATTATAATGTTACTGCTGTCCTGTGGCGACCATGCCTTCTTCTAACTGAGCAAAAACACAAAGTGTTGCAGTAACTCAGCGGGTCAACGGCGACTTCTCCCGCCCGAGTTGCGGGGTTGAAAATTACCTGGAGCGAGGCCTTACATCGCCCGGCGCGGCTTTAACGGCCGTGGGACTTGCTAGCACCCGCCGGGGGCTCCAACACCAAGACCCGGAGCGCGGCCTTGCATCACCCGGCGCGGTTTAAATGGCCGCGGGACACTAACCATCGCCCGCCGGGGGCTTTGACTGACATCGGGAGGAGAATGAGGAGTGCAGGGGACAGATAAGACTTTGCCTTCCATCACAGTGAGGAGGAGATTCGCTGTGATGGATGTTTGTGTAAATTGTGTTTTGTCTTGGTTCTTTTTCTTGTGTGTATGACTGCAGAAACAACATTTTGTTTGAACCTCTATGAGGTTCAAATTTCACAAATAAATTGTATTGTATTGTATTGTATTGTAGTGGAAACATTCTCTCCACATCCACTCTATCCAAGCCTTTCACAATCCGATAAGTTTCAATGAGGACCCCCCCTCATCCATCTAAACTCCAGCGAATACAGGCCCATTGCCATCAAACGCTCATAATATGTTAACCAAATGCCCCATGTGACCTTGCCTCATTCCCAGCCCCTTCAATCCCAGGCAAAGCTGCCGAGGTAAAATGAGAAAATGAAACGGGCTAATATAACAAACTGCTTGAATCTTTTCCTCTCGTCCCAGCTGGTCTGACATGGTTTCTGAATGATTGCCGTCACAATTCAACCGGGCTGCTGCTGAATCCCTCGCGCTTTCTCTCTGTAAAGTTTTATTTCACTTCAAGGCAGAGGTCTCTGTGCAGCATTTAAAAGGCATTGGTGAAACATCGAAACATAGAAAATAGGTGCATGAGTAGGCCATTCGGCCCTTCGAGCCAGCACCGCCATTTAATATGGTCATGGCTGATCATCCAAAATCAGTAGCCCATTCCTGCTTTCTCCCCATATCCCTTGATTCCGTTAGCCCGAAGAACTAAATCTAACTCTCTCTTGAAAACATCCAGTGAAGAGTGAAAACTCGGGGAAGACTGGTTATACAGAACCGCGGCTCACAGCAATGAGCAAGGCACACATTTCCAGCACTTGGAACTCATGGAATGCTTTGTGGAAGCCGTTTACTGTAAACACAGGAGCCTAGCCAGCAGCACGAATAGGAGGAACCTCCACTGCATTCGGGGGGAGGGGGGATAGAAGGGAGGCGTATTGAAGGAGAGAACTGCAGATGCTGATTTACACCGAAGATAGACACAAAGGGCTGGTTTACACTGCAGATAGACACAAAGTATGACAGGCAGCATCTCTGGAGAGGAATGGGTGACATTTTGGTTCAAGACCCTTCTTTAGATTGAGAGTGAGGGAAGAATGTGGCGTAGAGATATGGAAGGGTAGGGTGTGAAAATGAGAGATCGAAGGGGATGTAGATCAAGGACAATGTAGAATTGAGAGTCAGCGGAGAGGGAGTCAAGAGATATGGGGTAGGGTGTGAAAACATCTGATAATAGCAGCCCATTACCCCTCCATATATGAACCATTCTAAGTGTAAGAAGGAACTGCAGATGCTGGTTCGAACCGAAGAGACCCTTCTTCAAGAAGGGTCTCAAACCGAAACGTCACCCATTCCTTCTCTCCAGAGATACTGCCTCTCCCGCTGAGTTACTCCAGCTTTTTGTGCCTATCTTTTGAACCATTCTACATTTCCTTATCGTCGTCTGCTTTGATCTGTCATTTTCACACCTTACCCTTCCATATCTCTAGTCTCTCTCTTCCCCGACTCTCACTCTGAAGAAGGGTCTCAAACCGAATCGTCACCCATTCCTTCTATCCAGAGATTCTGCCTGTCCTGCTGAGTTACTCCAGCTTTTTATATCTATATTCAGAGTAAACCAGCATCTGCAGTTCCTTCCTCTGCATGTTGTTCTCTAGACTGGTCATCTTCTGAGAGACTAATTGTTGACATTTGGTGCCAATTTTATGGAGATCCCAGTTTTAGATCAAAGAGAAAAAAACAAACTTTCATTCAATCATAGAATCATACAGTGTAGAAACAGGCCCTTCAGCCCAACTTGCCCACACCAGCCAACATGTCAGACCCACACTAGTCCCACCTGCCTGCGCTTTGCCTATAGGCCTCCAAACCTGTCCCATCCATGTACCGGTCTAACATTTTCTTAAATGTTGTAATAGTCTCTTCCTCAAGACTTGGTGGCTGGGTGAGTGGGCAAATGTTTGGCAGATGCAGTATAATGTGGATAAATGTGAGGTTATCCATTTTGGTGGCAAAAACGGGAAAAGCAGACTATTATCTAAATGGTGGCCGATTGGGAAAGGGGGAGATGCAGCGAGACCTGGGTGTCATGGTACACCAGTCATTGAAGGTAGGCATGCAGGTGCAGCAGGCAGTAAAGAAAGCGAATGGTATGTTAGCTTTCATTGCAAAAGGATTTGAGTATAGGAGCAGGGAGGTTCTACTGCAGTTGTACAGGGTCTTGGTTAGACCACACCTGGAGTATTGCGTACAGTTTTGGTCTCCAAATCTGAGGAAGGACATTATTGCCATAGAGGGAGTGCAGAGACGGTTCACCAGACTGATTCCTGGGATGTCAGGACTGTCTTATGAAGAAAGATTGGATAGACTTGGTTTATACTCTCTAGAATTTAGGAGATTGAGAGGGGATCTTATAGAAACTTACAAAATTCTTAAGGGGTTGGACAGGCTAGATGCAGGAAGATTGTTCCCGATGTTGGGGAAGTCCAGGACAAGGGGTCACAGCTTAAGGATAAGGGGGAAATCCTTTGAAACCGAGATGAGAAGAACTTTTTTCACACAGAGAGTGGTGAATCTCTGGAACTCTCTGCCACAGAGGGTAGTTGAGGCCAGTTCATTGGCTATATTTAAGAGGGAGTTCAATGTTGCCCTTGTGGCTAAGGGGATCAGGGGGTATGGAGAGAAGGCAGGTACGGGATACTGAGTTGGATGATCAGCCATGATCATATTGAATGGCGGTGCAGGCTCGAAGGGCCGAATGGCCTACTCCTGCACCTAATTTCTATGTTTCTATGTTTCAACTACCTCCTCTGGCAGCTCGTTCCGTACACCCACCGCCCTTTGTGTGAAAAGGTTACCCCTCAGATACCCCTCACCTTAAACCTATGTCCTCTGGTCCTCGATTCCCCTACTCTGGGCAAGGGACTCTACCCGATCTAAGGTGCATCTACCCGATCTATTCCCCTCATGATTTTATACCGCTCTATAAGATTACCCCTCATTCTCCTGAGCTCCAAGGAATAGAGCCCCAGCCTGCCGATCCTCTCCCTAGAGCTCAGACCCTCGAGTCCTTGTATATCTTCTCTGTACCCTTTCCAATTTGACAACTTTGAAAAGAGGGTGATGGAAGGGAAATCAAGTGGTCGATGTAGCTGAACAAGTTTGTCTTCATTGGCTCGCTGAGATACCCACGGCATATTTCCCTGATCACCAATTGCAGCTGTTATTGTGAACTCCACTCTCCAACCAACAATTCTCCACAACAAAATAGAGATGTGACTCGTCAAAAACAAAACACTTCAGATGCGCAAAAAAATCTGAAATAAGAACAGAAAATAACACACATGCTTCAAGATCAGTCAGTATCCGTGGAGGGTGAAAGAGCAGCGTGAAAAGCTTCTCACTGTACCTCAGTACACGTGACAATAAACTAAACAAAACTACGATTCTTAAGATTTTATAGACATAGAAACATAGAAATTAGGTGCAGGAGTAGGCCATTCGGCCCTTCGAGCCTGCACCGCCATTCAATATGATCATGGCTGATCATCCAACTCAGTATCCCGTACCTGCCTTCTCTCCATACCCTCTGATCCCCTTGGCCACAAGGGCCACATCTAACTCCCTCTTAAATATAGCCAATGAACTGGCCTCAACTACCCTCTGTGGCAGAGAGTTCCAGAGATTCACCACTCTCTGTGTGAAAAAATAACAACAATAACTCTCTCAGCAGATGCTGCCCGACCTGTGGAGTCTGAAGAAGGGTCTCGACCCGAAACGTCGCCCATTCCTTCTACCTAGAGATGCTGCCTGTCTCGCTGAGTTACTCCAGCATTTTGTGTCTGTCTTCTGTGGAGATAAAACTTGTCCATCTGCCGTTTCAAGGATGGCACGGTGGAGTTGCTGCCTTATAGCGCCAGCGACCCAGGTTCGATCCCAACTACGGGTGCTGTCTGCACGTTCTCCCTGTGACCGTGTGGGCTTTCATTATGTGCTCCAGTTCCCCCCTACATTCCAAAGACGTGCGGAGTTGTAGGTTCTGTGAATTGCAGGACAGAACTAGTGTACGGGTGATTGTTGGTCGGCGCGGACTCAGTGGGCCGAAGGGCCTGTTTCCACTCTGTTTCTCTAAACTGAACAGTTTTTCTGTGATTCCCCTGTCGACATCATGGAAGATGTAATTTTCTCCTTTAAGAAGGAACTGCAGATGCTGGAAAATGGAAGGTAGACAAAAATGCTGGAGAAACTCAGCGGGTGAGGCAGCATCTATGGAGCGACGGAAACAGGCAACGTTTCGGGTCGAAACCCTTCTTCAGAATTTTCAGTAATTTTCTCGTTTAGTGCCAGCTTTCACAGTCAAAGAGCACGGAATCA
This sequence comes from Leucoraja erinaceus, assembly GCF_028641065.1. Classification (NCBI taxonomy): domain Eukaryota; kingdom Metazoa; phylum Chordata; class Chondrichthyes; order Rajiformes; family Rajidae; genus Leucoraja; species Leucoraja erinaceus. The sequence continues at coordinate 14,764,112 of NC_073377.1, read as the reverse complement.
GACCCATCAGCCCAACTTGTCCAAGATACCCCATCTAAGCTAATCCCATTTACCCGCTTTGGGCCCAAATCCCTCTAAACCGTTCCTCTCCATGCACCACATTGAAATTCTATTTGGTTTCAGTTGACAGGCAGCATACTTCACATAACTATATTAAAAAAAAAAAAAATCCTGTTCCACTGCTTGTAGAGGAGGGGATCGCCTTGCTATGGGAGAATCATAAGCTTGCTAAGTGAAATATTAAGAGCTGGGTAACTAAGTCATTTCGAAAACGAGCAGCCAGTGTGACTGCTGCTAATACCGTGTCAAAAATATCCCGAACTGCCAACTAATCAGTAACTAAAGTGGCACTAATGACGGCCACAAAGCATTGCTTCCAAAATTGAAACGCTGCCAACAAAAGGCAAACTGTCTGCGACTGACCAGGGTCTCAGATTAATCAGATAACTGCAGGACAGGGCTATGAAGTACGCCGCCCAGCCCAGCACCCCCCCACCCTCCGCCCCACCGTAAATTACATGGGGGAAGCCGCTCTTCTTTACATTTTTAAGTCGGGGGACAAAAGGCATACCTCTCCCAGGGAAGCCCTCTCCGGAGGATTAAAGCTGCCATTGTTGGCTAAACATAAATTAGACGTCCTTTACAAACCCATCCCACCCTCTCAGCTGGGACCCTGATCCTCGGGGGCTGCTGGGTCCCTTCCACTGGATAAAGAGCTCAGGCTCCAGTCCCACAGGCAGATGGAATTCTGAGCACTTTATCAGCGTCTGCCTCTGCGAAAGGGAATTGTCTGAAGGGACCAGGTTCCAACAAAGCAAATAGATGCCGGGCGACACGACATGGCGTGGCGGATAAACTTGAAGGGATCGCTTCGGTCTGTGCAAAGTCACACCAAGGTGACCCACGTTTAGGAGAGATCTGTGGTGGGGATAAATTCCCATCGGGCCACTAGAGGGCAGTTCAGTCAACAAGCTGCCTGACAGCACTAGCAGCACTTTGACGGGTGTTCGACCATTAATGAGTCCACTTTTAGAGATACAGCACGGAAACAGGCCCTTCGGCCCATCGAGTCAATGCCGACCAGCGATCCCCACACACTAACACTGTCCTACACACAATTTACAATCTTTAGCGAAGCCAATTAACCTACAAACAACCCCCGTGCATCTTTGGGGAACTGCTGTTGTGAAGGCCTGGATGGAGTGGATGTGGGGAGGATGTTTCCACCAGTTGGAGAGTCTATGACTGGAGGCTGTAGCTTCAGAATAAAAGAACGTTCCTTTAGCAAGGAGATGTGGAGGAATTTCTTTAGTCAGCGGGTGGTGAATCTGTGGAATCCATTGCCACAGACGGCTGTGGAGGCCGTCGATGGATATTTTTAAGCTCGAGATTGACAGATTGTTGATTAGTACGGGTGTCAGGGGTTATGAGGGAAAGATAGATCAGCCACGATTGAAAAACAAAGCAGACTTGATGGGCCAAATGGGCTAATCACAATCACAATAATATTTTATCAGCCTAGTATGTTTAGCAACATACGAGGAATTTCATTTGCCAAGTCAGTCACAATTCTGCTCCTGTAAACTTGTGAGTTGTGAACTTCACGCTATGGCATGAACGACCTCAATGCTTGAATGGAGCACGTGAATGGCACACACCGTCCCTCACCAGAAATATAATGGCTTTTGTCAGAGTGCACGAGGTAATCACGAGAACACATTTTTCAGCAATCATTGGCAGCTCATTTTATCTTCTGCATTCTTTCGAAGGACTAGACTTTATTTAATCTTATCCAGTTGTTGGGTAAACACTCTGGCAGCAAACAATGGGAATGTAGTCAGGGGGGAACGTTAATCTCCAGCTTTTGCCGTATTGTTTCAATGAAATACCAATCTGCTCTAATCCAGGTATTATTGTGAAGACCCGACCGATCATCGCAGTGGAAAGGTCAACTGAAGTCGGCTCATAGTCACAAGTTATAGGAATTAGGCCATTCGGCCCATCGTGCCTACTCTGCCTATCAATCATGGCTGATCTCTGCCTCCTAATCCAATTTTCCTGCCTTCTCCCCATAACATAGAAACATAGAAAACAGGTGGAGGAGTGGGCTATTCGAACCCTTCGAGCCAGCACCGCCATTCAATACGATCATGGCTGATCATCCAGAATCAATACCCTGTTCCTGCATTTTCCCCATATCCCTTGATTCTGTTAGTTCGATATCTAACTCTCTCTTGCATACACCCAATAACCATTGACACCTATTCTAATCAAGAAATTATCTATCTATAAAGCCTTAAAAATATCCACTGACTTGACTTCCACAGCCCTCTGTCGCAATGAGTTCCACAGATTAACGATCCTCTGAATAAAAACGTTCCTCCTCACCTCCTTTCTAAAAGAGCGTCCTTTAATTCTGAGGCTCTGACCTCTGGTCCTGGACTCTCCCACCAGTGACACCAACCTCTCCACACCCACTCTATCTATGCCTTTCCACCCTAGTCCTGTACACTTCTGCACTGCTTAGGAGCCAGGCACTGACATGGTTGTTGTGTGAATGTTATGATTTTGGTTTTCATTTCATTATGAAGTTAGATTTAATATATTTTTCCTGCCACCTCCACAGACCCCGTCCCCTCTTTAAACTGGTCCCCTAGCAACAGGAGAGAGGATATTTCTGAGTAAGAAAGAACTGCAGATGCTGGTTAAAATCGAAGGTAGACACAAAATGCTGGAGTAACTCAGCGGGTGAGGCAGCATCTGGAGAGAAGGAATGGGTGATGCTGCGGGCGAAACCCTTCTACAAACTGATGTCGGGGAGAGGGATGTACCTAATTAAGGAAGTGTTGGGTGTGACAATAGGACAAAGGGAATGAAGGTCTAGGAAAATGTAGAAACTCCACCATCAGTAGTGTCATCTCCCTCAAACGAGTGACCATATTCCCGAATCAGACGCCATGGATGAACAGCGAGGTCAGGCTACTGCTGAAAGCACGGGACACCGCTTTCAGGTCAGGCGATGCTCGAGCCTACAGTTCATCCAGGGCTAACCTGAAGATGGGCATCAAGAAGGCCAAGCACTGCCATAAGCTCAGGATTGAGGAGCACTTCATCAACAACTCCGACCCCCGACACATGTGGCAAGGTATCCAGGCCATCACGGACTATAGACCCACCAACACCACCCCCACATCCAGCGATGCCTCCTTCCTTGAGGAGCTTAACCACTTCTATGGCCGTTTCGACAGGGACAATCTAGAGACAGCCATCAAGGCTGTGCTACCTGCCGATCACCAACCCCTCACACTCACCCCCTACGACGTGTACGTGGCACTGAGTAGGACTAATGCACGTAAGGTATGTTGCAAAGCCTACCTGAAGCGACCGGGTTTAAAACGTGATTTTCCCTAGGCTGTTCCAATCGAGGATGTTCAGCCTAGTTAATTATTAATGGAAAATCGCTGGAATATTCCGTCGCTTTAGCTATTATTAGTTTTAAAGGCTTTATATAATTGTTGTAGTAGTTTAAAAATTAACCTCTAAACCCGCGACCACCGGCAACCGGCAGGGTCTCATACAGCAGACAACAGAAGGTAGGCTGTTTATTTTTACATTAAAAAGGGCTTCTTAAGATCCCTTTATACAAAGTTTAATGTTGCGAGTAGCTCATTTTGGGCCCATTATATCCCGCAGTATTTTTCTGGGCATTTGAGGGTACAAATCCACCGCAATGTGAACGTTCTAAACCAGCGTGTACACAGGATCCCACTAGAAAGCTGGTTTAAATTGACTTTAATTTACAGCAATTGAACATTAAATTCCTTCCATTTGGCTTATAAATTAATGTAAATAAGATTTTAAAATCATGTTTTATCGTGAATTATTTGTGAATATTATTTGGACACTTAGGCTATTTAAAAATGTTAATCATTTATTAAGAAATAGATAGATGTTTAGATCTAGTAATTGAAGTTTGAAATTAGCTCCAATTGGGTAACTAACTAATTATATGCTTTAATTTCAGGTCATCCAAGTAAGATTGTTTTATATTTGTTTCAGAATGCTTCAATCTATGATAACTGAAAATTTCATTCAGTTCTCTTAATTTTTAAGAAAGTTATGGGCTTTTGACTGTCCACGATCACAGCTTTTTTGTTATGTCCATAGAAAATCAATAGGGAACAAGATGCTAATTTCCGAGTATGAAAATGGCCATAACTTTTTAAATACTTGAGATATGAAAGTGAATTAGGTGTTAAATTAAACTTCTTTTTATGCTTTATCTGATGGGATAAATTACAGACTTGATTTTTAAAATCTCAAAATGTTGTAACTTTGCTACGTAAGGCTGCTGGCCCTGATGGCATCCCCGGGTGCGTCCTCAGGGCCTGTGCTGCGCAGCTGACAGACGTCTGGACTGACATCTTCAACCTGTCACTTGCCCAAGCAGTGGTCCCCACGTGCCTTAAAACCACCTCCATCGTGCCGGTGCCAAAACACTCCACTGTGGCAAGCCTCAACGACTTCCGCCCAGTTGGACTTACCCCCATCATCACCAAGTGCTTCGAGAGGCTGGTCCTGGCACACCTACTCAACAATGTACCTCGGTGACTGCCAATCACCCCCCTCCCCCTCGGACACTCCTCCCACAGGAAAAACACTATGTCTGTATACATGTAAATAGATTTATTTATTGAAATCATATTCTATGTCGCTCTTCCAGGGAGATGCTAACTGCATTTCGTTGTCTCTGTACTGTACACTGACAATGACAATTAAAGTTGAATCTGAATCTGAATCTGAATCTGAATCTGAATAGACCCGAAACGTCACCCATTTCTTCTCTCCATAGATGCTGCCTCACCCGCTGAGTTACTCCAGCATTTCGTGTCTATTTCCGTTGTGAAAGACAATTTCCCAATTTCACAACAGAAATTGCTTTTGTTGGCTTTTTCCTGCCACTGCCGACACTCTTTGCTTGCCGATTCCCCCCTCACTATCCTGGGCCACCTCTCTTTCATTTCCTCTTGATTTAAGCGAGAGTTGAACCACTTATCCTTGAAATTCAATGGTTTTACCATCACCTAATCCATCACCATCAACACCCCAGATCACCATTGATCAGAAACTCAAGTGGACAAGCCACATGCATAGTGTGCTGCTACAAGAGGCTGGGTAAACTGCAGCAAGTGACTTTACCTCTTGACAGACCTCGGCCTTCCCGTCATCTACAAGGCCAAAGTGTCATTAGCGGGACGGAATCCTCACTTGTTCAGACGAGTGCAGGACCCCCAACAACATGCAAGAAGCTCGACACCGGTCAGGACAAGACAAGACGCGTGGGAAGGAACTGCAGATACTGGTTTAAATCGAAGATAGACACAAAATGCTGGAGGAGCTCAGCGGGACAGGCAACATCTCTGCAGAGAAAGAATGGGTGACGTTTCGGGTCGAGTCTGAAGAAATGGTCTCGAACCGAAACGTTACCCAGTCCTTCTCTCCAGAGATGCTGCCTGACCCGCTGAGTTACTCTAGCATTTTGTGTCTATCTTCGATTTAAACCAGTATATCAGCCAGGATAAAGTAGCCCATTAGACTGGTAGCTTATCTACCACTCGAATAATTCATTCCCACCAGCACATTGTTACCACAGTGGCTACAGTCTATGGCATATTCTGCAGTTACTTGTCCTGGCTACCCCAACTGCACCGCCCACAACCATGCAGCACGGTGGCGCAGCGGTAGAGTTGCTGCCTTACAGCGCCAGAGTCCCGGGTTCAATCCCGACTACGGGTGCTGTCTGTAGGGAGTTTGTACGTTCTCCCAGTGACCTGCTTGGGTTTTTATCCGAGAGCTTCGGTTTCCTCCCACACTCAAAGACGTACAGGTTTGTTGGTTAATTGGCTTGGTTGAGGTGTAAATTGTTCCTAGTGTGCGTAGGATCGTGTTAATGTGCGGGGATCGCTGGTCGGTGCGGACTCGGCGGGCCGAAGGGCCTGTTTCCATGCTGTATCTCTACACTAAACTAAGACATCTAACACCAAGAAGGACTAAGTGAAACGGGAACACCATTACCCGAAGGTCCATCTTCCAGTTGCACACCCGCGCGCCACCTTCACTTGGAAACAAATCACTGTTAAGGGTATGTCCCACTTTGTGATTTTTTCGGTGACTGTGGGCGTCAGAAACTGATGCCTGCTGCCGCTGAACAAAGGTCAAGTTGTACGACAATCTACAACAGGCTACGACATAGCTGACGTCAAGCTGCGACAATCTGCATCAGCCGATGTCACAATCTCCAGGACCTCAACAGCGCCAACATACGTCAGACTACGACTGCGCCTACGATATCCTGCGACCGCACAAACGTCAAACAGCGACAGCCAAAGTCAACATACGTCCACCCGCGACAGGCTGCGTCACTGTCTATGACATCTGAGGACAACAGATTGACGCATGATGATGCAGTCTGTTGCAAAATGAATTAGCCGAGGTCATGACCCTGCATCACCCGCAGGACAGCCTACGTTAGCATGCGACAGAGCGCACGACATGATAAGGCACGTAGGTGTCGCGGAAAGATTTTGAACATTCCAAAATCCAGCGGCGGCAAGGAGACACCGCGTGTCATTACATTCGTCACCCCACGTCATGCCGTGACCTCACCGCGGCAACCTCCTTCAGGCTGTCGCCGAAAACATCGCCCAAGTGGGTCAGGCCCTTTACTGAGTCTACATCCTGGAACTCCCTCCCCGATAGCATTGTGGGCAATGCAGAAGGTCAGAGCAGTTTAGGACAGTGACTCATCACCTCCTGTCAATGGTAACAAAGGTATCGGCCTAACGCTGGCCTTGCCAGAGATGTCCAGTATTGAAAGAACAATGAATTAAATAACCAAAGGTGCAGTTTACACATGTTTGCAGGGGTTAATTCTATGAATTTTACCACAAGAATGAATGGCGAGGAGTTACGAGGATGTTGTCAGGAATCAAGGGCTTGAGTTATAGGAAGAGATTGAGTAGGCTGGTACTCTATTCCTTGGGGCGCAGGATGATCTTATAGAGGTGTATAAAATCGTGTGGGGAATAGATCGGGTATACGCACAGTCTTTTGCCCAGAGTCACGGAATCGAGAAGCAGAGGACATAGGTTTAAAATGAGGGGGGAAAAGTTTTCATCAGAAACTGCGGGGTCACTTTGTTTACACAAAGGGTGGTCAAGTCAAGTCAAGAGAGTTTATTGTCATGTGTCCCAGATAGGACAATGAAATTCTTGCTTGCTGCAGCACAACTGAATATTGTAGGCATAAATACAGAACAGTTCAGTATGTCTATGTAGCATAGACCATATATATACTCATAAATAAACAGATAAAGTGCAATAGGCTGTTATATTTCAGAGTTTGTTTGATGGCAAGTTTAATAGCCTGATGAAGAAGCTGTTCCTGAACCTGGATGTTGCAGATTTCAGGCTCCTGTACCTTCTACCTGATGGCAGCGGAGAGATGAGTGTGTGGCCAGGATGGTGTGGGTCCCTGGTGATGCTGGCAGCCTTTTTGAGGCAGCGACTGCGATAGATCCCTTCGATGGTGGGGAGGTCAGAGCCAATAATGGACTGGGCAGTGGTCACAACTTTCGGCATTCTTTTCCGCTCCTGGACGCTCAGGTTGCCGAACCAAGCCAGTCAGCGTGCTCTCTACTGTGCACCTGTAGAAGTTCGAGAGAGTTCTCTTTGACATACCGACTCTCCGTAATCTTCTCAGGAAGTAGAGACGCTGATGTGTTTTCTTTATAATTGCATCCGTGTGCTGGGACCAGGAAAGATCTTCAGAAATATGCACGCCCAGGAATTTGAAGTTCTTGACCCTTTGTCCTGTTGATGTAGACGGGATTGTGAGTCCCTATCCTACACCTTCCAAAGTCCATAATCAGTTCCTTGGTTTTACTGTTGTTGAGAGCCCAGTTATTGTGCTGGCACCATTTGGTCAATCGGTCGATCTCACTTCTACACTTGTCACCATGTATGCGGGTATGGAACAAGTTGCCAGATGAGGTAGTTAAGGCAGGCACTATCGCAACATTTAGGAAGCATTTAGACAGGTACATGGATAGGACAGGTTTAGAAGGATATAGGTCAAATGTAAGCAGGTGGGACTAGTGTGGATGAGGCATGTCGGTCTGCATGGGCAATTTCCATTCTTTTCATTGATGCTGCCTGACCTACAGAGTGACTCCAGCACTTTGTGTTTTTCTTGCAGTATGAGTCTGGAACGAGATTTAATTGCCGTTTCCGTCAGAACGCAAACACACACTGCCACGCAATGGACTCAAAGTTTAAAGCATGAAAAGAAATGCAACTAATGGCGGCACGGCGGTGCAGTGGCAGAGTTGCTCCCTTACTGCGCCAGAGACCCGGGTTCCATCCTGACCGCGGGCGCTGTCTGTACGGAGTTTGCACGTTCTTTCCTTGACCGCATGGATTTTCTCCAGGTGTTTCTCCGGTATCCTCCAACATTCCGAAGACAAAGACAGGTTTGAAGGTTAATTGGCTAAGGTAAAAATTGTAAATTGACCCTAGTGAGTAGGATAGTGCTAGCGTACGGGGTGATCGTTGGTCGGAGCGAACATGGTGGGCCGAAGGGCCTGTTCCCGCGCTGCATCTCCAAAGTCTAAAGTAAAGTCTAATCATAGCCACCTCAGTGTCAATGGTGTGATTCTTATCATCATAGCGTTTAGTAATCACTGCTACCCATTTCAGAAGACAAATGCCCAATGCACTCAATTACTTTGACCAAGGTTTCAAAGGTTTCAAAGGTCTTTTATTGTCACATGTACCAATTAAGGTACAGTGATATTCGAATTACCATACAGCCACCTCTTTATCTACAGTGGATTATTTCCTCGTGCCCCAGTGGTGACACATCATCAGCTGATGGGCCCTGTAGCTGTACCCAGGCGTGAGATTTTTTTTTAGCTCAACAACCTACATGTTTTTAAAAACATAATTGAGCACCGGTTCACCTCAGGCACAACTCATGTGAATATCTGTCCAAAATAGCTACTCCAAAGGAGAACTTGTTATTTCACTCCACCCATCGGCAAGAAGCTACAAGGGTCTGAAAACTGCAACGTCCAGGTTCAGGAGCAGCTTCTTCCCAACGACCATCAGGTTATTAAATAACATGATGGCTGCATGTGTTGACATGGAGTCTCCTGGGGAGCAGAAATATCAAAACTGGCGGATTTAATCTCCTGCAAGAAACAAAACAAATGCTGGAAGTAAAAACAAATTGCTGGAGGGACTCAGTGGGTCGGGCAGCATCTGGTGAGGAAATGGACAGGTACTTTCCACTAGAAACATAGAAACATAGAAAATAGGTGCAGGAGGAGGCCATACGGCCCTTCGAGCCAGCCATTCATTGTGATCATGGCTGATCACCCCCAATAAATAACCCGTGCCTGCCTTCTCCCCATATCCCCTGACTCCACTAACCCCTAGAGCTCTATCTAACTCTCTCTTAAAACCATCCAGTGACTTGGCCTCCACTGCCCTCTGTGGCAGGGAATTCCATAAATTCACAACTCTCTGGGTGAAAAGTTTTTTCTCACCTCAGTCTTAAATGGCTTCCCCTTTATTCTAAGACTGTGGGCCCTGGTTCTGGACTCGCCCAACATTGGGAACATTTTTCCTGCATCTAGCTTGTCCAGTCCTTTTATAATTGTATATGTTTCTATAAGACCCAGCCTCATCCTTCTAAACTCCAGTGAGTACAAGCCTAGTATTTTCAATCTTTCCTCATATGACAGTCCCGCCATCCCAGGGATCAATCTCGTGAACCTACGCTGCACTGCCTCAATCACAAGGATGTCCTTCCACAGATTAGGAGACCAAAACTGTACACAATACTCCAGATGTGGTCTCACCAGAGCCCTATACAACTGCAGAAGAACCTCCTTTGCTCCTATACTGAAATCCTCTTGTAACGAAGGACAACATTCCATTAGCTTTCTTCACTGCCTGCTGTACCTGCACGCCAACTTTCAGTGACTGGTATACAAGAACACCCAGGTCTCGCTGAACCTCCCCCTACCTAACCTAACCCCATTGAGTTAATAATCTGCCCCCTTGTTTTTGCCGCCAAAGTGGAGTCTATGACCTCTCCTCATAGCCTCAGAATTAAAGGACATTCTTTTAGGGAGGAGATGAGGAGACATTTCTTTAGTCAGAGTGTGGTGATTCTGTGGAATTATTTGCCACAGAAGGCAGTGGAGGCCGTCAGTGGATATTTTTAAGGCAGAGATAGATAGATTGTTGATTAGTACAGGTGTCAGAGGTTATGGGGAGAAGGCAGGAGAATTGGATTAGGTGGGAGAGATAGATCAGCCATCTTTATGGGCTGAGAGACTTGATGGGCCGAATGACCTAATTCTACTACTATCACTTATGACCTTATGACTTGATCCCATCACGGGTACTGACCTCCTCAACATAGAAGGGATCTACCGGAGCCGCTGCCTCAAAGAGAGAGCCAGCATATCAGAGACATCACCACCCTGGCCACGCTCTCATTTTTCACCCCTGAGATCGGGAAGAAGGCAAAGAAACCTGAAAACAGTAGTGTCCAGGCTCAAGGGGCAGCTTCTTCCCAACAATCATCAGGCTATTAAACACTGCAACCTCAAAAATAAGCTCTGAACTACATAGATGCCTGTGGCCAAGTCAATTGATGTTTGTCTATTGATATTTTTAAGGCAGAGATAGATAAATTCTTGATTAGAACGGGTGTCAAGGGTTATGGGGAGAAGGCAGGAAAATGGGATTAGAAGGCAGAAATCAGACATGATTGAATGGCGGAGTAGATTCGGGGGGCCTAATGGCCTAATTCTACTCCTATAACCTGTGAACGTGACTTGGGTGGGCACTGTTTTTGCCTTTGCACAATTATTGTTTGTTTTTTATATATATGTATACTGCACATGATTTTTAGCTGTTTATTATGGTGTTTACATACGAGTACTATGTTTACATATCTGTCGTGCTGCCGCAAGTAAGAATGTCATAGTTCCGGTTTGGGACATGTGACAATTAAACACTCTTGACTCTTGACCCGCTGAGTTCTTTCAGCAGATTGTGTGTTGCTCAGGTAAATATACGAGAGAGAAAGCAAGGAGTAGAAGATGTCACGAGGATGTTAGTGATGAACTCATCGAGAGAGTTTAGTTTATTTTATTTTATTGTCACATGTACCAAGGTGCAGTGAAAAGCTTTTGTTGCATGCTATCTGGTCAGCAGAAAGACAATACATGATTACAATCGACCCATTTACAGTGTATGGATAGATGATAAGGGAATAGCGTTGAGTGCAAGGTAAAGCCAGTAAAGCCCAATCAAGGATAGTCCGAGGGTCACCAATGAGGTAAATAGTAGTTCAGGACTGCTCCCTGGTTATCATAGGATGGTTCAGTTGCCTGATAACAGCTGGGAAGAAACTGTCCCTGAATCTGGAGGTGTGAGTTTTCACACTTCTATACCTCTTGCCCGATGGGAGAGGGGAGAAGAGGGAGTGGCCAGGGTGCGACTCATCCTTTATTATACTGCTGGCCTTGCCAAGGCAGCTTGTGGTATAAATGGAGTCAATAGAAGGGAGGCTGGTTTATGTGATGGTCTGGGCTGCCTCCACTATTCGACAGGTCAGGAAGATGTCTCCAATCGTGAACTCAGATCGTGCATGGACCGCTGCCACAGAAGGCTGTGGAGGCCAAGTCAATGGATATTTCAGTACGGCAGAAATAGATAAGATTCTTGATCAGTATGGGTGTCAGGGGTCATGGGGATCAGGTCGAAGAATAGTGTTAAGAGGTAAAGATAAATCAGCCATGATTGAATGGCGGTGTCGACTTGATGGGCCGAATGGCCTAATTCTGCTCCTATCACTTATTAACTTATGAACTTATGACCAGCTAGACCAATCTGTGGTTCCAACTAGCTTCAAGAGCACTATAATCCCAGAGCCTTAAAAACGACAAGGTAGCAACGTGCCTTAATCACTACCATCACACGCGTCTGACATCCACTGTCATGAAGTGATACGAGAGGCTGGTTATGGCACACGTTAACTCCGGCCTCCCACAAAGCTTTGGTCCACAGCAGTTCATCTGCCATCGCAACACGTCCACGGCAAACGGCATCTCTCTGGCGCTACACTCACCCCTGGAATATGTGGGTAATAAGGATACTGTTTAGGATAATAAAGATACTAGAATTTAGAAGATTGAGGGGGTGGATCTTATAGAAACTCACAACATTCTTCAGGGGTTGGACAGGCTAGATGCAGGAAGATTGTTCCCGATGTTGGGGAAGTCCAGAACAAGGGGTCACAGCTTAAGGATAAGGGGGAAATCTTTTAGGACCGAGATGAGAAAAACATTTTTCACACAGAGTGGTGAATCTGTGGAACTCTCTGCCGCAGAAGGTAGTTGAGGCCAGTTCATTGACTGTATTTAAGAGCGAGTTAGATGTGGCCGTTGTGGCTAAAGGGATCAGGGGGTATGGAGAGAAGGCAGGTACAGGATACTGAGTTGTTAGTGCAGGCTCGGAGGGCCCTATTTTCTATGTTTCTATGTTTACAGACTCCACCTTCAACACCATAATTCCAACCAAACTCATGGATCTGACACATTCCGCCCCCCCCCCTCCACTCTGTATTGGACCCTTGACTCCTACCCAACACACAGCAATCGCTATGGCGTCAAAACAGCCTCCAGCATACTTGGCAACACCAGGCCTAGCTCGCCCGCTGGGGAACTGCCGGCATGATAGGAGGATGGAGGGAGACGACGGCGGTCACTGGACAAATAACCTGGTAAGAAGAACCTGGTGGGGTCTGACCTTCTGCACCCTGAAGGTTGGCTGTGGGAGGTGCCCCCTGGTGATCAAGGGGTCATAAGGTCATAGGTGAGGATAGGAACAGAATTAGGCCATTCGGCCCATCAAGTCTACCCTGGCATTCAACCATGGCTGATCCATCTCTCCCCCACAACCCCATTCTCTTGCTTTCTCCACATAACCCCTGAAACCCGTACTAAAGGGCCTACGTACCAAAGGTTGAAAAGGGCCGTGCAAACAGAGGACAATGGTTCATGGGACGACCGGAGAAGAGGCAACGGCTGTAACGGGCATGTGTGGCCAGCTGCAGGTGAGGCTGAACAATGGCATCAAAATGGCGACTCTTGCATGCAGACAGTTTGAGGTATAAAGCCAGCTTTTACCAGGTGTTCGGAAGTAGTTAGGTCAGGCCACTCAATTGAAGGCAGCATCCCTTTGCCTCATAAAATGGATGAGATTCAGAGCAGAATCTGGGTCACAAGTAATTAGATTCAGGACTGGGAAGAAAATCAAATGTGTTCCTTTTTATAGTCTCTCCAGTGACAAGTTAGGTCGTTCGGTTTTTTAATATTATAATGCAACAAAAGGTCAAACTCACTTCTACTATTTGGTGTGGCTCTGTTGTAATTAATTTTATTCTTTGGAGAGGATTGCACTGCTGAAGTACATCAGTACAAGTAGGCTATATTATTTCCAGTGTTCAACAGTATGGTAATTCTCTGTCCCCCATAATCAATTAGTTTGAAAAGTGACGTGCAGGATTTCTTTATGAAAAAAATGTCAAACTGTTATTTATCTGTACGGATTGTTATTTATTAACTGCCCAATACTCAAGTTAAACCCTTAAGCAGGTCAACAATGCAACATCACTTTAACTTTGTTGCTATGGCAACAGCAGCTGAGAGATTTGTTAGATCTTTCATTTTGTCTTTCGTTTTTGCCCTTCACAGTGGAGAGATATTACATAATGCAAGCACAATAAATAAGAGTCAAAGAGATTATAAACGGCCATCAAGCAGCATGCTAAGAAAAAAAGAAGTGGAAGTTAGTCAGTAACTTAAAGATCATTCAGTTTTCTACATTTCCTCCCGAACTCACTCCTGCACACACACCACACACACACATGTACACACTCACAGACACTCCGCCATTTACGTATCTAGTTTTTAAGAAGGAACTGCAGATGCTGGAGAATCGAAGGTACACAAAAATGCTGGAGAAACTCAGCGGGTGCAGCAGCATCTATGGAGCGAAGGAAATAGGCAACGTTTCGGGTCTGAAGAAGGGTTTCGGCCCGAAACGTTGCCTATTTCCTTCGCTCCATAGATGCTGCTGCACCCGCTGAGTTTCTCCAGCATTTTTGAGTAACTTATCTAGTTTATCAGTTTATCTTGTAAAATGGAGAAGCTTCATGCCAGTGTTTGTGACAGGGTTTGACTACAAGAGTAATGTCCCACTTATGCCCCTGTCCCACTTAGGAAACCTGAACTGAAACATCTGGAGACTTTGTGCCCCGCCCAAGGTTTCCGTGCGGTTCCCGGAGGTTGCAGGTGGTTGCCGGAGGTTGCAGGTAATGGAAGCAGAAAGCCCAAGATCTACTGGGTCTTGAGTTCAGCTGCCAAGAGCCATGAATTCCCAGACTTCTGAACGCCAAACTCCTAGATCTAGGAGTCAGCATCCCCCCTCTGCCACTGGATCCTTGGGCTTTCTGACCCACAGACCACTATCAGTGGAGATAGCTGACAACACCTCAATAATTCATCGACTCTGGTGCCCTACAGAATGCATTCTCCCAACTCTACTCCCTGCAAACACACGACCTTGCCGCCAAGTTATGCCCCTGTCCCACTTAGGAAACCTGAACGGAAACCTCTGGGGACTTTGCACCCCACCCAAGGTTTCCGTGCGGTTCCCGGAGGTTCCCGGAGGTTTTTGTCAGTCTCCCTACCTGCTTCCACTACCTGCAACCTCCGGCAACCACCTGCAACCTCCGGGAACCGCACAGAAACCTTGGGTGGGGCGCAAAGTCTCCAGAGGTTTCCGTTCAGGTTTCCTAAGTGGGACAGGGGCATTAGAATGCCTTATTGCAACAATACAAGAACACGACCGCAGGCTGGCCTCAGTCAGTGTAGATCATTATCAGTAGCAACATTGCTCCTCAACACACGTGCACCTCAGGGCAGCGTGCTTAGCCCTCCCCCTGCTTCCCTCTCTTTGTCCCCCGAGACACAGAGTGCTGGCCTCAAAGTGCACCGTTTTCCCGGCACAAGTGCCCAAGTCAAAACGATAAAAGACGCAAAGCTGGCCAAGTCATTGGCTATTTTAGGCAGAGATGAACAGATTGCTCCTCAACCACGACGAGCACCTCAGGGCAGTGGCCTCTCCCCCTGCCCAAGTCAGAGAACGATAAAAGACGCAAAGCACTGGCCAAGTCATTGGCTATTTTTAAGGCAGAGATGAACAGATTCTTGATTAGCAGTGGAGGCTCCATCATCCCTTGCATTCAAAGCAGAGCTAGATGAATTTCTGAATACTGAAAGGACTTGGGAAGCTGGCAAGGTAATAGTGATGAGGTGAAATAAGTTCAGGTCCCACCGAACTTATTTCCACATACCTCGACTCCATCCTATCCCCCCTGGTCCAATCCCTCCCCAGCTATGTTCAAGACACCTGACACGCTCTTCGTCTCCTTCATGATTTTCTTTTGCCAGGCCCCCACTCCCTCATCTTCACCATGGATGTCCAGTCATCCCCCATCCCCCACAAGGAGGATCTTAAAGCCCTCCGTTTCTTCCTCGACCATAGAAACCAACCAGTTTCCGTCCACTAATACTCTCCTCTGCCTAGCGGAGCTGGTCCCTACCCTCAACAACTTTCGTTTGACTCCTCCAATTTCCTCCAAATCCATAGGCATAGCTATGAGCACGCGCATGGGCCGCAGCTATACCTGCCTCTTTGTAGGGTACGTTGAACAATCCTTGTTCGAGGAGTACCATGGCCCTATTCCCGAACTCTACATTGACGATTGCATTGGTGCTATCTCCTGCACCCATACACAACTCACTGACTTCATCCATTTCACCACTAATTTCCGTCTGGCACTCAAATACACCTGGACCATTTCCGACATCTCCCTACTGTTTCTAGAACTCACTATCTCCATCGCAGGTAACAGACTACTGACCGACATCTACTACAAACCCATTGACTCCCTTAGCTATCTTGACTACACTTCTTCCCACCCTGCTTCCTGTAAGGCCTCTATCCCCTACTCCAAATTCCTCCGTCTACACCGTATCTGCACCCAGGATGAGGTGTTCCATACCAGGGCATCGAAGATGACTTCATTCTTTAGGGAACGGGAGTTCTCCTCTTCTCTTATAGATGAGGCCCTCACCAGGGTCTCCTCTATATCCCGCAGCTCTGCTCTTACTCCCCTTCCCCCCCACTGGTAACAAGGACAGTGTCCCCCTTGTCCTCACCTTCCACCCCAGCAGCTTTCACATACAACATATAATCCTCCCACGTTTTTGCCACCTCCAACGGGATCCCACCACTGGCCACATCTTCCCATCTCCACCCCTTTCTGATTTCCGCAGAGACCGCTCCCTCCATAACTCCCTGGTCAATTTGTCCATTCCTACCCAAACCACCCCCTCCCCTGGTACTTTCCCTTGCAACTGCAGGAAATGCTACACTTGTCGCTTTACCTCCCCCCTAGACTGCATCCGAGGACCCAATCAGTCTTTCCAGGTGCGGCAGAGGTTCACCTGCACATCCTCCAATCTCATTTATTGCATCCGCTGCTCTAGATGTCAGCTGCCCTACATCGGTGAGACCAAGCGCAGGCTCGGCGATCGCTTCGCCCAACACCTCCGCTCAGTTCGTACTAACCAACCTGATCTCCCAGTGGCTCAGCACTTCAACTCCCTCTCCCATTCCCAATCTGACCTTTCTGCCCTGGACCTCCTCCATTGTCAGAGTGAGGCCCAGCACAAATTGGAGGAACAGCACCTTATATTTTGCTTGGGTAGTTTACACCCCAGTGGTATGAACATTGACTTCTCTAATTTTAGATAGCCCTTGCTTTCTCCCTCATTCCCCTCCCCGTTCCCAGCTCTCCCACAAAGCCTACTGTCTCCGCCTCTTCATTTCTTTTTCCCGCACCCCCTCCTTTCCCCGACATCAATCTGAAGAAGGTCGCCTATTTCCTTCTCTCTAAAGATGCTGCCTCACCCGCTGAGTTTCTCCAGCATTTTCCGTCTACCATGATGAGATGGAAGATCATTCTGCAGGGCACCAGGTTCAAGCCAGGATAGGCTTGAAGGGCCAAATGGCCTACTCTTGCTCCAATGTCTTTTGTCATCACACAAACCAACCTCCCTTCTGTTGCTTCAATTTATACCTCACACTGCCACGGCAAGGCCAGCAACACAATCAAGGACGAGTTGCATCCCGATCACCCCCTTCGCCTCTCTCCCATCAGGCAAAAAGTACAGAAGTGTGAAAACGCACACCTCCAGATTCAGGTGCAGTTTCTTCCCAGCTGTTATCAGGCAACTGAATCATCCTACCACAACCAGAGAGCAGTGCTGAACTACTATCCACCTCATTGGTGACCCTCAGACTACCCTTGATCGGGCTTCACTGGATTTGCCTTGTACTAAACGCTATTCCCTTTATCATGTAGCTATACGCGATAAATGGCTCGATTGTAATTATGTACTGTATAGTCTTTCCGCTGACTGGATAGCACACAACAAAAGCTTTTCACTGTACCTCGGTACACGTGACAATAAACTAAACGTTCTCATATGAGTTCATATTTACCCGCACTATACCGGGGCACTCGTCCATTCGACAAAGCCAGCAGTGTCATCGGCTTTCCACGTTGCAATCTGCAAAACGCACCCAAAGAAGTTAAGATCCAAGCATAGAAAAGCTTTGTATGTCCATATGTTGAATATTGCTGCTCCGTGTGGGATCCTTTCACTCAAGGGAACATCAATAAGATCCAGGCAGTGCAAAACAGAGCAGCAAGTTTCATATCTAACAACTACCAGTGGCAGAGCTCAGTCTCCAGCATGATAAAGGACTTTAAACTTCATCCACCTACTACTCATCACCTACTCAGACTGACTCATCACACAAGTTCATCAGCGATCTGACAACATTCCACAAAGATCAAAAGAATACTACGATGCTGATTTAAGGATGGCGGGTTCCCAACATCCATGTTAATCACCCTAAAATCCTGATGCCCATAGGCATGTGAACTCAAGCCAGAAGCTACCAACCTGGAAACAAGCTTATTTGAAATATATTCCGCACGGCACTAATCATTAGCACTTTTAATTACTGTACTAACACAAATTTTTGAGCTCACCTCAAGACAGCAAAAGGTGATTGGAATATATTAGGCACTAATTTAGTCAGCCAGCAAATCAGCGATCTCCAAAACAGCACTCAACACATACAAAGATGGTAACAAAGCTGGTTGAATTTGGGTGTTTCAAAAAGCCATGCCATCTCCTTCTCGACTAGCACATCCACCATCAGCATAGTGCTGAGTGATGCTCTACTTAGAGCTTTTCAAGGTATTACATCCAGATCCAGATCCAAAACAATTTCCCAACAATTCTATCACAAAATTTAAACGCACATTCTTTAAGCAGAAGTACCTTTTCTACAATGACGTTTAATTACTATCGAAATATCGCTTTCTTTTAATCACCTGTCACGACTACACAGTTTTCAGACAAGGGGTATCAGCAATACAAAACTGCACAAATGATTAGATGCAAAAGATAATTTTGATACAAGTTAGAGGGATTGGGTTTCACCTGCCTGCACTGTGTGGTCTAAAATTGACTCATAGGTGCTAATCCCCCGGATAATTCAGGAGTCAAGTGAGGGTAACCCGACTCTGGCAATTAAATCTTCCCTTTCTCCTTCCCAGCTCGGCATCGCTCGCTTCTCCAGCCCGCCCCACACGAGGAACTCGCTTGCAGTCAGTGGCTCACAGTGTTGTGACCTGCAGGACGGGCTGGGCTCCTGCACACACAGCGGTCTACACTTCCTCCAGCTTGGTTCTTGGTTCTTGGTTTCTTGGTCCTCCAAAATATTCCAAATGGAATTTCAACTGGAGGTGGTGAAGGGAGGGTTTAAGCCAGAAAGGGTTATTGGGAAGAAAGAGCTACTTTAAATTTAGTTGCATCTGGTTGGGTAACTATAGTAGGGTGGAGATTATTCCATGCTTTAATTGTGCGGGGGAAGAACGAATTGCTGTATACATCTGTCTTTGTAGCTGGGATCGTTTTGTCCGTTTCGAGAGAGATCCGAATGAAAGAACCTCTCTCCAACTGGACCCTGCTGACCAGCCACTTACACTCCAGTTAGAGGAGGTAAAGCGGGCCCTGAGAACTGTTAATGCTAGTAAGGCTGCTGGCCCGGATGAGATCCCAGGCAGGGTGCTCCGGGACTGTGCTCACCAGCTCGCTGGGGTATCCACAGACATTTTTAACCTTTCCCTAGCACACTCCTCCGTGCCAACATGCCTGAAAACCACCACTATCATCCCGGTGCCCAAGCAGACAATCATCACCTCCCTCAATGACTACAGGCCCGTTGCTCTTACATCTGTAGTCTCCAAGTGCTTTGAAAGGCTGGTCCTAGGTCACCTTAAATTATCTCTCCCCCCCTCACTCGACCCACACCAGTATGCATATAGGGCTAATAGATCTACAGAGGATGCCATAAACACTGTCCTCTATGCTGCACTACAGCACCTAGAGGAGAAGGGGTCATATGTCAGGATGCTTTTTGTTGATTACAGCTCAGCTTTTAATACAATCATACCCAGCAAGCTGATTACAAAAATGCTAGACCCTACTTGGCCTCAGCAGTCAACTGTGTCGGTGGATATTGGACTTTCTCAGTGAACGCCCACAGACGGTGAGACTTGGACCCTACACCTCGACATCCCTGACCCTCAGCACAGGAGCACCGCAGGGCTGTGTCCTCAGTCCGCTCCTCTACGCCCTATACACACATGACTGCTTGCCCCATCACCCCGCAAATAGGATCATAAAATTTGCAGACGATGCAACTGTGGTGGGGCTCATCTCAAATGGGAACGAGGTCGCCTATAGAGAGGAGGTGCACAGACTTTCTGAGTGGTGTGCTCACAACAATCTCTCTCTGAACACTAAAAAGACAAAGGAGATCATCACTGATTTCAGGCGACATAGAGCGGAGCTCAGGCCACTGGATATAGGGGGCGAGGAGGTGGAGAGGGTGCCTAGTTTTAAATTTCTGGGGATCAACATCAGTGAGGATCTTAAATGGTCTGTGAACTCTGCTATAGTTGTAAAAAAGGCGCAACAGAGACTTTACTTCCTCAGAACACTGAGGAAGGCCCATCTGTCTGCTAAACTGCTGGAGTCTTTCTACCGCTGTTCGGTAGAAAGCATACTGACTTACTGCATAACTGCCTGGTTTGGGAACTGTTCAGCAGCTCACAGAGCAGCTCTCCAGAGGGTGATAAAAACTGCCCAGGGTATCATTGGACTCCCCCTGCCCCCTCTGGGGGACATTTACCACTCCAGATGCCGCAGCAGGACCTGTAATATCGTGAAAGACATTACACATCCTTGTCACCACCTTTTCACACTGCTGCCTTCAGGAAAAAGGTACAGGTCGCTAAAGTCACGCACTGCCAGACTCAAGAACAGCTTTTACCCATCAGCAATCTTGGAACTGAACTCTGTCTAGGGAGCGGGTTATAGGGAAGGAGGGGGGGTGGGAGACAGTGTTAATTTATGTAAATGTGAATCCATGGGTGGGTTTGGGGAGGGAGGGAGTGTAAAAAGTATGAGTATGTGAATGTTTGAAGTTCTTTTAAATGGAGAGACACAGTAATCTCGTTGTATGTGACACATGCAATGACAATAAAGCATTCTGATTCTGATTCTGATTCTGATCGCAAATTGGATCAAATGCCCTCGTCTGCTCCTAATTGGTTTGGGTTTGGTGTAGGTCTTGTAATCTACGTCGAGCTGACCATTTAACATTTTGTAAAAACAGGTCAAACGGTGAGCTTCACGTCTGTCTTGGAGAGGGTTCCCCACCCCAGAGAATTCAGAAGTTTGGTGACACTCGCTTCTCTCTCATAGGTGTTAGTAACAAATCGAGCTGCCTGTCTTTGGACACGTTCGATGGAAGAAATGTTTTTATTTGTGTATGGGTCCCATGCTGCAACTGCGTAGTCCAAATGAGGTCTAACGAGGGTGAAGTATAGCTTCTCCTTGACAGAAGCTTGTGCAAGGGTCGCAAGCAAAGATACTAGAAGTGGGGAGAAGCTGGGGGGGGGGATTCATATTTTGCATTCAATGCACCTTGTGCCGCGGTGTGCAAACAGCCAGTTGCCTGCCCCGAATGAACAGTGTTTCTCTTTTGACGGCGACTGTTACATTTCTCCCACCACTGTCACTTTGCAACGCACTTTGCAAAGAGGGAATCGGTGCCGTTGATTACATTCCCATCTCTCACAAGCAGCAAGCTGCATTAATGCAGATAAGATAATCTACCGGCAGCAAAACTCAGACCTTCTTAAAAAAACAGTAACAAATACCAACAGACAGGCAAGGGTTGCTGCTAGTGCCATCTCGCTTATAATGTTTTTAGTTTTTATTTAATCTGCCCTTTTTTCACTTCCTCCTACCGGTGTTGCTGGTAGACAGTGCAACTAATTACAGAGAGTGGCGGACACAACTCGGTCCATCAAAGGTACTGACCTCCCCCACCATTGAAGGGATGGATCTACAGGAGGCACTGCCTCAATAAAAGCAGCCAACATTGTCATAGAGTGATGCAGTGTGGAAACAGGCTCTTCGGCCCAACATGCCCACACCGGCTAAAATGCCCCAGCTACACTAGTTCCACCTGCCTGCGCCTGGGTCCATATCCCATCAAACCTGTCCTATCCATGTACCTGTCTAACTTAAAAGATTGGATAGTCCCAGCCTCAACTACCTCATCTGGCAGCTTGTTCCATACACCCACCATCCTTTGTGTGAAAAAGTTACCCCTTGGATTCCAATTAAATATTTTCCCCTTCACCTTGAACCGATGTCCTCTGGTCACTGATTCCCCTAATCTGGGCAAGAGACTCTGTGCATCATCAAAGACTCACACCACCCTGGCCACACTCTCATTTCACTGCTACCATCGGAATGAAAGTTACAGGAGCCTGTAACGTGTGATCACCAGGTTCAAGAACAGCTTCTTCCCTGCAAATGTTTAAAAAAAACATTTGGACAGGTTAGAAACATAGAAACATAGAAACATAGAAATTAGGTGCAGGAGTAGGCCATTCGGCCCTTCGAGCCTGCACCGCCATTCAATATGATCATGGCTGATCATCCAACTCAGTATCCCGTACCTGCCTTCTCTCCATACCCCCTGATCCCCTTAGCCACAAGGGCCACATCTAACTCCCTCTTAAATATAGCCAATGAACTGGCCTCAACTACCCTCTGTGGCAGAGAGTTCCAGAGATTCACCATTTTCTGTGTGAAAAAAGTTCTTCTCATCTCGGTTTTAAAGGATTTCCCCTTTATCCTTAAGCTGTGACCCCTTGTCCTGGACTTCCCTAACATCGGGAACAATCTTCCTGCATCTAGCCTGTCCAACCCCTTAAGAATTTTGTAAGTTTCTATAAGATCCCCGCTCAATCTTCTAAATTCTAGAGAGTATAAACCAAGTCTATCCAGTCTTTCTTCATAAGACAGTCCTGACATCCCAGGAATCAGTCTGGTGAACCGTCTCTGCACTCCCTCTATGGCAATAATGTCCTTCATGGATAGGATAGGGTTAAAGTGGTATGAGCCAAACACAGGCAGGTGGGACTAGTGTAGATGGGGCATGTTGGCCGGTGTGGGCAAGTTGGGCAAAAGGGCGTGTTTCCACGATGTATCACTCTAACCATCAAACACACTCATGAAACGTTCGAAAAGCCCTGAAGTTTTACATTACGGTCCTCAGGTAGCTTGTTTAAGGGTTGACGATGTCAGCATCATTTTCATTTTATTTCCTGACTTTCTGGGACATCCCCCTCAAAAGGTAAATAAATGCACTGCACAAGTAAGACTTTGTTGCCACGTGTACCTAGGTACAGTGAACTGCTTTGTTTTGTCTGAAGAAGGGTTTCGGCCCGAAACGTTGCCTATTTCCTTCGCTCCATAGATGCTGCGGCACCCGCTGAGTTTCTCCAGCTTTTTTGTGTACTTTTGTTTTGCATACAACCTGGTAAATTCATGGAGCAGATCACACCCAGGCAGTACACAGGTATCGCCACATTATGTCGCCGACAGTTATAAAAGTTCATCAAACAGTTACAGAGAAAGGTTGAACAAGTTAGGGCTTTATTCTTTGGAGCGCAGAAGGTTAAGGGGGGACTTGATAGAGGTCTTTAAAATGATGAGAGGGATAGACAGAGTTGACGTGGATAAGCTTTTCCCATTGAGAGTAGGGAAGATTCAAACAAGGGGACATGACTTTAGAATTAAGGGACAGAAGTTTAGGGGTAACATGAGGGGGAACTTCTTTACTCAGAGAGTGGTAGCTGTGTGGAATGAGCTTCCAGTGAAGGTGGTGGAGGCAGGTTCGGTTTTATCAGTTAAAAATAAATTGGATAGTTATATGGACGGGAAAGGTATGGAGGGTTATGGTCTGAACGCAGGTATATGGGACTAGGGGAGAATACGTGTTCGGCACGGACTAGAAGGGTCGAGATGGCCTGTTTCCGTGCTGTAATTGTTATATGGTTATATGGTTAAATAGTCCTGACTACTGCACGTGGCAACAGCCCCATCCCACCCTGGGTCCCCTTCGTTCTTGCTAGCCCCCCACTAATTGTAGAGTGTTATTAAAAGTGTAATTACTCCAGCTTGCAAAGACAATCACAGACCCAACATGTAATTAGTTTGCAATGTATAAACACCATTCGACTGGCCACAGGGCCCTTTACTCTTTCAACTTACAAAGTTTTGTTTAGTTTGCTTTGGAGACATAGCGCGGAAACAGGACCTTGGGCCCGCTGAGTCCACGGCGCCCAATGATCACCCGTTCACACCAGTTCTATGTGTTATCCCACTTTCAAATACACTCCCCACACACGCGGGGCAATTCACAGAGGCCAATTAACCTACAAACCCGCACGTCATTGGGATGTGGGAGGAAACCACTGCACCCGGAGGAAACCCACATGGTCACAGGGAGAACTTGCAAACTCCTGCCTGTGTAGGACTATCTATATTGCAATCATGGAGTGATACAGTGTGGAAATAGGCCCAACTCGCCCACAATGGCCACCATGTCCCAGTTACACTAGTCCCACCTGCCTGCACTTGGTCCATATCTCTCCAAACCTGTTCTATCCATGTACCTGTCTAAATGTTTCTCAGAAGTTGGGATAGTCCCAGCCTCAACTACCTCCTCTGGCAGCTTGTTCCATACACCCACCACCCTTTGTGTGAAAAAGTTACCCCTCAGATTCCTATTAAATCTTTTCCCTTTCACCTTGTACCTATGTCCTCGTGTCCTCGATTCCCCTACTCTGGGCAAGAGACTCTGTGCATCGATCCGATCTATTCCTCTCATTGTTTTATACACATATCATGAGTTTGTACGTTTTCTCTGTCTTCCCCCATCATATCCATCTCAACACTACTTTTAATCTTTCATTGGATGGGGATATCGGAGATGAGGTAGACATCAGTAACCGTTATTTGAGTTGGATGGGTTGGCAGCCATTGTAAAGCAGGGATAGGATTCAACCACATCAGTGGGTTTGAAGTCACAAGCAGGCTTGAACCCAGGAAGCATGCCTGATTTCCCTGACTGAAGGATATTAGCAAATCAGGTAGGTTTTTGCAACATATGTAGGAAGAGACCTGGGTTCGAACCTGACTATGGGTGCTGTCAGTACGGAGTTTACTGTACGAAGTGCAGACGTTACAAGGCCTTCTACGCCCGAACCTCCAGACTCAGGAACAGCTTCATTCCAGAGCTTTAGTGGCTCTGAACCGGCCCTGCTGAGTGCCCCCCACCCCACCTGGACTGTCTCCCTCGGGTGGCCATGTCGCACAGACACATCTGCACTTTAGTCTGTTTGAACTGTTTTGACTATTTACTGTTGTAATGTTCTTTTTATAACCATGTTCTCGGGATATCTAAATCTAAATTTTATTAGTTATTTAAGTTATGACATCGGATGGAAGCTGCATACCAAATCTCGTTGCACTTATGTGCAATGACAATGAAATATATTATTATTATTATTATTATTATTATTATTATTATTATTGTTTATACGTTCTCCCTGTGACCATGTGGGTTTTCTCCAGGTGCTCCAGTTTCTTCCCACACTCCAAACACATGCAGGTTTGTAGGTTAATTGGCTTCGGTAAAATTATAAATAGTTCCTAATGTGTCGGATACTACTAGCGTGTGGAAGGGTCGCTGGTCAGCGTGGACTCGGTGGGCCAAAGGGCCCGTTCCTGTGCTGTATCTCTCGTCAATGTTTAAACTATGCTTTTTGCAATCCTTTTTGTTAGAGATTGTTTTGGAATTATATTCCCAGTGGTCACGAAGTTAAGAAAGAAAGGCATCTACTTACAAAGTGCCTTTAATTTCAAGGAATTTTATAAGCAACAAAATATTTTTTGAAATGTGGTAAGTATTATAATGTAGGAAATGAGGAGCTGCCTTTCACATAGTGAGGACCACACAGAACATTGTGACGATGAGCGATAATTGAAGATGTTGATCGAGTTAAATGTTTTTTCACACAGAGAGTGGTGAATCTCTGGAACTCTCTGCCACAGAGGGTAGTCGAGGCCAGTTCATTGGCTATATTTAAGAGGGAGTTAGATGTGGCCCTTGTGGCTAAGGGGATCAGACGGTATGGAGAGAAGGCAGGTACGGGATACTGAGTTGGATGATCAGCCATGATCATATTGAATGGCGATGCAGGCTCGAAGGGCCGAATGGCCTACTCCTGCACCTAATTTCTATGTTTCTATCTATGTTTCTATGTTAAGCAAGATACGGAGGAGAAAATATCCTTGTTCTTCAAAATGGTGCCATTGTCAATTTTATGTCTACTTGTGAGAGCATTTGTGACCTCAGTTTAACAATGCATCAAAAACATAGAACATAAAAGATAGAATAGCACACTGCTGGATCAGGTCCTTTGGCCCACAATGTGCTCGCTAGACATGTTGCCAAGTTAAACTTGTCTCTGTCTACACTGATGCATATGCTTCCATTGCTGCACATAAATTTTCAAAAGCCTCCTCAGGTTTCCTACAACTTTAGGCTGTGCACGCCATACGCAAGATGAAGAAGAAGAAGAAAAGCCTCCTAAATGCATCTATTGCATCTTGATCCACCACCACCTCTGGAGGCGCGTTTCAGACATCCACTAGGAAGTGTAGAGGATGTTCCCACTGGTGGGAGAGTCTAGGTCCAGGACCAGAGGGCACAGCCTCAGAATAAAAGGACGTACCTTTAGAAAGGAGATGAGGAGGAATTTCAGTAGCCAGGTGGTGAATCCGTGCAATTGATTGCCACAGACAGTTGTCGAAGCCAAGTCATTGGGAACTTCTAAAGCGAAGATTGATAAGTTTTTGATTAGTAAGGGCGTCAAAGGTTACGGAGACACCACTTACTGCAAATGATGGCTTGGGTGTGGCTTGAAGTTGAAAGACACCACTTACTGCAAATGGTGGCATGAAGTTGAAAGGCACTACTTACTGCAAATGGAGGCTTGGGAGCTTTGGGCTTGAAGTTGAAAGGCACTACTTACTGCAGATGGTGGCTTGGGTGCAATGTCTTGAAGTTACAATGCATTACTTACTGCAAATGGGGGCGTGGGTGCATTGGCTTGAAGTTGAAAGGCACCACTTACTGCAAATGGTGGCATGAAGTTAAAATGCATTAGTTACTGCAAATGGTGGCTTGGGTGCTTTGGCTTGAAGTTAAAAGGCACTGCTGTAAATGCACTTACTTCCTGTTTGCACTGTATATTGATTTTAGATAAAAACGCTACCACATACGGCTGTGATTTTTGGCCATCTTACTCAGTCCTCCTCCGCTGAGCAGGTGCAGAGAATTCTTCCCATCAATGAAAAATAAAAGTGTTATTAGTTTAAAAAAAAATGTTGAGAATCTCTCTCCTGTCAATCACTCCATGAAAGCCACACCTTTTCCGGTGGGGGTGGGAGGGGTTATAAAACCCAGAAATGTGGGTGTGGCTCAGTCTCTGCAAGATCGAGGAGGGAGAGGTCACGACTCGCTGTCTTTAATGACTTTGCACCCTACTTCAAATGGTATGAAACTGCACTTGAATTTGGTGGCCTTGCATCCTGCTAGAAGTGGGAAGAAACTGCACTTGAATTTGGTGGCCTTATACCCTGCTTGAGATAGAATTTCAAGGATTAGCTGTGAGTCAACTATCAGCCCACCAGCCGTGAGTGAGTTGCCAGCACAACAGGCTTGATTGACTGAGACACCAGCCCAAGAATCCATTTGGCGCACAATTTGCATACTAGCCCTCTGGAAATCAGTCCCTTCAGCCCACAACACCCATACTAGCGCTCCAGAATCACCATTTTAAGTAACTCTGCTGACTGGGTAATATATTACGATGGTGCGCAAGGTTTTTTTTAAAAAGCACAAGGATACCAAATGGAAGAACTTCCATTTGTTTGGAAAGTCTGAAAGATAGACACAAAATGCAAGAGTAACTCAGCGGGTCCGGCGGCATCTCTGGAGAAAACGGGTGGGTGACTTTTTGAGTCGAGACCCTTCTTCAGACTGAGGAAGACTCAGATAATCTGCCAGTCCAGCCTGAACCGAATCGTGACTGTGGCAGATTTGTGGAGTTTTATTGTTTATCTTCTCTTAAGTAAGGAGACAAAAACAGTACACAGTACTCTGGGTGTGACCTCTTCGATTGCAGATGTTTCTCTACTTTTAAACCCCACGCCTTAGCAATAAATGCCCATATGCCATCTGCCTTCTTAATTACCTGCTACACCTGAGAGCTAATGTTTGCATTTAGTGCATAAGAACATCTACAGTATGTGTACTCCACTCAATTGCAACTTTTCTTCATTTAGGTCAGTTGTTTAGTTCATTGTCACGAGTACCCTAAGTACAGTGAAAAGCTTTTTGTCGCGTGCTAAGCAGTCAGCGGAAAGACAATACATGATTACAATCCAACCATTTACAGTGTACAGATACATGATAAGAGAATAAAGTAATAATATGATCAGATAATAATCTACCCGCATTAATTTTTTAACCAAGTGCATGACTTCACACTTTAAACTTGCGCCAGGTTTTATCCTCTCTTCACCCCATCTGGATTCATTTGCCGAATGCAAATATCCTCACTGCAGCAAGTTTTCATATTCATCAGCAAACATCATTACCTTAACCTCAACGCCTCTCCTCCACGTCCTTGCCCACAAAACCATTTGTAATGATGGAGGGTTATGGTCTGAGTGCAGGTAGATGGGACTAGGGGAGAATTAGTGTTCAGCAACAACAGGGTTCAGCCGACCAGCAATCCCCACAGGGCCGGATTTAGATGAAGAGAGGCCCTAGGCTATTCCACTTGTGAGGCCCTTCCCAATCCCCCACCCCCACGACGAGAGGAAGATGGAAGAGTCCAGCAGATTGACACCGATGTGCAGCCGAGCGTGGCCAATGAGATAAGGGCTTGAAAGCTGCGCTTATCATATATTGCCAGTGCTAGTGTCGAGTTATCGGCTTAAAACACTATTATTATCAAATGGAGGGCAAGGAAAATTACTGAAGTGTTGTATAGAGACTACAATGCGTTTTGACAGCATATGTAAGAAAGGCCTATGACAGTGTCAAAAATATTATACACCAGGCCCGTATGAAGCTTTTCAAAAAAGGGGTGGCATAGCAGAATTACAAACATTTTATGTGAAATAGGTGCATGCAGCGCATATCACAAGCGCGAAACTGAAAGACCATGGCAGCCGGGGTCCAGGGCCTTAATGGCCCTGGAAGCTCTGAGGTTTTAGGTGCTCTCTGGTGAATTTTGAGCCTTATTTAGGAGCATTTTCGCACCAAATTTATGACCAATATTTCAGAAATAATTTTGGTTGCGTCAAGAGTAATGAGTGGTTGGAATGGGATGATTGGGATCATTGTTGTATACATTTTTTTAAATCAAGAATTGAAGCTGTCTTTGTTTTAATAATTAAGTTGTAAAATAAAATGTTATGTAAAATGTTATAAAGAAACATGCAAACACTGCAAATAAAATACTGTAAGTTTTTGCAGTAAATAAAACCTTTTTTTAGAAAATGTTTTGTATGTTGATTTGATTGCCTGTTACTGTTCGACTGTGTTAGTGTGTGCACAGTAAAAATATGATGCAAAATGAAAGTTGCAAACTATGGAATACATATTTTTCAGTATTGTTATAGAAAAGAAAGCTGTTCCAATTGTTTGATATTATTCATATGGAAGACAAAATATAATTGCTCTAAAACCTACCTTAATTTTGCAATCCCACTAAAGATAATCCCCATTTCCCTCTCCACCCACTTCCTTCAACCTCCCTCTCCCTCCACTTCTCTCTCCCTCCCCATCTCTCTCTCTCCCCCCTGCCACTCCTTCCCCTCTCCCTCTCCCCCTCCGCTCTCTCTCTCTCCCCCCTCCCCACCCTCACTCTCCCCCTCTGTCTCAACTCCCCCTTTTCCCCCTCTCACATCCCCCCTCTCTCTCTCCCTCCCTCCCCCTCGCTTTCCCTCCTGTGGCACGAGGCCACGACTCCGCTCCGCAGACACCATAGCCCGGCGAAACGGTCACTCCCGCAACGCAATATTCGACTACTTACCTGGAGTAGACACCAAGGATCTTTGGTAGACACGAGGCATCGAGGTGATTGTGTGGAGTGCAAATGGAGATCTGAACCCGCCCAGTCCCACTGCGCACACGCAGAGAGACAGGGTCATTTTGCGTCGCTACTGCGTCACCGGCTTCCCCCAACTGCGCAGGCGCGGATGGTCGCAATGTTTTTCCCCAAAACTTCCAGCGGGCTGGAACCAGAATTTCGGGTAATTTCCGTCAAAGTGGAAACGCTAATAGCGTTCCAATTTTTTTTTTTTCTCAGGATTTTTTTTAACTCAGGGAAAAAAACACCTTGGCCAGAGGCCCCCTAGATTTTGCGGTCCTAGGCTTCAGCCTATGAAGGATTCAGCCTATGAAGCCTGTAGGTAAATCCGGCCCTGCCAAAGCCCCCCTAGATCCCGAGGCCCTAAGCTTAAGCTTGTGAAGCTTATACGTAAATCCGGCCCTGGATCCCCGCACACTAGCGCTGTCCTACACACACTTGGGGCAATTTACAATTTTACCGAAGGCAATTAACCTATAAACCTGTACCTCTTTGGAGTGTGGGAGAAATCCAGAGATCCCGGAGAAACCCCATGCAGGTCACGGGGAGAACGTACAAACTCCGAAACACAGAGCATCCCTAGTCAGGATCAATCCAGGACTATGGCGCTGTAAGGCAGCAACTCTACCGCTGTGCTACCAGTTTTGTTATCTTTACTTATTTGTTATCTTTACGCAAATGTTTTATCTTTCCTCACTCCAAGCCGCAGAGTGCGTTCTGATCCTTCCCGACGTCGGAAGAGTTCTTGTACATCGTGCCGTCTGTAACGGCGACTGCGGAGGGTTCAAGGCCCCGACCAAGGGTGAACAAAGAATGAAGAGTGACTGAACTTTATCGCCTTCCATCACTGTGAAGAATGCTGATTCCACTGTGACGGATGTTTATGTTAAACTCTATCATGCATTGTGTTCTTTTTACTTGTATGGCTGTATGGTAACTCCACTTTCATTGCCACTTTCATTTCACTGCACATCTCGTATATGTATGTGCCAAATAAACTTGACTTGACTTGAATAAATGTGAACTTGGACTTGAACTTGGACTTGGACTTGAATGTAGTGAATCATGTTCTCAAACCAATGACATTTATCAAATTAACTCCTGGGTAGGGAGTTCCAGAATCTGACCCAAATGCCAATATATGTCCAAACAGGTGAGGAGTGTGTGACTAAGAACCTTGGAGATAGTTGGTCTTCCAATTCCTGTGCTTCTCGTGGCCTTCCGGCTAGTAGAGGTTAGTTTAGTTTAATTTAATTTAGAGATACAGCATGGAAACACTTCATTCGGCCCACTGAGTCCACACCGACCATTGATCACTCAACTGGTTCACACTAGTTCTATGTTACTCACTTCATCATCCACTTCCTACACACTAAGGGCAATTTACAGAAGCCAATTAACCTACAAACCCAAACGTCTTTAGAATGTGGGAGAAAACCGGAGCACCCAGAGCAAACCCACATGGTCACAGGGGTAATGAGAAAAGCTTTTCCCACTGAGAGTAGGGAAGATTCAAACAAGG
This sequence comes from Leucoraja erinaceus, assembly GCF_028641065.1. Classification (NCBI taxonomy): domain Eukaryota; kingdom Metazoa; phylum Chordata; class Chondrichthyes; order Rajiformes; family Rajidae; genus Leucoraja; species Leucoraja erinaceus. Next base: position 14,732,704 of record NC_073377.1, on the reverse strand, counting down.
GGACATGACATGAGAATGAAGGGACTGAAGTTTAGGGGTAACATGAGGGGGAACTTCTTTACTCAGAGAGTGGTAGCGGTGTGGAATGAGCTTCCAGTGAAGGTAGTGGAGGCAGGTTCGTTTTTATCATTTAAAAATAAATTGGATAGTTATATGGATGGGAAGGGAATGGAGGGTTATGGTCTGAGCGCAGGTATATGGGACTAGGGGAGATTATGTGTTCGGCACGGACTAGAAGGGTCGAGATGGCCTGTTTCCGTGCTGTAATTGTTATATGGTTATATGGTTATATGGTAATGTGCAAACTCCACACAATCAGCACCCGAGGTCAGGGTCGCACCCTGGTCTCTGATGCGGTGAGGCAAAAGCTCTACCAGTTGCGCCGTTGTGCCACCCAGTTGTGACATTATGCTGTCCTTTCATCCAAGAAGCTTTTTGGTTATCTCGTCCGTACTTTCACATGGAAATCAGAACTGATGTAATTTACTCTTGAATGTAAAACTGTGCTGAAATAATTGGCCCCTGTGACCATCCCTGTTGATGTAGAAGCCACAAGAAACACACCTGGGACAGACAGTTTAGCAGACACTAAACAAAAGCTGAGCCCCACTAGTAAAGGACTGTCACAACTCTGCATGTAAATGTTTGAAAGGTAGGAACAGGAAGTCCTGCAGTTACAGAATTCTTGCAATTCTATGGATGTGCCCAAGACTTAAAGCAAAGGAAAAAAGCATTGTTTACAGTGATTCCAAAAGACCAACAGGAAATGTGAACAGAAATGGAACAGGATTTATTTTCCTGCTCTCCAGAGATGCTGCCTGTTGCGTTGAGTTACCCCAGCATTTTGTGTCTACCTTCGATTTAAACCAGCATCTGCAGTTCTTTCCTAAATTTTGTCGTGGAGACTTGGGTATATTTCAGTCCAGCAAATATTTAATATTCACGTTGTTAACTTTATCTTGGTGCGTTTTTCAGCGCTTTGGAATCTACTGTTATGTTGCCTTGCCAGCCAAAAATAATTTTCACGGAAGAGGTAGATGTCGTAGAAACACACATCAAGTAGTGTGTAGACCACAACCCTCTCCTGCAGCATTTCTGCCGCATGGTAAAATTAAACCTATGTTTTAATCGTGAATCAATAACTTTTGTGCCACTGTGCTATCAACTAAACTCTGCCTCGTTACATTGTAATTGTTCCCCGTTCATCGAGTGGCACGGTGGTGCAATGGGAGAGTTGCTGCCCCACAGTGCCAGAGACCCCGGTTCGATCCTGATCACGGGCGTTGTCTGTATGGAGTTTGTACATTCTCCACAGCACCGCATGAAATTTTCCTGGATGCTCTGATTTCCTCCTACATTTGAAAAGTGTGCAGGTTTGCAGCTTAATTTGGCTTCGGTAAAAATTGTAAATTGTCCCTAGTATGTAGGATAGTGTACAGGGATCGCTGGTCGGTGCGGACTCAGTAGGCCGAAGGGCCTGTTTCCCCGCCGTATCTCGAAACTAAACAATACTAAGCCCTTCTTCTTATCCCTCCCAGGGGCCCAGGTTAAATTTGGAGGGGAGCATGGATTATTTAGATTGAGAATATATTTTAAAGTGAACAATGTCAAACAAACAATATTTTATATGTAAGGTTCCAGTATGTTTAAAAATGACTCAAGATCAGTGTTACAAACAGAAACACTCCACTAAAATAACAATTTTCTCCTTTTAGACGTTGGTTAATGCAAGCTGGGGAAGTATTTTCCATGTTAAAAAACTTTTAAACACAAAGTTAGACACTGTGTATGCAATAGCTATGTTTTGAAAAAGAAAGGTCAGATTCTGGTGATGAGAGAGTAGTGTATCAAACCTGTAGTTCAAATCAACAGTAGCAGAATATCAATAACACCAAGAATTCAACAGTACATTTTCACATTTTAATTATATCTGTTTAAAAAAAAATTACAATTCAAGAATAATGCAAAACCAGAGGACATGTTTATGGTAGGGAATTGAAGAATGCAGTTGAACAGAGGGACCTGGGAATAACCGTGCATAGTTCCTTGAAGGTGGAATCTCATATAGACAGGGTGGTAAAGAAAGCTTTTGGTATGCTAGCCTTTATAAATCAGAGCATTGAGCATAGAAGCTGGGATGTAAAGTTAAAATTGTACAAGGCATTGGTGAAACCAAATCTGGAGTATGGTGTACAATTTTGGTTGCCCAATTATAGGAAGGATGTCAACAAAATAGAGAGAGTACAGAGGAGATTTACTAGAATGTTGCCTGGGTTTCAGCAACTAAGTTACAGAGAAAGGTTGAATAAGTTAGGTCTTTATTCTCTGGAGCGCAGAAGGTTAAGGGGGGACTTGATAGAGGTTTTTAAAATGATGAGAGGGATAGACAGAGTTGATGTGGACAAGCTTTTCCCTTTGAGAATAGGGAAGATTCAAACAAGAGGACATGACTTCAGAATTAAGGGACAGAAGTTTAGGGGTAACATGAGGGGGAACTTCTTTACTCAGAGAGTGGTAGCGGTGTGGAATGAGATTCCAGTGGAAGTGGTGGAGGCAGGTTCGTTGGTATCATTTAAAAATAAATTGGATAGGCATATGGATGAGAAGGGAATGGAGGGTTATGGTATGAGTGCAGGTAGATGGGACTAAAGAAAAATAATTGTTTGGCACGGACTTGTAGGGCCGAGATGGCCTGTTTCCATGCTGTAATTGTTATATGGTTATATGGTTCATAAGTGATAGGAGCAGAATTAGGCCATTTGGCCCATCAAGTTTACTCCGCCATTCTTATTATTATAATGAATTATTATTATCATCATTATTATTATTATTATTATTATTATTATTATAATAATAATTATTATTATTATTATTAGAGCCATGATGTTTAGGCACTAAAAAACTCTGAAATGTGCAGGCAAAAAGGCATAATAAAATTAAAAGGCATTTATTGACAAAAAGGGCATTACAAGGTATGTATTTCCACCATCAAAATATGGTCAAAGATGATAATTATAAATGTATTCTACATTAAATGACCAAAGTTGCCTGATTGCACGTAATTACTAGCATTTTTTACAAATTATCTGGTGTTAAATTATGCCGTCTGTCAGACCGAATATGCTTCAGTTGTGAAAAACGTCTTTCTACCTCAGCTGAGGTCACTGGTGCATACCCAAAACAAGCTACAGACATTATATTCATATCGATATCTTGTGCATTACAACTACCTTTGAGAAGTTTAGCTATGCTTTGTATTTCTTCCCCGGTTTCGCCCCAGTGGTAGAAATTTTCTTCTAATTTATACTATGTTAACACATTATTAATAACATTAATATTAACATGTTAACATAGAAAACGACATTGTGATCACGGTACAACTAGAGAAAATAGCACGACTTTTTAGGAAAACGGCAAAAAAAGGCTGATTTAGGCACTCGATCGTGTAAAAGGTATTATCTTTGTGGTCATCAAAAAAGGCATGAAAAGGCACGGCATTTATGGCAAAATCCTGTCTAATTATTATATATTATTATTATTATTATTATTATTATGTCATGTCTGATGTATCTTTCCCTCTTAATCCCATTCTCCTCTCCATAACCCCTGACAAGTGTTTTGCTACAGTTTCAAATATTTTGCTACTTGGAGAATTCAAACTTTAGTTACCTAAAATAGTTACCTATCTTTTAGTTTAATCTGGGGATTCATTTTAGTAAAATAATGAGCGCCTCTCATTATTTGCCCATTTAATGCCTGTGTAGCATTGTAATGTTTGAGGGTTGCACCCTCAAACATCAAGATCAAGATCCACTTGCATTGTATTTATTGAATGGGTTTAACCTGCTCCAGTCATTGTCTATACAATAAAACAAAACAGTTTAAATGCAACTAATGAACCAGAACACTCTTCTCATTAAAACATGTAAAATGCAAGATCATTGGTTTAATGATAAATGATACAACTCCAACTGTGTGAGTCTGAGGTTTTAACTAAGATTGCATTAATTTTAATCTTTCTTGGACTGAAGAGTGATTTTTGCAACATCAGTGAGGAAGATGAACATCATTATGAACATCATTATTTCCACCAATCTGCAACTGGGGACATTCTGTACCAAAACTAATTTAGGGGCGATCTCTGACCTCAATCATCTCAGTTATTGAATCATAGAAATTCACTTCCAGAAAAGACATTCAGTTCAGACAGATGGATAGAGAGATACAGCATGGAAACAGGTCATGTTGACTCAGTTAGTCCATGCTGGCCATAAACCACTCATTTACAACACAGAATGCAGTACAGCACAGGAACACATCCTGGTTATGGGGAGAAGGCAGGAGAATGGGGTTAGGAAGGAGAGATAGATCAGCCATGATTGAATGGCGGAATAGATTTGATGGGCCGAATGGCCTAATTCTACTCCTATTCCTTATGATCCCTCAGCCCCCACTGTTTGTGCCCAACATAAACTAATCTCATCTTTCTTCATATAATCCATGTCCCTCCATTCCCCCCATGTGCCTATCTAAAAGCCTCTTGCACACCACTACATGCCAGTCCACTTATCCTACCCTAATGTCATCCAATTTTATTCTTCAATTTGTTGTCAATTCCCCCCAGATTCTACCATCACTTGCACACTACGGGCAATTTACAGTGACCAATTAACTTACCACCAATAAGATGGATACAAAATGCTGGAGTAACTCAGCAACTCAGGCAGCATCGCTGGATGGAAGGAACGGGTGACTTTTTAGGTTGAGACCCTTCTTCAGACTGAGAGACCAACACCATGCCTTTGGGATGTGGAGGAAACGGGAGGACCAGAAAGTGACCAGACTCACCCCGGGCACTCCCCCATCTCCCCTCCCCCATCTCCCCTCCCCCATTTGGCAGAAGGTACGGAAAACACATATATTTTGAAAATACATACCTCCTGATTGGACAGTTTATTCCCAGATGTTATCGGGCAACTGAACAGTCCACTCACCAGTATGGTCCTAGCTTCCCATCTCCCTCATTGGAGACCTTTCAACTATTTTTAATCGGACTTTATCTTGGCCTAAATGTTGTATTCTTTATCCTTTACCTGTGCACTGTGGACCACTTGATGTATCGTCTTTTCTTTGACTGGATAATCACAATCACAATCACAATAATACTTTATTAGCCAAGTTTGTTTTGCAACATACGAGGAATTTCATTTGCCAAGTCAGTCGTAAAAAAAAAAGAAATGGTACACACAAAACATATTTTAACATAAACATCCATCACAGAGACTCCTCCACATTCCCCTCTGTGATGGAAGGCGACAAAAAGTTTAATTCCTTCCCTTTGCTCTCCCGCGGTCGGTGGCATTGAGCCCTCCGTTGACGATCTTGACACCCACAGTTGGCGGCGGGCCCTCTGCGTCGAGACGATCAGCTCCTGCATCGGGGGGATGTCAGCTCTCCCGCGTCAGAGAGAGAGAGAGTCAGAGAGAGTCAATTTAATTGTCATTTGGACCCCTGGAGGTCCAAACGAAATGCCGTTTCTGCAGCCATACATTACATACAAATAGACCCCAGACACAACAATAATTACATTTAACATAAACATCCATCACATAGCTGTGATGGAAGGCCAAATAAACTTATCTCTCCACTGCACTCTCCCCCCCCCGATGTCAGAGTCAAAGTCATAGCCCCCGGCTGGCGATGGCGATTGTCCCGCGGCCATTAAAGCCACGCCGGGTGGTGCGAGGTCGCACACCGGGTCTTGGTGTTAGAGCCCCCGGTGTGCGCTCGCAGAGTCCGCGGCCATTCCAGCCGCGCGGGGCAGTGGTGTCAGGCCCCGCTCCAGGAGCTCTTCGACCCCGCAACTCGGGCGGGAGAAGTCGCCGTTGCAGGAGCCCTGAGAAGCGGTCTCCCTCCAGGGAGCCGTGGGCTCCCGGTGCCGTCGTCCACAGACCCGTCGTTGGAGCCTCCGACTCTCCGGTAGCAGCAGCAGCAGCAGCAGCAGCAGCAGCAACGACAGCAGCAGCAGCTCCTCCACCGCTCCACCCGCTCCACCCGCTTCGGACTCGGCCAGCTCCGCGACGGCAAACGGGAGTCGACACCTGAGTCCCCGGCTTCTTCCTGTTGGAGGCCGCTCCTCGTTGCGGCCTCAACGACACCTGAGACCCCGACGAGAAAAGGCGGGTCTCCATGCAGGGAGAGCAAAAAGTTTCCCCCCCCCCTCCCAACCCCCCGCCCCCCCCCCACAACACACCCCCACATAAAATAACAAAAACTACATAAAAACACAGACAAAAAATAATAAAAACGCGGACAGGCTGCAGAGGCCGCTGCTGGCCAGAGCCGCGCCGCCTACCGGAGAGGTCAGACGATCGAATCCCGCGTTAGGGCTGGTCGAAACATCCGCGACGTTGGTGCTCCCGACATCCATGAGAGCTCCCGATGTAAAGTCCGCAGGCCACGGTTGCACGCAAGCAAAAGTTTTTCACTGTCCCTCAGGACATGTGACAAGAATAAACTAAACTAAACTAGCTAAACCCAGAAGGAAACCCATGCGGTCACAGAGAGGATCTGCAAACAGCTCCCGTGATCAGGATTGAATTTGATTCTCTGACATGGTGAGGCAGAGGATTTACAAACTGCGTTACTATGCTGCCATGCCTGTTCTAAACATGCTGGCTTCTGGGGCTTAGGGGAGATGCAACGAGACCTGGGTGTCATGGTACACCAGTCATTGAAAGTAGGCATGCAGGTGCAGCAGGCAGTGAAGAAAGCAAATGGTATGTTAGTATTCATAGCAAAAGGATTTGAGTATAGGAGCAGGGAGGTTCTACTGCAGTTGTACATGTCTTCGTGAGACCACACCTGGAGTATTGCGTACAGTTTTGATCTCCTAATTTGAGAAAATACATTCTTGCCATAGAGGGAGAACAGAGAAGGTTCACCAGACTGATTCCTGGGATGTCAGCACCTTCAGATGAAGAAAGACTGGATAGACTTGGCTTGTACTTGCTAGAATTCTCTGCCACAGAAGGTAGTTGAGACCAGTTCATTGGCTATATTTAAGAGGGAGGTAGATGTGGCCCTTGTGGCTAAAGGGATCAGGGGGTATGGAGAGAAGGCAGGTACGGGATACTGAGTTGGATGATCAGCCATGATCATATTGAATGGCGGTGCAGGCTCGAGGGGCCGAATGGCCTACTCCTGCACCTAATTTCTATGTTTCTATGTCTATGTTTCTGTCTGATGGTGGTGGTGGGGGGGGGGGGGGGGGGGGGGGGGGGGTAGAATGTAGTTACGGACTAAAACGGTCAGCAGTCACCTCCATCTCTCAAGTGTCGGACAACTTGGCCAGAGAATTCTGAGTCAGAAGATGGGCCATAAGGTCATAGAAACATAGAAAGTAGGCGTAGGCGTAGGCCATTTGGCCTTTCAAGCATGCACCGCCATTCAATTTGATCATGGCTGATCATCCAAAATCAATACCCCGTTCCTCCATTCTCCTCATATTCCTTGATTCCATTAGCTCTAAGAGCTATATCTAAATATCTCTTGAAAACATCCAGTGAATTGGCCTCCACTGCCTTCCACAGATTCACAACCCACAGATTCCATATCCCTCCTAAACCTTTTGGGGGTAGGGTATTGACATTGGGGGTAGGGTATTGACAGTGGGGGTAGGGTGTTGACATGGATAGAAAATTGGTTGGCAGACCGGAAGCAAAGAGTAGTGCAGTGCCGCAAGGCTCGGTATTGGGGCCGCAACTGTTTACCATATATATTAATGATTTGGAATAGGGAATTAGGAGCAACTCTAGCAGGTTTGCGGATGACACAAAGCTGGGTGGCAGTGTGAACTGTGAAGAGGATGTTAAGAAGTAGCAGGGTGACCTGGACAGGTTGAGTGAGTGGGCAGATGCGTGGCAGATGCAGTATAACATAGATAAATGTGAGGTTATCCACTTTGGCGGCAAAAACAAGGGGGCAGATTATTATAATAATAATAATAATAATAATATATTTTATTGTCATTGCACGTCAGTGCAACGAGATTTAGTATGCAGCTCCAACCGATGAAAAAGAAAAGTAAAATAAATAAATAAGCTGTGTGGCGTGACCATCCGAGGGAGACAGTCCAGGGGCGGGGGTGGGGACACTCAGCAGGGCCGGTTCAGAGCTGCTATAGCTCTGGGAATAAAGCTGTTTCTGAGTCTGGAGGTAGGGGCGTAGAAGGCCTTGTAACGTCTGCCCGAGGGAAGTAGTTCAAACAGTCCGTTACTGGGGTGTGATGAGTCTTTAACATAGAAACATAGAAATTAGGTGCAGGAGTAGGCCATTCGGCCCTTCGAGCCTGCACCGCCATTCAATATGATCATGGCTGATCATCCAACTCAGTATCCTGTACCTGCCTTCTCTCCATACCCCCTGATCCCCTTAGCCACAAGGGCTACATCTAACTCCCTCTTAAATATAGCCAATGAACTGGCCTCAACTACCCTCTGTGGCAGAGAGTTCCAGAGATTCACCACTCTCTATGTGAAAACTGGATGCTGACGGCCTTCCTGAGGCACCGTGCGTGGTAGATGCCTTCCAAGGCTGGTAGCTGTGTCCCAATGATCCTCTGCGCTCTGTGGACGACGCGCTGAAGAGCTCTCCTCTCCGCCTCCGTGCAGCTGAGATACCATACAGAGATGCCATACAGTGGTGCAGCGGTAGAACGTTGCCAGCAGCTGTTGGGGCAGACCAGTCTTTTTTAATGTCCTCAGGAAGAACAGTCATTGCTGTGCCTTCTTGACCAGCGCAGCGGTGTTGGTGGACCATGTGAGGTCCTCTGAAATGTGAGTGCCCAGAAACTTAAAGCTGGACACTCTCTCCACACTTTCCCCGTAAATGGAGATTGGGGCGTATTCTCCATTATGGGACCTCCTGAAGTCAATAATCAGCTCCTTGGTCTTGGAGGTGTTTAGTGACAAGTTGTTACGTGCGCACCAGTCCGCCAGGTTCTGCACCTCCGCTCTGTATTTTGTTTCATCACCGTTGGTGATCAGCCCAATCACTGTAGTGTCGTCTGCAAACTTCACGATGGTGTCGAATGCAGGAACACAATCGTGAGTGAAGAGGGAGTAGAGCATGGGGCTTAGTACACAGCCCTGTGGTGTGCCGGTGCTCAGGGTGATAGTGGAGGACAGGTGCGGGCCCAGTCTCACTGCCTGCGGTCGCTCCGTCAGAAAGTTCAGGATCCAATCGTATATCGGCGAGCTGAGGCCTAGCTGGTGGTATCTCAACAGGGTTAGGTTAGGTAAGGGGGAGGTACAGCGAGACCTGGGTGTCCTTGTCACTGAAAGTTGGCATGCAGGTACAGCAGGCAGTGGAGAAAGCTAATGGAATGCTGGCCTTAATAACAAGAGGATTTCAGTATAGGAGTAAAGAGGTTCTTCTGCAGTTGTATAGGGCTCTGGTGAGATCACATCTGGAGTATTGTGTACAGTTTTGGTCTCCTAATTTGAGGAAGGACATCCTTGTGATTGAGGCAGTGCAGCTTAGGTTCACGAGATTGATCCCTGGGATGGCGGGACTGTCATATGAGGAAAGATTGAAAAGACTGGGCTTGTATTCACTGGAGTTTAGAAGGATGAGGGGATCTTATAGAAACATATGAAATTTTAAGCGGACTGGACAAGCTAGATGCAGGAAAAATGTTCCCAATGTTGGGCGAGTCCAGAACCAGGGGCCACAGTCTTAGAATAAAGGGGAGGTCATTTAAGACTGAGGTGAGAAAAAACTTTTTCTCCCAGAGAATTGTGAATTTGTGGAATTCCCTGCCACAGAGGGCAGTGGAGGCCAAATCACTGGATGGATTTAAGAGAGAGTGAGATAGAGCTCTAGGGGCTAGTGGAGTCAAGGGATATGGGGAGAAGGCAGGCACGGGTTATTGATAGGGGACGATCAGCCATGATCGCAATGAATGGCGGTGCTGGTTCGAAGAGCCGAATGGCCTCCTCCTGCACTCATTTTCTATGTTTCTATGTTTCTATCCATGTACCACATTGAAATTTGGTTTTAGCTGATAGGCAACATACTTTATTAAAAAACAAAATTAGGCCATTGGGCCCATCAAGTCTACGCCATTCAATCATGGCTGATATATCTCTCCTTCCTAACCCCATTCTCCTGCCTTCTTCCCATAACCCCTGACACCCGTAATAATCAAGAATCTATCTCCTTGACCCGATGCTGACTACGGGTGCTGTCTGTACGGAGTTTGTACATTCTCTCTATGTTTTCACTGGGTGTTCCAGTCTCCCCCCACACTCCAAAGTCGTATAGGCGTTACGCTAATTGGCTAGGTAAAATTGTAAATTGTCCCTAGTGTGTGTAGGATAATGTTAGTGTATGGGGATCGCTGGTGAGTGTGGGCTCGGTGGGCCGAAGGGCCTGTTTCCACACTGTATCTCGAAGCTAAACTAAACTATTGACCATTGAGAAGACATTTCATTTATTAATGAGGACACAAGGAACTGCAGATGCTGGAATCTTGAGTGACAACAAAATGCTGAAGTAAGACACAAGATGCTGGAGTAACTCAATGGGACAGGCAGCATCTCTGGAGAGAAGGAATGGGTGACGATTTAGTAGGTCTGATTCAGTCTGAAGAGGGATCTCGGGCCGAAATGTCAACCATTCCTTTTCTCCAGAGATGTTGCTTGTCCCGCTGAGTTACTCCATCCATTTTTGTCTACCTTCGATTTAAACCAGCATCTGCAGTTCTTTCCTACATAAAGATCTGAAGTAACTCCACAGGTCAGGCAGCATCTTTGGATGGAATGGAATGGATAGGCGATGTTTCAGGTTGGGACCCTTTGTCAGACTTTGTTAATGTATTGCACTGGAGTTGCATCTAAATTTTTCGATTCATGTTACTGCAGTGGGACTTGAAACACAAAACATCCTGGGCCAGTGTTGAGAGTGAAAGAGGTGAGGACCGAGAGGGGACCCGGTGGAGGAGGGAGGAGAAAGGGTGGGGGGGTGGGGGGAGCGCAAGAGAACGATGGAGGGGACCTGGTGGAGGCTGCTGAGAACAAAAGGGGGGACCCAGTGAGGTGGTGGTCTGCTGCAATGTGTGGCGGCAGGAGAAAGATAGGACTGTGGTGAACTTTTGTAACCATGTTGGTGCAAGCAACATGGCAACACGTGATGGACCACAAAAAGCTGGAGTAACTCAGCAGTTCAGGGAGCATTTCTGGGGAAAATGAGTAGGTGACGTTTCGGGTCGAGACCCTTCTTCAAACTTTATGTACCGACCATGTGAGGTCTGCTGTGTAATTTTACCAGATTGTGTACAAAACAAAGCATTTCACTGTACCTAGGTAGCTGTGACAATAAAGTTTCATTGAATCATTGAAGAGTGTTAGACAGTACAAAGTGAATTTACAGAGAACTCTGCTTTAAATGTCCAATGGGTCAGGAGGACACATTATTGGCAACAATGCTGAATACAAGATTCAATTGCCCGTTTACCCACTAAACAAAAATCAGATTCATTTCTGGTTTCTGGAGGGAGAGAAAAGGGGCTGTCCCACTGCGGCAACCTAATTTGTGAGTTTACACGAGTTTTCTCTCGACTCAAACTCGCAGCATGTTCGACACGTGGTCCTAGGAGGTCCTATGAGGTCACTGGAACTCTCCTTCATGCTCGAGGGAGGTTCCCGAATACTCGCGGCCTCAGCTTAGTCGTGGAAAAATTTTCAGCATGTTGAATTTCCGCAAGTAAAATTTGGTTGACGTGGTTCTTTTTAACACGTAGTAACTCGAGTGGGGTTGCTATTTACTTACAGGCAGTCGAGGGCAGCCGTAGGCAATCTCCTTCAATGACCGGGCATTTTGATTGGTTCATTGGAGTTTTCAGGACACAGGAAAACCGACCGGTAGGTAAAATGCCCGCTAAACTTTATTATAAGTTGGTACACAAAAATGCTGGAGAAACTCAGCGGGTGCAGCAGCATCTATAGAGCGAAGGAAATAGGCAACGTTTCGGGCCGAAACCCTTCTTCAGACTGTCTGGCTTCTTAAAAGTGTCTCCCCCCCCCCCCTCCCCCCCCCTTCCCCCCCCCCCCTCTCCCCCCCCTCTCCCCCCCTCTCCCCCCTCTCTATTTCTCCTTCTCTCCCATCTCCCCCCCATCTCTGCCCCCTTCTCCCCCCCCCTCGCTCCCCCCCTTACTCCCTCCCAGCCGTTTTACTTCTCCCCCCCCTTCTCCCTTTGTGTGTGTGTGTGTGTGTGTGTCTCCCCCCCTCTCCCCCCCTCTCCCCCCCCGGTTCTGTGTCCCCCCCTTCTGTGTGTGTTCTCCCCCCCTTCTGTGTGTGTGTGTCCCCCCCTGTTCTCCCCCCCCTTCTCCCCCCCCTTCTCCCCCCCATCTCCCCCCCTGTCTCCCCACCTGTCTCCCCCCCTGTCTCCCCCCCCCGTGGCTCCCCCCCCTTCTCCCCCCCCTTCTCCCTCCCCTTGTCCCCCCGTGTGTGTGTGTGTGTGTGTGTGTGTGTGTGTGCGGTGTGTGTGTGTGTGTGTGTGTGTGTCCGTGCGTGCCCCCAGCTCGAGGTCCCCCCCTTTCCCCCCCCCCCCCTCAGTCCCCCCCTCTCGATCCCCTTCTATTCCCTTCTCCTTCCCCCCCCCCATGCGCGCTCTCTAAAGGACTTACCGTTACCGTGCAGCCGTTTTACCTTCCTCTTCATCACGGGTGTGAATTTCAGACAGCGCTCCCCCGCTTTCCCTGACTTGGGTGTCATTCACTTTGGAAATGCGGGAGTGAGCTGTAGCAAACAACCAACTCCTACTCCAACAGACATGGATCATTTTGTATTAATCCGGGGCAGTCTTTAGACTTTAGACTTTAGAGATACTGCCCGGAAACAGATCGTATGTCAGCCTACTGAGTCCGCACCGACCAGTGATCACTCCGTACACCAGCACTATCCCACACACTTGGGACAATTGACAATTTTACCGTAGCCAATTAACGTACAAACCTGTATGTCTTTGGAACGTGGGAGAAAACTGGAGCAATAGACAATAGACAATAGGTGCAGGAGTAGGCCATTCGGCCCTTCGAGCCAGCACCGCCATTCAAAGTGATCATGGCTGATCATCCCCAATCAGTACCCCGTTCCTGCCTTCTCCCCATATCCCCTGACTCCGCTATTTTTAAGAGCCCTATCTAGCTTTCTCTTGAAAGCATCAAGAGAACCGGCCTCCACCGCCCTCTGAGGCGGAGAGTTCCACAGACTCACAACTCTCTGTGTGAAAAGGTTTCCTCATCTGCGCTCTAAATGGCTTACCCCTTATTCTTATTTTCAAACTGTGGGGAAACCCAAACTGGAGGGGAACCCACGCGGGTCACGGAGAGAACGTACAAACTCCATACAGACAGCACCCGTGGTCCGGATCGAACCCGCGACCCAGGTGCTGTAAGGCAACAACTCTACCGCAGCACCAACGTGCCGCCCTCATGATCAATTGATTGCATTTTTCTCTTTTCAAATCTTGCATCTATTAAACCAAACAGAATTATTTGGGAGTTTTTATTTGTCTTCCAGGAGCTCATTTACGTTAATGAAGCATCTGGAAAGTATTTGGTTTTTATGATTGGCTGACCTTTGTGTAATACTGTAGCTACACATTGTAAATGTCCCGTGTCACATTTCCTTTGCTGCATATGGATGTTAAAAATGATCCCCGGCAGTGTAAGGCCTTGCAGTGTAGTGTTTCACACACCTACAACATGGACTTAAACACTAGCACTTTGTGCTCTCCACCACACAAAGCCCTGCTAGTCAAATATATTAGGAGAAAATGCTATGTTACTATATTATTTATGCTCATACCTCTGGGGGAAGCTTTACACTCAAGTCAAAACATTTAATTCATGGCACGGGCCACGTCACGGAAGGCTTTTGTAGTGTACTTTTCAGTAGACACTAGAGTAGTCAGTATTATGTCTTTCTGGGCCCCCAGGCTGCTTTTGCAATTCCCTATGGAACACTCTATTAAACTCTACATGGATTTCCCTACCAAAAAGTTAGGACGTTCACAATGCCCAGTCTAGTAATGCTTTACCAGACTGCTCTTTCACTATTTTTTCTGCTAATATAGATTTTTTTTTTTGTTCTGTTCAGTTTGGAGATACGGCGCGGAAACAGGCCCTTCGGCCCACCGGATCCACGCCGACCAGCGATCCCCCGCACGCCGGCACGATCCAACACACATCAGCACGCCGGCACGATCCAACACAGGGAGGAAACCACGGGGAAAGAAAGTATATACTCTGTACAGACGGCGCCCGTGGTCAGGATCAAACCCGGGTCTATGCCGCTATAAGGCAGCAACTCTACTCGTGCCCCCACTATGCCACCCCTGCTGCACCATGGTGCCGCCCATTGATTTAAAAAAAATAGTTCAAAGCCTACAGACATTTTAATTGTAGACACAAGATGCTAAAATCTTAAGCCCAAAACAAAGTGCTGGAGGAACTCAGTGGGTCAGGCAGTATCCGCTTAGAGGCACCAGTCACCAACTTCTACAGATGCGCTGTAGAAAATATTTTATTAGGATGCATCACAGTATGGTTTGGGAACAGCTCCATCCAAGACCGCAAGAAATTGCAGAGAATTGTGGCAGCATATCAGGCCATCACACAAACCAACCTCCCCCTTCCATTAACTCCATTTGCACCTCACGCTGCCTCGGCAAGTCCAGCAGCATAATCAAGGATCAGTTTCACCTCGGTCACTCCCACTTCTCCCACTTGTTCAACTGGCACGCACGAGGTAAAGAAGCATGAAAATTCACACCTCCAGATTCAGGGACCGTTTCTTCCCAGCTGTTATCAGGCAACTGAACCACCCCATCATCAACAAGAGAACTGTCCTGAGATGCTATCTACCTCTTTGGAAATCCTCAGACTATTTTTCATCAGACTTTAATGAACTTTATCTTGCACTAGACATTATTCCCTATATTATGTATCTGTACACTGTGGGCAGCTTGATTGTATCATGCATTATCTTTCCGCTGACTGGTTAGCACGCAACAAAAGCTTTTCACTGTACCTCGGTACACGTGACAATAAACTAAACTAAACTAAACTAATCTGTGGCAGGAATGGGCAAGAGATGTTTCAGGTCAAACTAATTCAGGCATTTTAATTGTAATGCTTACATTCAACAAAACACACAACAAGCAATGAAGTGTACCATGAAGGGAGGTCGGAAGATGACTAGAAAGAGCAAAACATGGGATTGTAGAGCTTGATCTCCAATCAAAGAAAGTAGCTGATACAGCGCTGAATGGATGTGCTGATGGATGAAACTAGACAGGAATATTCAGGGGGGATAATAGAACTAGGGAGAGTCACAGTCTCTGAGGATTTCAAAATGCCAATGAGAATCTTAGAGGGGTATTGCTCTATTAGAAGCGTCAAGCCATTTGTCAGAGACATTACAGATGGGTGGGTATATGGAACAAGCTACTGGAGGAGGTAGTTGAGGCAGGTACTATCATAACTATTTGGGCAGGCACATGGTTAAGATAGGTTTAGAGGGTAATGGCCCAAGTGCGGGCAGGTGTGACTAGTGTGGTTTGGGCATGGTGGTCAGCATAGGCAAGTTGGGCTGAAGAGCCTGTTTCTTTGCAAGTATGTACCTCTCTATGAATAAAAAAATACTAACTCAATGGCTGAGGCAACATCTCTGAAGGACATGGATAAGAGGTGTTTGGAGTTGGGACCCTGTAACGTTGTATATCTATATCCTCCAGAGCTGCTGCCTGACCCATTGAGTTACTCCAGCACTTAGTGCTTTTTTTGTAGCTGCAGTTCCCAGCAACATAGACACAAAGTGCTGGAGTAACTCAATGGGTCAGGCAGCATCTCCGGGGGGACGTGGACAGGTGGCGTTTCGGGTTGAAACCCTTCTTCAGTGCAGAAGGTGGAGAATAAATTAAAGTTGAGGTCCATGGCAGGTGCGGGTGAGCGAGGGCAGCAACAGCGAGAGAGATAGAGTGAGGGTTTGCTGGTACGGAGAGTGAGGAACACAGAGCATGGACGGAGAACTGTTGTGAGTGAAGGGAAATTGAGTGCAGGTACCTGTAATCCTGGTTGGCCCCTAACTGGAACCAGAGCCACGTCGCGCAAGAAATGTTTTCCAGCGATGCTGCCTGACCCGTCGAATCACTTCAGCACTTTGTAGCTTTTTTCCCAAACCAGCATCTGCAGACCCTTGTATGCCATAGTAATATTGATATATAGAAACATAGAAAATAGGTGTAGGCCATTTGGCCCTTTGAGCCAGCACTGCCATTTAATATGATCAGGGCTGATCATCCAGAATCAGTACCCCGTTCCTGCTTTCTCCCCCATATCCCTTGACTCCATTAGCCCGAAGAGCCACATCCAACTCTCTCTTGAATACCTCCAGTGAATTGGCCTCCACTGCCTTCTGTGGCAGAGAACTACACAGATTCACAACTCTCTGGGTGAAGAGGTTTTTCCTCATCTCAGTCCTAAATGGCCTACCCCTTTTTTTAAACTGTGACCCCTGGTTCTGGACTCCTCCAACATGGGGAACATTTTTTTCTGCATCTAGCGTGTCCAACCTCTTACATGCCTGATTCCACAATGTATGGAAGACAGGGTTGAAAATGAGTGTCATGCCGGTTTGGGCTTTATGATGATAATTCCTGTATGGTGAAGAACAGATGATGGCTAAAGGGAGCACAGGTCTCCCAGCAACTCATCAGTGATGACAATATGCACTCATTCTTCAGCAAGGCATTTGATAATAATGAGGGGTGATCTTATAAAGGTGTATAAAATCATGACACGAATAGATTGGGTAGGCGCACAGAGTTCCTTGCCCAGAGTAGGGGAATCGAGAACTAAAGGTTTAAGGTGAGGTGGGGGGGGGGGGGGGGAGAAAAATTGAATAGGAATCTGAGGGGTAACTTTTTCACACAAAGGGTGGCGGGTGTATGGAACGGGCTGCCAGAGGAGGTAGTTGGGGCAGGGACTATCATAATGTTTAAGAAACATTGAGACAGGCACATGGATACAGGTACAGGCACAGGTTTAGAGGAATATGGGCTAAACGCAGGCAGATGGAACTAGTGTAGATGGTGCATGTTGGTCGGCGTGGGCAAGTTGGACCGAACGGTCTGTGTCCTATGACACTGTCAACCTCACCTGCAGCCCAAATACCCCAACAATAGACAATAGACAATAGGTGCAGGAGTAGGCCATTCAGCCTTTGGGCCAGCACCGCCATTCAATGTGATCATGGCTGATCATCCCCAATCAGTACCCCGTTCCTGCCTTCTCCCCATATCCCCTGACTCCGCTATCTTGAAGAGCCCTATCTAGCTCTCTCTTGAAAGTATCCAGAGAACCGGCCTGCACTGCTCTCTGAGGCAGAGAATTCCACACTCACGACTCTCTGTATGAAAAAAAGTGTTTCCTCGTCTCCGTTCTAAATGGCTTACTCCTTATTCTTAAACTGTGGCCCCCGGGTCTGGGGCTGATAATAAACAGCTGATAAGGGAAGGGGACTAATCAGGGACACAGTGTTAATCATCCAAGTTGCTTTGATTAGATTTTCTCTGCCTAATGGGCACGTCCTTGACTGGACCAGCTACTCTGCTGACCAAGAGGTGAAAATGCCAAACAAGCTGAAATTATGACTATTGTGACTGAGCAGGTGTGATTCAAGGGGATCACTCAGGTCACTGCGTTCTTGTGATCCAGTGACCATTTGGCCCTCAAAAGGACACAAAAGTGCTGGGGTAACTCAGCAGGTCAGGCCGTGTCTCTGGAGAACATGGATAGGTGACGTTTGCAGGTTGAGACCCTTCTTCAGCCCTTCTTAATGCTTGTGACTATGTAAATCTTAAATACAGATGTGTTACACCAACCTCAGCCTCTTAACAAATCTAATCTCAAAGTCGATGGATGTAAGCCCAGCGTATTGAGGTTGCACTGTAATCGGGAAACAGCACAGTCCATTGCCATTCAACAAAATCACCCAGATTTTTAGACTTTTACAAATGTAAGAACTGTTCACCTCACCATGGTCATTCAGAGCATGTAAGTTAGCTTAGAGTCATAGAGAGTTATACAGTGTGGAAGGTAGACAAAAGTGCTGGAGAAACTCAGCGGGTGCGGCAGCATCGATGGAGTGAAGGAAATAGGCAACGTTTCGGGCCGAAACCCTTCTTCAGACTGAATTCTATCTCCATTCTATGTATGCATTCAGACTGACTCCATTCTATACAGTGTGGAAACAGGCCCTTCGGCCCAACTTGTCCAGTCCAAACAACAATGTCCCATCTACACTCGTCCCAGCATAAAATCTCCAGTGAGGGTGTTATAGATATGAAGGAAAGGTTTTAGGTACTGGGCTGGTTCTACTGCAGCAGAGGAGGGAGAAATGCAGATTTTATTTTAAGTTATGGAGAGTTTCCATGAAGGGAACAGTGAATGATTGTTTCCTCTGTTTGAGAGTCAGTGGAGTGGCTTTTTGGGAGTCTTTGGGATCAGGAATGAGAGTTTGTTTGATAGCTGGACGGATCTCGGGCCGAGCAGTTTCAAGAGACCAAGGTGGGTTGGACAGGAGTCACTGTGACTTACATTATGGTTCAAAATGGTTTCCAACTTTCTCAGGTATCTGTGTCACTCAGTGTCTGTGACTCCACTATGAAGGAATGTTCCTGTATTCTAGAGTTAGAAGTAATTATTTTTATTGGCGAGCACCTCGAAGGTTTCCAGACCACAAGTGCCTAAAGCTGTGAATGAAGCACCATCCATTCTAAATGAATACACTCACAGAACGGGTTCAGAGTTATAGCAACACGATCAGACTTCATAATCTTTGTGGTCATATTCAGGTCTGCCTGGTAACTTTAGACAGAAGATTTGTTGTGCAACTCAAAGACTGCGACCAAATTTAAAACCACAACCCCCTCAAGCTGGCCTGCTTCAGATTTGTTTATAGGTGTCTCAATTGTTTTATCAAATGCAGCCGTTTATGGTCCTTGAAAGGCCTATCCCCTTTCCTACAATCTTTCAGCACAGTCTGAGGCCATTCAGCCCATTGCTCCTGATGCTAGCTCAAGCAAAAACGTATCCAATGACATGCATGTGTTTAAGAAGGAACTGCAGATGCTGGAAAATCGAAGGTAAACAAAAATGCTGGAGAAACTCAGCGGGTGCAGCAGCATCTATGGAGCAAAGGAAATAGACAACATTTCGGGCCGAAACCCTTCTTCAGACAATGACATGCATTCTCATTGCTCTTTCAATAAACCACTGAAATTGTTTCCTTATCTACTATATATATATCCAATTGCTTGTTAAAATTAAAATAATTAAAATAAATATTGAATTATTTCTCACTCTGGATTCAGGCCGGAGATAGTTGAGAAATGTACGAAGCGTTTAAAAGATATTTGGACAGGTACATGAATAGTTTGGTTTAGTTTAGTTTATTATTGTCACGTGCACTGAGGTAAAGTGAAATACTTTTTTGTTGCGCGCTATTCAGTCAGTGAAAATACTATGCATGATTACAAATGTGTATGAAGGAACTGCAGATGCTGGTTTAACCCGAAGATAGACACAAAAAGCTGGAGTAACTCTGGAGTGGGGACAGGGAGCATCTCTGGAGAGAAGGAATGGGTGACATTTCGGGTCGAGACCTTTCTTCAGACTGGGCCTCGATCCGAAACGTCACCCATTCCTTCTCTCCAGAGATGCTGCCTGTCTCCACTGAGTTACTCCAGCTTTTTGTGTCAATACATGATTACAATCAAGTTGTCCACAGTATACAGATGGGGGATAAAGGGAATAACATCAAGTGTAAGATAAAGTCAAGTAACATTCGATTAAAGATAGTCCAACATACAGGTTTGTAGGTTAATCGGCTTGGTAAATCTAAAAAAACCTGTCCCACAAACCTGACTCTGAGAATCTATTTTGCCCTTGAGCCCTTAGTTTATTTAGTTTGGAGATACAGTGAGTAAACAGGCTCATCCGCCCACTGAGTCCACGCCGACCAGCGATCCCCGTACACTAACACTATCCTATACCGCACTATTTTTACCTCAGCCAATTAACCTACGTACCTGTACATCTTTGGAGTGTGGGAGGAAACCGGAGCGCCCGGAGAAAACCCGTGCTTTTCACGGGAGAACGAACAAACTCCGTACAGACAGCACCCTTAATCAGGATCGAACCCGGGTATTAGAAACATAGAAACATAGAAATTAGGCGCAGGAGTAGGCCATTCGGCCCTTCGAGCCTGCACCGCCATTCAATATGATCATGGCTGATCATCCAACTCAGTATCCCGTACCTGCCTTCTCTCCATACCTTCTGATCCCTTTAGCCAAAAGGGCCACATCTAACTCCCTCTTAAATATCGCCAATGAACTGGCCTCGACTACCCTCTATGGCAGAGAGTTCCAGAGATTCACCACTCTGTGTGAAAAAAGTTCTTCTCATCTCGGTTTTAAAGGATTTCCCCCTTATCCTTAAGCTGTGACCCCTTGTCCTGGACTTCCCCAACATCGGGAGCAATCTTCCTGCATCTAGCCTGTCCAACCCCTTAAGAATTTTGTAAGTTTCTATAAGATCCCCTCTCAATCTCCTAAATTCTAGAGAGTATAAACCAAGTCTTTCCAGTCTTTCTTCATAAGACAGTCCTGACATCCCAGGAATCAGTCTGGTGAACCTTCTCTGCACTCCCTCTATGGCAATAATGTCCTTCCTCAGATTTGGAGACCAAAACTGTACGCAATACTCCAGGTGTGGTCTCACCAAGACCCTGTACAACTGCAGTAGAACCTCCCTGCTCCTATACTCAAATCCTTTAGCTATGAAAGCTAACATACCATTCGCTTTCTTCACTGCCTGCTGCACCTGCATGCCTACTTTCAATGACTGGTGTACCATGACACCCAGGTCTTGCTGCATCTCCCCTTTTTCTAGTTGGCCACCATTTAGATAATAGCTTTCCTGTTTTTGCCACCAAAATGGATCTCACATTTATCCACATTATACTGCATCTGCCAAACATTTGTCCACTCACCCAGCCTATCCAAGTCACCTTGCAGTCTCCTAGCATCCTCCTCACAGCTAACACTGCCCCCCAGCTTAGTGTCATCCGCAAACTTGGAGATATTGCCTTCAATTCCCTCATCCAGATCATTAATATATATTGTAAATAGCTGGGGTCCCAGCACTGAGCCTTGTGGTACCCCACTAGTCACTGCCTGCCATTGTGAAAAGGACCCGTTTACTCCTACTCTTTGCTTCCTGTTTGCCAGCCAGTTCTCTATCCACATCAATACTGAACCCCCAATGCCGTGTGCTTTAAGTTTGTATACTAATCTCTTATGTGGGACCTTGTTGAAAGCCTTCTGGAAGTCCAGATACACCACATCCACTGGTTCTCCCCTATCCACGCTACTAGTTACATCCTCGAAAAATTCTATCAGATTCGTCAGACATGATTTACCTTTCGTAAATCCATGCTGACTTTGTCCAATGATTTCACCACTTTCCAAATGTGCTGCTATCCCATCTTTAATAACTGACTCTAGCAGTTTCCCCACTACCGATGTTAGACTAACTGGTCTGTAATTCCCCGTTTTCTCTCTCCCTCCCTTCTTAAAAAGTGGGGTTATGTTTGCTACCCAAATCCTCAGGAACTACTCCAGAATCTAAAGAGTTTTGAAAGATTATTACTAATGCATCCACTATTTCTGGAGCTACGTCCTTAAGTACTCTGGGATGCAGCCTATCTGGCCCTGGGGATTTATCGGCCTTTAATCCATTCAATTTACCCAACACCACTTCCCGGCTAACTTGGATTTCACTCAATTCCTCCAACTCCTTTGACCCGCGGTCCCCTGCTATTTCCGGCAAATTATTTATGTCTTCCTTAGTGAAGACGGAACCAAAGTAGTTATTCAATTGGTCCGCCATATCCTTGTTCCCCATGATCAACTCACCTGTTTCTGACTGCAATGGACCTACATTTGTTTTAACTAATCTCTTTCTTTTCACATATCTATAAAAACGTTTGCAGTCAGTTTTTATGTTCGCTGCCAGTTTTCTTTCATAATCTACTTTTCCTTTCCTAATTAAGCCCTTTGTCCTCCTCCGCTGGTCTCTGAATTTTTCCCAGTCCTCCGGTATGCTGTTTTTTCTGGCTAATTTGTACGCATCATCCTTCGCTTTGATACAATCCCTGATTTCCCTTGTTATCCACAGATGTACTACCTTCCCGGATTTATTCTTTTGCCAAACTGGTATGAACAATTTTTGTAGTTCATCCATGCAGTCTTTAAATGTCTTCCATTGCATATCCACCGTCAACCCTTTTAGAATTAATTGCCAGTCAATCTTGGCCAATATTTGACGCTGTGAGGCAGTAACTCTACCGCTGCGCCACCGTGCTGCCCGCCTACTTTTCCAGGCCTTTCCACCAAGGTCATGCCACTGATGAATACTTTCAGCAGAGGAGGTTAGGCAATAGTCTATAAAACTGCTTGAAATCTGCATGCTACTACGCTTGGAAAACATTGAATGGAAATGTACATGCAGCATATTTGACATTTATTACCAGCAGGTGAAAAAGAATGAGGTGCCGGCTGATTCTGCCTGGGTGTTCCTTGTTTCACAATTTAAACCACAAGGATTCAAATTTAGTTTAGTTTAGTTTACAGGGTGGAAGCAGGCCCATCGGCCTACCGAGTCCTCGCCGACCAGCGATCCCCCTACACCACTCTAACCTACACACACCAGGGACATTTACAATTTTACGCTACAAACCTGTACGTCTTTGGAGTGCGGGAGGAAACCTGAGATTCCGGAGAAAACCCACGTAGGTCACGGGGAGAATGTACAAACTCCGTGCAGACAGCTCCCGGTAGTCAGGATCGAACCCGGGTCTCTAGCGCTCTGAGGCTGCAACTCTACCGCTGTGCCACCGTCGCCGCCCTTGTTGTATTAATTGTAGTTGGTTGTAATAACCGTGGCTTACCGACAGCAAGGCGGCAATGTCGTCAGGGGTCAAGATTGAATGGCTAAAGCCTTACTGTTGGAGCATCCTCAAGATGAGCATCTTTGGACCAGCTGACCAGCAGGATAACTGGTCGGCGCATGTCGTACAGTGGCAACATGAGCAGAGCGGAGACTGGGACTGGGACGGGGCTGGCTGGTGAACAGGTTGTCTCTGCATGTGTTATTCCCCACAACATCCAGCGACACAGCGGCACAGTGGTCTGCAGAAGGGTTCCGACCCTTTACATTGCCTATTCTTTTCTCTCCAGAGATGCTGCATGACCCCCTGAGTTACTCCAGCATCGTGTGCCTATATTCGGCCCAATGGCACAGCTTTGAGAAATGCTGCCAAACAGCGCCACAGACTCGAGTTTGATCCTGACTGACTTTGTGGAGCTCGCATGTTCTCCCTGTGACCGTGCTTTCCATGGTTTCTCTCTGGTTTCTCCAGTTTCCTCCCACGTCCCAGAGACGTGCGGTTTTGTAGGTTGGGAGTTAGGAGTGGATATGAAAGTGGGATTACTGTGTGTAAGGGTGTAAATGTGAATGTAGGATAACATAGAACCAGTATGAAAGGCTGATCAAAGGTAAGCATGGATGGATGGCCAAAGGGTCTGTTTCCATGCTCTATCTTTTAATCAATCAGGATCCCAAGTCATTTGTGGATGTAGCCAAGTCAGCCTCAACTGACAGTGGTGCAGCAGTAGAGTTGCTGCCTTACAGCCTCAGAGACCCGGGTTCCATTCTGACTATGGGTGCTGTCTGCTCAGAGTTTATAAGTTCTCCCCGTGAACTGCGTGGGTTTTCCCCGGGTGCTCCGGTTTCCTCCCACGCTCCAAAGATGCACAGGTTTGTATGTCAATTGGCTTCGGAAAAAATTGTAAACTGCCCCTCCTGTGTAGGATAGTGCAAGTGGACAGGGTGATCTCGGGTCGGAGCGGTCTCGATGGGCCGAACGGCCCGTTAACCCCTCTGTATCTCGAAAATCTAAAGATGGACAAGAGCAATAATGTCCTGCAAATGCAATTTCCTTCAAAGCATGTGTCATTTCACGTCGACATTTATTCACGTTCCTGTGGTCGGTGGATGTTGCTTGAAGACCAATGTCCATCTTTGGAGGAGATGGGCTTGAGCCACCTTTTTGGACTACTACAGTTGGACAGGCCAAGAGTGCCTTGAGACTTTGCCTCAGCTACAAAATCTTTCCAAATCATGTTGGTGGATGACTTGGAGGGGAGTGGGAACTTGCTAGTAGTGGTGATCCTCTCACCTCTGATGCGATCTCACTGGCTCTCCACTCTGCTCTGGACCGCTTGGACAACAAAAACTCACATGTAAAACTGTTATTCATCGATTACAGCTCGGCATTTAACACAATCATCCCCTCCAAACTCCAAACTGGTTACCAAACTCGCAGAACTGGGTCTCTGCGCATCCCTCTGCAATTGGATCCTTGACTTTCTCATTCACAGACCACAGTCTGTTCGTATTGGTGGAAATGTGTCAGCCTCGATAACAATCAGCACGGGAGCACCTCAAGGCTGCGTGCTCAGCCCCCTGCTGTACTCACTCTATACTCATGACTGCGTAGCTGGTCATAGTGCGAACTCCATCATCAAGTTCGTTGATGACACCACTGTCGTGGGACGTATCACTGATGGGGATGAGTCAGAGTATAGAAGAGAGATCGAGCGACTGTCCATATGGTGCCAGCACAATAACCTGGCCCTCAACACCAGCAAAACCAAGGAACTGATTGTGGACTTTGGAAGGAGTAGGATGGGGACCCACAGTCCCGTTTATATCAAAGGGTCGATGGTTGAAAGGGTCAAGAGCTTCAAATTCCTGGGCGTGCACATCTCTGAAGATCTTTCCTGGTCCGAGAACACTAACGCAATTATTAAGAAAGCACATCAGATCCTCTACTTCCTTAGAAGATTACGGAGAGTCGGTTTGTTAAGGAGGACTTTCTCTAACTTCTACAGGTGCACAGTAGAGAGCATGCTGACCGGTTGCATCGTGGCTTGGTTCGGTAAGTTGAGCGCCCTGGAGCGGAAAAGACTACAAAAAGTAGTAAACACTGCCCAGTCCATCATCGGCTCTGACCTCCCTTCCATCGAGGGGATCTATCGCAGTCGCTGCCTCAAAATCGCTGGCAGTATCATCAAAGACCCACACCATCCTGGCCACACACTCATCTCCCTGCTACCTTCAGGTAGAATGTACAGGAGCCTGAAGACTGCAACAACCAGGTTCAGGAATAGCTACTTCCCCACAGCCATCAGGCTATTAAACCTGGCTCGGACAAAACTCTGAACATTAATAGCCCATTATCTGTTTATTTGCACTTTATCAGTTTATTTATTCATGTGTGTATATATTTATATCATGGTATATGGACACATTTATCTGTTCTGCAGTCATGCCTACTATATTCTGTTGTGCTGAAGCAAAGCAAGAATCTCATTGCCCTATCAGGGACACATGACAATAAACTCTCTTGAATCTTGAATCCTGAATCTTGAATCCTATATCACTGTGGCCCTTGTTCTCCATGTTGTAGATTGAAGGTTTGGGAGACGGCAGAAAACATTACTGCCATGTACCCTGCAAATAGTGTTTAAGTGAAACAAGTTACGGAGGGAGAGTGCTCAAGGCAGTGGAAAATATGACATCATGTGGAAATTCAACTCCCCAGTTCTCATTTAAACATAATTGCTCTCAGAAGTGACCATAGAAAGAATAGTGAACCTGGTAAAGGAAAGTGTGTGGAAAATTCAGATGCTGGTTTACGATACGATATGATACGATACAATAGAACTTTATTCATCCCCGGAGGGAAATTGATCAACCAACAGTCATAACACACAACACAGTACACGAAAACCTGAAGTTAAATTTAAATTAAAAGTGAAAAAAAAAGAAAGAGACAAGCGACTGTTGTCTGGCTGCCATGTGCACAAAGCTTTCACCGGAACAAATGAACAAACAAACAAACAAACGAACGAACGCAGGCTGGGCAGAGGATTCTAAAACATACTGAAGATAGACAAAATATGCTGCAGTAACTCAGTGGGTCAGGCAGCATCTCAGGAGAAAAAGGACCGGTGACAAAGAAGGGTCCTGACCCAAAAGGCCACCTATTCCTTTTCTCCAGAGATGCTGCCTGACCCGCTGAGTTTCTCCAGCACTTTGTGAATATCTTCTAGAAAAGAATAAAAAGCAGAATTGGGCTCTGCGATATCTTCAGCCCTCTCAGGATCCATCGTATCACATGGGTGGTAAGTAAAGGGCCTGTCCCACTTTCACGACCTAATTCACAACCTTTTTTACTCGTGGACATTTTTCATCAGGCTAGAAAAACGCCCCGACCTACTTGATGCCACGAGTACCTACGACTAGCATCACGACCTACCTACGACCTACCTACGACCTCCTACGACCTTGTGACGACCATGCTGCGAGTATGAGTCAAGGGCAAACTCGACAGAGGTCGTGAATTCGGTCGTGAAAGTGGGACTGGCCCTTTAATTTGCCTCCATTTACAGTTACAGTTTAGTTTATTGTCACATGTGCCGAGGTACAGTGAAAAGCTTTTGTTGTGTGCTAACCAGTCAGTGGAAAGGCAATACATGATTACAATCGGGCAAATTACAGTGTATAGGTACATGATAAGGAGTTAATGATTAGGTAAAGCCAGCAAAGACTGAACAAGGACAGTCCGAGGGTCTCCAATGAGGTCGTTAGTAGTTCAGAACTGCTCTCTGGTTGTGGTAGGATGATTTGAGTTATGGAGTCATAGAGTGATACAGTGTGGAAACAGTCCCATGATTCAACTCACCCACACCGGCTAACAATGTCCCAGCTACACTAGTCCCACCTGCCAACTGGTCCATATCCCCCCAAACCTGTCCTATCCCTGTACCTGTCTAACTGTCTTTTAAATGTTGGGATAGTCCCAGCCTCAACTACCTCCTCTGGCAGCTTGTTCCATACACCCACCCCCCTTTGTAAGAAAAAGTTACCCCAGTTACCCCCAAAAGTTACTGTAATCAGTTGCCTGATAACAGCTGGGAAGAAACTGTGTAAGTAAGTAAGTAAATTTATTGGCCAAGTATTCACATACAAGGAATTTGCCTTGGTGCTCCACTCACAAGTAACTACATGGCATACAGTGACAGTTACGAATGACTCAGGAAACACTAAACATTAATAATAATAATAAAACATTAATGATAAAACACCATTGATCAAGCATGTGGACCAACAAAATACCAGATCGAAGGGAGGCTACAGATTTTTAGCCGAGGAAACTGCAGATGCTGGTTTAAACTGAAGATAGACACAAAAAGCTGGAGTAACTCAGCGGGACAGGCAGCATCTCTGGCGGGAAGGAATGGGTGACGTTTTGGGTCGAGACCCTTCTTCAGACTCTGAAGAAGGGTCTCGACCTGAAAGGCATCACCAATTCCTTCTCCCCAGGGATGCTGCCTGTCCTGCTGAGTTACTCCAGCTTTTTGTGTCTATCTTGGGAAGAAAGTGTCCCTGGATCTGGAAGTGTGCATTTTGACACTTCTATACCTTTTTCCTAATGGGAGAGGGGAGACGAGGCAATGGCCAGGGTGCGATCTAACAGTCGCTTTAAATCTTGCCGTCGGTTGTTCTGCACTTCAACAAACCATTGTGTTGTAACACCAGAAGGCTGATGTGTTTATGGTGCTCGGATGCTCCAGTCATTAAGCAGATGATGATTGGATTTGCTTACAAGTCAATTAAACCAAATGGACCCAATCTACCTTGCTGTGCAAATGGGATTTCAATTGCTTATCTCTGCGGGAGACCCAAATAAACCATGGATCAACAATAAACAGCAGAATGACAAGTGAGGACTACTTATGTGGGAAGGAACTGCAGGTGTTGGTTTAAACCGAAGATAGACACAAAATGCTGGAGTAACTCAGTGGTACATGACATGACTTCAGAATTAAGGGACAGAAGTTAATGGGTAATATGAGGGGGAACTTCTTTACGCAGAGAGTGGTAGCGGTGTGGAATGAGCTCCCAGTGGAAGTGATGGAGGCAGGTTCATTGGTATCATTTAAAAATAAATTGGATAGGCATATGGATGAGAAGGGAATGGAGGGTTATGGTATGAGTGCAGGCAGGTGGGACTAAGGGGAAAAAAATTTGTTCAGCAGGGACTTGTAGGGCCGAGATGGCCTGTTTCCGTGCTGTAATTGTTATATGGTTATATGGTTATATGGTTATATGGTAACTCAGGCAGCATCTCTGGAGGGAAGGAATGGATGATATTTCGGGTCTTCAGACTGAAGGAGGGTCTCGACCCGAAACGTCACCCATTCCTTTTCTCCAGAAATGCTGCCTGTCCCACTGAGTTACTCCAGCATTTTGTGTCTATCTTCAGTGCAGGCTACTTGTTCCACGCGGTCAAAAGGAAGGCATGAAATGATTGGAAGTAGCCTCCTTTTGTAAATGATAAACCAAGGGCAGAGAAGGGTTGAATGCGTAAGTGAGCAGTGGATTGTTTGTACCTGTATTTAGAAGCATTGCAAGGGGCTTTGGAATGTGTTATGGCAGTGGTTCCTGACACCTGCCTGGAATGTTGGCACCACTCCAGAATGATCCAGCTGAAGTCTGGGGCCTTATTGCTCGGCCTGTTTGTGCAGTTTGATACATTTTACCTCCTGTCACCAAACTAATTATTCAAAGCCGAGAAGCAAAGAGTCTGTGTCAGCTCAATTTCTTCCACCCCAGACAAAATAACGCCTCTGGGTGTCTAATGTGGTCAATTGGCAAGATACATACCAATGTGGGAGACTGTTCAACATACCCAGGCCACCCATGCACCACACGCACGTTTAGCTTAGTTTAGTTTAATTTAGGGTTACAGCGTGGAAACAGGCCCTTCAGCCCACCGAGTCAGCACCGACCAGCGATCCCCGCACACTAATGCTGTCCTGTACACACTCGGGATCATTTTCAATTTACACAAGCCTTCAAACCTGTACTTATTTGGAGTGTGGGAGGGAACCGGAGATCCCGGAGAAAAACCAGGCAGTCACAGGGAGAACGTTCAAACTCTTTACAGACAGCACCCGTAGTCAGGATCGAACCCGGGTCTCTGGCGCAGTAAGGCAGCAACTCTGCCACTGTGCCACCGTGTCGCCCTAACGCTGCCTGATACTGGGGAGGTATGAACATAGCATACTGTCCCTCACTGCATCAGCCTAGTCTGGGTCTGTCTCAATTTACATTGAATTATTTGTGTTTCACACTGAACTACGTTTAAGGAAGTATTTCTCTAAAATAACATGGTGAAAGGAATTACTACAGCAACAAGAGGGCTGTGGCCAATGAGGGATAAATATGTTGATGTATACCTGGAGGCAGAAGACACAGTTGGAGTACTAATTTGGTATATTGGACAGCACAGTGGCATACAAGCGCTCTTGAAATAAATGCTAGCATTGAGTTCTGTTTCTCTACCACCGATTTCTTTAGGTGGAGCCCACAATGGTCCATTGTTGGCTGTGGAAGAGGTGATAACGAAGGGATATGAACAGTGAAACGAGCAGGACGCCCAGGGTGGGGGAGGGATGGAGAGCGAGGGGGTGCAAGGGTTACTTGAAGTTAGAGAAGTCAATGTTCACACAGCTGGGGTGTAAGCTACCCAAGCGAAATATGAGGTGCTGTTCCTCCAATTTGCGTGTGGCCTCACTCTGACAATGGAGGAGGCCCAGGACAGAAAGGCCAGTACAGGAATGGGTAGAGAAAATATTTGGCAACCGGGAGGTCACATAGGCAAAGGCGGACTTTTCTGGTTTTCTTCGAGCTCCCAAAAACATGGCCCAAATGGCCACACCATCCAGGCCATGCCCTCTTCTTGCTGCTACCACCACAGAGGCCTGAAGCTCCATACCACCAGGCTCAGGAACTCTACTTTCCTTATTAGGTTCTTGAACCAGCATGCACAACCCTAATCCTACCTCAACCACAGAATATTCTAGTCCACCTTAGGAAGATGCTGACGGCCTTCCTGAGGATGCCCCAGCAAGGCCGTCACCATCCATAAAGACTCCTCACACCCTTGTAATGGACTGTTCGAACTACTTCCCTCCGGCAGACGTCACAAGGCCTTCTACGCCCGAACCTCCAGACTCAGGAACAGCTTCATTCCCAGAGCTATAGCGGCTCTGAACCGGCCCTGCTGAGTGCCCCCCCCCCCCCCCCCCCCCCCCTGGACTGTCTCCCTCGGATGGTCACGTCGCACAGACACATCTGCACTTTAGCCTGTTTGACTGTTTTGACAATTTTACTGTTCTTTTTACAATCCATGTTCTTTGGGTATCTAAATCTAAATTTTCTTAGTTATTTAAGTCATGACATCGGATGGAAGCTGCATACCAAATCTCGTTGCGTTTATGTGCAATGACAATAAAATATATTATTATTATTATTATTATTATTATTATTATTATTATTATTATTATTATTATTATTATTATTATTCTGCAGTATACTGGACTTTTATTTCATTATTATGTTTTTGTTATCTTCTTTCTTTTAGAGATGTGTATGTAATTAATGTATGATGCATGTGTAATTTATTTTTGCCGGTGTGTCTGAGTTTCTTGTTTATCAGGATGTTGCCAGGACTCGAGGGCTTGAGCGAGGGGGAACTGCTGGGTAGGGCCAGGAATCTATTTCTTGGAGCGCAGGAGGCTAAGGGGTGAATGTATGGTGTGTAAAATCATGAAGGGAATTGATGGGGTGAACACACAATCTTTTACAGAGCAGGGAAAATCAAGAACTAGACGACATCGGTTTAAGGTGAGGGGGGGAAAGATTTAATAGAATTCAATAGAATTTATAGTGGCAACATTATTGCTCAGAGACTGCTGGGTACGTGGATTAAGTTTTGATGATTCCAGAGAGAAGGTCGATGAAGGAAATATAGTTGTGGATTAATATTCAAAGAGTGTTTGATATAGTCCGACATGGCTTGGATAGTGGAATTACTGCTAATGGAATTAAAAGAGCACTAACAATATAAATAGAAACTTTGCCTAAAGTTAGAAAGCTGATGCCAGTAACATACGATGGGTTTTCACATTGGAGAACTGTAGACAATGGTATGCCCCAATTACCAGTGTTGGAATCACTGAGTGTCCATGATCTAAGTCATTGGCGTGGAGGTAAATAAATCCTCAGATTTATTGATTGGAAAGTGTGGTAAGCAGTGAGAAGGATAGTCACCACGATTGCGATAAACTAGTTTAGTTTAGAGATACAGAGTGGTAACAGACCCTTGGGCCCATTGAGACCGTGCGCACCAGCGATCTCCTTTCCACTAGCTCTAGTACCACAATCCTAGGAACAATTTACAGAAGCCAATTAACTTACAAACCTGCACGTCTTTGGAATGTGGGAGGAAACCGGAACATCCGGAGAAAACCCACGCAGTCACAGGGAGAACGTACAAACTCCATACAGGCTGCACCTGTAAGGCAGAATTGAACCCGGGTCTTTGGCGCTGTTATGCCCCTGTCCCACTTAGGAAACCTGAACGGAAACCTCTGGAGACTTTACGCCCCACCTAAGGTTTCCGTGCGGTTCCCGGAGGTTGCAGGTGGTTGCTGGAGGTTCCAGGTAGTGGAAGCAGGTAGGGAGACTGACAAAAACCTACAGGAACCGCACGGAAACCTTGGGTGGGGCGCAAAGTCTCCAGAGGGTTCCGTTCAGGTTTCCTAAGTGGGACAGGGGCATAAGGCAGCAACTCTACCGCTGCGCCACCGTGCCGCCTATTTGGGCGTACAGGATGTATTTTCATACAGAGAACTGATAAGCAACTGAGGTGAGAGAATCATTCAAATTCAATGTGAAATTCTTAAGAGCATGCAGGGACATGGGTGGAATAAAAACAGAAAATACTGAAATATTCAGTAGGTCGGGCAGCTTCTGTGGAAAGGGAAACAGTTCACAGGTTCAGCTTCGGGATTCAATTCAATTCAGAACTGGGAAAGACTGCAAAATCTCTAGGTATGCCCACTTGGAAGAATGTGTAAGAAAGAACTGCAGATGCTGGTTTAAATCAAAGGTAGACACAAAATGCTGGTGTAACTCAGCGGGTGAGGCAGGATATCTGGAGAGAAGGAATGGGCGACGTTTCTGGTTGAGACCCTTCTTCGGACTGACCTTCGTCAGTCTGAAGAAGGGTCATGACCCGAAACGCTGCCCATTCCTTCTCTCCAGAGATCCTGCCTCACCCGCTGAGTTCAACATTTTGTGTCTACCCACTTTGAAGAAGTTCTCCTCCCCTTTCCGATGAGAGTTCTCCAGCATTTATTGTTTATCTTTGAGAGAAAAACAAGTTGTTTTTCAGTGGGGGAGAAGATGGGAGGAGAGATGCGGAGAACAAAGGAGCTGGGCGCGTCCAGATGGATTAATACGGGTGGTTACAAGCGTATTAAGCTGCTTTGTGTAATATTTTGGTAAATGGTGAGGGCGTGGAGCATGCCCAATGCACCAGACTATACGAGTAGAGTCAGGAAAACTGAGCAAAACAATGAAACCAGAAATGGCCAGAGTGAAGGCAGGCAGAGTGAAGACACAAAGTGCTGGAAGGACCCTTCCGTCCAGAAACGTCACCTATCCGTGTTCTCCAGAGATGCTGCCTGACCTGCTGAGTTACTCCAGCACTTTGGGTCTTTTGTAAACCAACATCTGCGGCACCTGGTCACTACAGCCAGAGCAATTGAGCTATCTAAAGTTAAACCAGAGGGACGTCCTTGACAGTGGAAGAGCACATGGAGAGAATGGTGCTTAAACGCCGTGGTGGGCTGAGGAATGGCAGAGGATATAGGTTTAAGGTGAAGGGGAAAAACTTAAAGAGGAATCTGAGCGGTAACGTTTACACACAAAGGGTGGTGGGTGTATAGAACGAGCTGCCGGAGGAGGCAGTTGAGACAGAGACTATCGCAATGTTTAAGAAACATTTAGGATGGATAGGATAGGTTTGGAGGAATATAGTCCAAACACAGGCGGGTGGGACTAGTGTAGATGGGACATGTTGGTCGGCATGTTGGGCCGAGGGCTATATTTCTATGCTGTATGACTATGACTCTAAACACAGCAGATCCTCAAGATCATAAATAGAGACAGAGTTGAAAAGGAAATTCGGTTGAAAACTAAAATACCGACAGTGGAAGTGAAAAACAGGAGGTGCTGGAAACACTCCATAGGTCAGGCAGAGCATGAAGAAGGGACTTTGACCAGAATCGTTTTCTCTGTTTCTCTTTTCATAGATGGTGCTCTCTTCTTCCTCGTGTCCGGCCATCTTCCATATCACATCTTTCCGGTCGGTCAGTGACGGTTGACGGTCGGTGGTTGCAGAATTGGCTACTTCAGTCAGTCACTGTGGTACAGATCTGTCGTCAGCATTGCCCAGGATGCACCATGTGGAGGCTTCTGCTTGCATCCCAGATGGTGCCCTGATGCAGCCTGTTCAGTTTTTATATTAGCTCTGTTAGAGATAGATAAGCTTGAAAGCATGTACCACCAGATTCAGGATACCTCACTGGTATCAGCCTATTGAACAGACATCTCACAAGCTATGGATGCAGGCATGATCTCCCAATCATTGTGGACCTTGTACTCTTTGGAGTCAAAGAGTCATAGGGTCATACAGCGCGGAAACAGGCCCTTTGGCTTACAGTAACTAGCCCATGCCGCCCAACATGTCCCAGCTACACTAGTCCCACCTGCCCATCTAAACCTATCCTATCCTGTCCAATGAATTTATCCAAATCAATATATCTTTATATCTGTAGGTCCTCTGCAGCTATAACACTATGACGTTACAACACGACATTCTGCCCTATGTTTATTTTCTCTTTGCACTACCTGATGTACCTGTGTACGGTTTGATTATTACTCACACCCGGTATGATTTGCCTGGATCCAATGCGCAACAATCATTTTCCACGGTAGCTTGGTACACACAACAACAAAAAACCAATACCAAGCAAAAGACTGGTTGGGCCACAAATGGAATATTACGTCCAGTTCTTTCGGAAGAAGCTGAAGTTGTAGCGAACATTTACGAGAATTGTTTAGGTTAGTTTAGTTTGGAGGTACAACATGGAAACAGGCCCTTCGGCCCATCGTGTCCACGCTGACCATCGATCACCCGTGCATTAGTTCCATGTTATCCCACTTTCACATCCACTCCCGACAGACTCGGGGCAATTTATAGAGGGTCAATTATCCCATAAACCCGAGTGTGGGAGGATAAGTTTTTTTTGGCCTTCCATCACAGCTATGTGATGGATGTTTATGTAAAATGTAATTATGTTGTGTCTGGGTCTATTTGTGTGTAATGTATGGCTGCAGAAACGGCATTTCGTTTGTACCTCTAGGGGTCCAAATGACAATTAAATTGACTCTTGACTCTCTTGACTCTTGACTCTTGAAAGCGGAGCACCCGGAGGAAATCCACGCGGTCACAGAGAGAACGTGCAGATTCCATACGGACAACACCCTGAGGTCAGGATCAAACCCGGGTCCCTGACGCTGTGAGGCAGCAACTCTACCAGCTATGTCACTATGTTGCCCACAGTGGGGGAGCTGGAATGACAGTGGGGAAGGAATGGTTCCAGGGATGAAGGCATTCAGTGGCAAGGTAAGAGTGGGGAAACTGGGTTTCGGCTCGTCAAACTAAGCAGGTTGACAAAACCTTTTATGGACATCTACAAGTTCACGCCTGATTTAGACGAGGCAAACTTGGGCAAAAGTAGAGGGTGACAAGGAAAAACCTTTGTATGTACAGTGGGGTTAGGATCTGGAATTCACCGCCTGGAAGTGTAATGGAAGCACAATCAGGACTCGAGGGTCTGAGCTATTGGGAGAGGTAGAGCAGGCTTGGACTTTACTCCTTGGAGCGCAGGAGGATGAGGGCTGATCTTATAGAGGTGTAAAAAATGATGCGAGGAATAGATCAGGTAAACGCACAGAGTCGCTTGCCCAGAGTGAGGGGAATCGAGTACCAGAGGACATGGGTTGAAGGTTAGGGGGGAAAGATTCAAAATAAACCTGAGGGGTAACTTTCTTACGCAAAGGGCGGTGGATCAACCTGTCACTTGCCCAAGCAGTTGTCCCCACTTGCCTTAAAGCCACCTCCATCGTGCCAGTGCCAAAACACTCAACTGCGGCAAGCCTCAACGACTTCCGCCCAGTTGCACTTACCCCCATCATCACCAAGTGCTTCGAGAGGCTGGTCCTGGCACACCTCAAAAGCTGCCTACCCCCCACACTGGATCCCTATCAGTTTGCCTACCGCAAGAACAGGAGTACGAAGGATGCCATCTCAACGGCACTTCACTCCGCCCTCTCCCACCTCGACAACAGAGACACTTATGTAAGAATGCTGTTCATCGATTACAGCTAAGCATTCAACACCATTATTCCATCAAAACTGATCACCAAACTCGGTAACCTGGGCATCGACCCCTCCCTCTGCAACTGGATACTGGACTTTCTAACCAACAGACCCCAGCCTGTTAGGTTAGACAAGCACACCTCTTCAACCCTCACCCTGAACACCGGCGTTCCTCAGGGCTGTGTGCTGAGCCCCCTCCTCTACTCCCTCTTCACCTATGACTGCACACCTGTACATGGTACTAACACCATCATCAAGTATGCAGATGATACAACGGTGATTGGCCTCATCAGCAACAACGATGAGCTGGCCTACAGGGAGGAGGTCCAGCACTTAGCAGCATGGTGCGCTGACAACAACCTGGCCCTTAACTCCAAGAAGACCAAGGAGCTCATTGTAGACTTTCCAGAGGCGGCACGCACACCCCCATCCACATTAACGGGACGGAGGTGGAACGTGTTTCTAGCTTCAGGTTCCTGGGAGTCAGCATCTCCGATGACCTCTCTTGGACCCACAATACCTCTACTCTGATCAAGAAGGCTCATCAGCGTCTCTTCTTCCTGAGGAGACTGAAGAAGGTCCATCTGTCTCCTCAGATCCTGGTGAACTTCTACCACTGCACCATCGAGAGCATCCTTACCAACTGCATCACAGTATGGTATGGCAACTGCTCTGTCTCCGACCGGAAGGCATTGCAGAGGGTGGTGAAAATTGCCCAACGCATCACCGGTTCCACGCTCCCCTCCATTGAGTCTGTCCAAAGCAAGCGCTGTCTGCGGAGGGCGCTCAGCATCGCCAAGGACTGCTCTCACCCCAACCATGGACTGTTTACCCTCCTACCATCCGGGAGGCGCTACAGGTCTCTCCGTTGCCGAACCAGCAGGTCGAGGAACAGCTTCTTTCCGGCGGCTGTCACTCTACTCAACAACGTACCTCGGTGACTGCCAATCACCACCACCCCCCCCCGGACACTTATTATTATTTTTTATTCAAATCGTTTGCTATGTCGCTCTTCAAGGGAGATGCTAAATGCATTTCGTTGTCTCTGTACTGTACACTGACAATGACAATTAAAATTGAATCTGAATCTGAATCTGAATCTGGATGTATGAAATGAGCTGCTGGAGGAGGTACGTGAGGCAGGTACGATCGCAATCATTAAGGAACATTTGGACAGGCACATGGATATGACAGGTTTAGAGGGATATGGGCCAAACTCAGGTAGGTGGAACTAGTGTAGATGGGACATGTTGGACGTTGTGGGCAAGTTGGGCCAAAGGGCTGTATGACTATGACAATCGACCAAAGTTTTCAAAGCAGAATTCTGCAGGTACAGGTGATCCAAAACAGAAAAAGTGAATGGTGGTGGTACTCAGAGGTTCAGGCGGGTGCATGGGAGAGAAGCAGTGGCAATTCTATTTCTCTCCATGCAGATGAGTGCCTCTAGGACACTCTGTTTTGTTTTTTATGAAAGGAAATTGCATAGACACAGATAGAATAGAAGGCAGGGTGGTGGGGATAGAATGGAACCAATGGAGTACTGAATGAGGAGCTTCCATGGACTCGATGGGTTGAATGGCCTCCTCAATACTGTAACATTTCTATGATTATTATTCTACATAAACCTTGTCAATATATATGAGATGGAAAGTCCTTTAAATTGTCTAATCATGAACTGGGGAGATGAGCGGTGATCTAATTGGTTTGTTTGAAATGATTAAATAATCTTATGATTAAATAATAAGGGCAGCACGGTGGCGCAGTGGTAGAGTTGTTGCCATACAGCGCTTGCAACGCTGGAGAGGCAGGTTCGATCCCGACTACAGGTGCTGTCTGTACGGAGTTTGTACATTCTTCCCGTGACCGCGTGGGTTTTCTCCAAGATCAAAGATGTACAGGTTT
Source organism: Leucoraja erinaceus (assembly GCF_028641065.1). Classification (NCBI taxonomy): domain Eukaryota; kingdom Metazoa; phylum Chordata; class Chondrichthyes; order Rajiformes; family Rajidae; genus Leucoraja; species Leucoraja erinaceus. The sequence continues at coordinate 14,695,243 of NC_073377.1, read as the reverse complement.
GTAGGTTAATTGGATTGGTGTTTGTATAAATTGTCCCTAGTGTGTGTAGGATAGTGTTAATGTGTGGGGATCGCTGGTCGGTACGGACTCGGTGGGCTGAAGGACCTGTTTCGTCGCTGTATCTCTAAACTAAATTAAACTAAATTGACAAGGAACCCAATTCATCTGCTGGGAATCCACAGAATCAAAAGAGGCTTTTAGATAGGCACATGAAAATGCAGGGAATGGAGGGATATGGATTTTGTTCAGGCAGAGGACATTAGCTCAATTTAACATCATATTCGGCACGGACACTGTGGGCTGAAAGGCCTGCTCCTGTGCTGTTCTGTTCTATGTTCTATATGGAGGATATAAGATCTAACCCGTTACAGCTGAAAAAGTCTGATGAAGGGTCCCGACCCGAAATGTCGCCAATCCCTGTGGTCCAAAGATGCTCCCTGACCCACTTTGTGTCCTTTTAAAAAAAAACATGCAGTTGGAAGATAGACACAAAGTGCTGGAGTATCTCAGTGGGTCAGGCAGCATCTCTGGAGGAAAAGGATGGATGTCGTTTTGGGTCGAGACCCTTCTTCAGGCTGACCCGACCACAAAATGTCATCCATCCTTTTTCTGCAGAGATACCGCCTGACCTGCTGAGATACTCCAGCACTTTGTGTCTTTCCTCAAAAGGACACAAAGTGCTGGAATGCAGATGTGCGGATGTTCGGTATAAACCAACATCTGCAGTTCCATGTTTCCACAACCCTGTTCAGTGTTGCATGAAGTTTAGCAGAAATACAGAATTCTCTTCGAAAGAGATGTTCTTGCTGTGTCAATTGAAAGGTAGTTAGATCAGGTAAGGGTATCGGGATATCTTGCATAAAGCATTGCGCTGTAATTGAAATCTAGGTCAGCCATGATATAAGTAAATGGCAGAATAAGTTATTGGGGCTGCAACGTCCCCTGTTACATTCTCTCAAAATCCCGTGAAATAAAGCTGCCGGCTGGCACTACATTTTGGATGTATCCTGTGTTTGTTTCAATTATGGTTGAGACATGTGATAATTAGAGAACAAAAGACATTTAAATGGCAAAATTGAATTGCTGTTCCCTCTGTTTGTGGCAAATAGCAAACATTAAACTCACAACATGCAATTTACTTCACTGTCAAAGGGCTTTGAATCTGTTGCTGCCAAAAGGGCCAGTCTGATAAATCCTGCTTTCCGTTTCTCAGTCCACAGACTCATCGGCAGAGATCTCTCGTGCTCATCCGAGTGCCTGACAAGCATATAAACTGCAGAACCCAAAAACATGTAATAAAATCAAAATGTTTAGTTAGTTCAGTTTAGTTTATTGTCACGTGCACCGAGGTACAGTGAAAAGCTTTTGTTGCGTGCTAACCAGTCAGCAGAAAGACAATACATGATTACAATCGATCCATTTACAGTGTATAGATACATGATAAGGGAATAACCTTTTGTGCAAGTTAAACCCAGTAAAGTCAGATCGAGGATAGTCCGAGGGTCATCAAAGATAGATAGTAGTTTAACATTGCTCTCTGGTTGTGGTAGGATGATTCAGTTGCCTGATAACAGTTGGGAGGAACTTAGTGGTGGAACAGTTTATTTTAGTTTAGAGAAACAGCATAGAAACAGGCTCTTCAGCCCACTGAGTTCATGCTACCCATTGATCACCCGCTAACACTTGTGTTCAAGAAGGAACTGCAGATGCTGGAAGATCGAAGGTACACAAAATTGCTAGAGAAACTCAGCGGATGCAGCAGCATCTATGGAGAGAAGGGTTTCGGCCCGAAACGTCGCCTATTTCCTTCGCTCCATAGATGCTGCTGCACCCGCTGAGTTTCTCCAGCAATTTTGTGTACCACCCGCTAACACTTGTTCTGTTATGCCACTTTCTCATCCACTCTTTACACACTAAAGAGCAATTTTCAGAGGCCAATTAACCTACAAACCCGCATGTGAGAGGAAACCAGAGCACCCGAAGGAAACCCACAGTGAGAACGTGCAAACTCTACACAGACAGCACTCGAGGTCAGGATCAAACCCGAGGCAGCAGCTCTACCAGTTCCAGCACTGTTTTGCTCTGCTGGTCTGGCAGCAGCTCTGGAGATAGTTGTGGTAAAATGTCATTAATCTGAAAGTTTCCCTTTGTTTCTCTCTGTGTGGATGCTGATTGACTCGCTGAATATTTTCAGCATTTTCTGTTTTCACTGCTCTCCACACCGCTTCATGTTTACAATTAACTGGATGCTGTTTGCCCGCCCCAGTTATATCACCTCACATTTTTCCAGAATTATTTCTATTTTCCACTGATTTGCTCAGCTGACCATTCCAATTAACATACAGGTGAATTAGGAGTGGGAGCAGGCCACTCAGCCCCTCATTCATAGTCCAATCCTACACGTCTTTTGAAAATGATTTAATTTTTCTACCAAAATTAACTTCACATTTTCTCAAATTACATTCCATTTACCAGAACTTTGCCCACTTATCTTTACTTCTTTATATCCTTTTTATGTTATCATAAGATCATAAGTCATAAGATCATAAGTTTTGGTCTCCAAATCTGAGGAAGGACATTATTGCCATAGAGGGAGTGCAGAGAAGGTTTACCAGACTGATTCCTGGGATGTCTGGACTGTCTTATGAAGAAAGACTGGATAGACTTGGTTTATACTCTCTAGAATTTAGGAGATTGAGAGGGGATCTTGTAGAAACTTACAAAATTCTTAAGGGGTTGGACAGGCTAGATGCAGGAAGATTGTTCCCGATGTTAGGGAAGTCCAGGACAAGGGGTCACAGCTTAAGGATAAGGGGGAAATCCTTTAAAACCGAGATGAGTAGAACTTTTTTCACACAGAGAGTGGTGAATCTCTGGAACTCTCTGCCACAGAGGGTAGTTGAGGCCAGTTCATTGGCTATATTTAAGAGGGAGTTAGATGTGGCCCTTGTGGCTAAGGGGATCAGAGGGTATGGAGAGAAGGCAGGTACGGGATACTAAGTTGGATGATCAGCCATGATCATATTGAATGGTGGTGCAGGCTCGAAGGGCCGAATGGCCTACTCCTGCACCTAATTTCTATGTTTCTATGTTTCTAAGATAGTAGAATTAGGCCATTCAGCCCATCAAGTCTACTCCGCCATTTAATCATGGCTGATCGATCTCTTCCTCCTCACCCCATTCTCCTGTCTTCTCCCCATAGCCTCTGAGACCATACTAATCAAGAATCTATCTATCTCTGCCTTAAAAATAGGTCTCCACAGCCTTCTGTGGCAAAGAGTTCCACAGATTCACCACCCCGTTCTCTTCACATCTTCACATCTCATCACATCCTCATATCTCTTCACATCTTAACCATCTTAAGCTTCAGTGCCTTCATCCAATACTTTTAAACTTGGAAAGAATTGAGACCCCAGCACTATGTTGTGCATCACCCATGGCAACTTGACAACCAGGAGAAGGTCCATTTTTTATCTACTTTCATTTTACTGCTCCCCAATCAACCTTCAACCCACCCCCGTGTGCTAACTCCTGCACAATGAGTTGTTCTCTGCAATAATTGTCCACAGAGCATGCAATCAGATGCTAAATGTAGTACATCTACCAATTCCCCTGTATCCATATCACGTGATGCTTGGTGCCTCTTCTACAAGCTTCAATCAAGTGGTCAAACACAAATTCCCTTTCACAAAATGTGTAGCAGGGAACTGCAGATGCTGGTTAGCACCCAAGATCGACACAAAATATTTCACCTATGGTCCTGTCCCACTTAGGCGACTTTTTAGGCGACTGCAGGAGACCACGTGTTCGCGGATGGTTGTCGGAGAGTCGCCTTCACGGTCGTGAGGAGTTCCCGCATTCTGGGAACTAATCGCGGCCTCATTATGGTCGCCGCAAATTTTTTCAACATGTTGAAAAATTAGCGACAACCAGAATGCATGGAGAGCAGCGAGAATTCTCATGCCGTAGGTGGATCGCCAGGAAGAACTAGTGGGTTGCCAGGAGGTCGAAGGTTCTCGTAGATTCTCGTAGGTTGGAGCCGGTGGTGACCGGTGAATTTCATTGGCTCATTGGGGGAAAAAACATAAGAGTAGTTTTCAGAACCAAGAATAACTGACTGGTAATGTTAAATGTCCGCCGAGCTTCACAGCTGTGTATCTCTGGCTTCTTAAAAGTTGTATCCACTATTATCACTTCTTCTCCCTCCTTCTCCCCCCTCTCCCCCACCCCTCTTTTAAAGGACTTACCTTACACTGTGCTTAACCTTCTTAATAACAGCGTCGACCTTCCTGTTCATCGCGGTGTGTGTCTGTATCACCTTGGCTTTGCACTGTGTGAATTTCACTCAGACAGCGCTACCCCCACTTGCCCTGTCCCCCACCAGCATAATGGGCTGGTGAAGGAAGTGATGTTTGTGTGTGTGTGTGTGTGTGTGTGTGTGTTTCACTCTGACAGTCGCCGTTCCAGTTGCCGGTTTGTCAAAAATTGCCTGTGGGCCAGACCCATTAGGCAGCTTACAACCCAGCAGTATGAATATTGACTCCTCTAGCTTCAAGTAACCCTTGCTTTCCATCTCTTTCTGTCCTTCTCCCATCCTAGTTTTCCGACCAGTCTGACTGCCCTCCTGATTAAATTTTATCTTTGTATGCCTCCTTGCCACCTTCCCGCAGCTAACAATGATCCATTCTACATTTACCATGTACTTCGTCCCCTTTGATCTCTCGTTTTCACACCGTACCCTTCCATATCTCTGTGTCTCCCTCTCCCCTGACTCCCACTCTGAAGAAGGGTCTCAACCTGAAATGTCACCCATTCCTTCTATCCAGAGATGCTGCCTGTCCCGCTGAGTTACTCCAGCATTTTGTGTTTCTCTTCCCTTTCACAAAGTCATATTAACTTTACTGATTACCTTGTTTTGTTTGTGTCCCCTGTTACAAACCATTTAATGACAACTTCTAACGTTTTCTTTATGACACATATTAGGTTAATTTTATGCTTTCTTAAAACTCTCCCTTGTTAAAGCAGTCTACAACTTTCTTTTTCACTTTGTTTTTAAACCACATTGGAGTTTTCCTATCATCTGCACATTTGTTAATCTTACCTCCTACGTTAAGTCTGACACAAGTGATATTTATTACTGAGTCCTTTGATACCGCACATTATTCAGCTTTCCATCAATTAGAACGTCTACCTTTGCCCCGAGCTAATTTTGGATCCATTTTATGAAGTTAATTACCATGAGATCAGTCAATAGCAATTACTAGTTGTGTAGGAAGGAACTGCAGATGCTGGTTTACACCGTAGATAGACACAAAATGCTGGAGTAACTCAGCAGAACAGGCAGCATCTCCGGACAGAAGGAATGGATGACGTTCCGGGTTGTGACCTTTCTTCAGACAGAGAATCAGGGAAGAAGGTGACATGAGATCCTTGAACTTTCATTCCCTTTGATCTCTCGTTTTCACACCTTACACTTCCTTATCTCTGTGTCTCAGTGACTCTCAGTCTGAAGAAGGGTCTCTCCCGAAACCTCACTCAATCCTATCCAGAAATACTGCATGTCCCGCTGAATTACTCCAGCATTTTGTGTCTATCTTTGGCATTTACTAATTAATGACCTCTGTGATCATCCAGTGACAACTCAGAGATCTGTTCTTTATTTGTTTATTCGTGGGGCATGGAAGTCAATAAACAAGTTCAGCAATGATCCTCTTTGGCTGTAATTGCTTGCAAACAGAATTGCTTGTTAGGCCATTTCAAAGTTACGAGTTAAATTAAATGCTGTAACTTTGGAGTTAGACATAGGTTGGACCAGGTTAAGATACCGATCTAGATGCACAGAGGCAGGAATCCTAACGTTTAAGAAACAGTTAGACGGGCACATGGATAGGACAAGTTTGGAGGGATATGGACCAAACGCAGGCAGGTGGGACTAGTGTAGCTGGGGCATGTTGGTCGGTGTGGGCAATTGGGCCGAAGCGCCTGTTTCCACACTGTATCACTCTATGACTCAATGTCTCTATGACCTAGCTGTTTGTGGTTCCAGTATACTGAGCGGCGTAGTGGGGCAGCAGCAGAGTTGCTGCCTTACAGCGCCCGAGACCTGGGTTATATCCTGACCATGGGTGCTCTCTGTATGGAGTTCGTACGTTCCCGTGTAACCGCATGGATTTTCTACGGGTACTCCGGTTTCCTCAAACATTCCAAGGATGTGCAGGTTTGTTGGTTAATTGTCTTCTGCAACTTGTCCCTAGTCTATTGGATAGAACTAGTGTACAGGTCGGCGTGGACTCGGTGGGCTGAAGGGCCTGTTCCCACGCTCTATCTCTAAACCAGACTATTCAGCATGGGGAAACTACTTGTTGCTTCCAGCTTCTTTAGCATTTAAAGAATTTTGTATGTTTCAAGAAAATCCCTTGTTGTTCTTCTAAACTCTGGAGAATGTCGCCCTGTACGTGATCTCTTGTCACACAGTAAACCTGCTATTCCAGAAACCCATGCTGCACTTTCTCTAAGGCAAATATGTATATATTTTTAAATGTCAAAGTTTAAGACCATACTCCAGCTGCAGTCTATATAATTGCAACAAGGACTCCTTCCCTTGTATCCCCAAGTAGCAAAATGAACAGGGTAGGCCGACCCTGCAACGCCGCCAGGACAATGGGCCTTTATGGCCGGCTGCACTTAAAGCAACCTGGCTTTTGAAAATGGCGCCAAAACCTGGCGACGCATCTATATTGTCTCAGTGGACTACTTAGGTTTAGTTTAGTTTAGTTTAGAGATGCACCATGGAAACAGGCCCTTTGGCCCACCGAGTCTGTACCGACCAGCAATCCGCGTACACTCACACTATCCCACACACTCTAGGGACAATTTACAATTTTATCAAGCCAATTAAACTACAAATCTGTACGTCTTTCGAGTGTGGGAGGGAACCGGAAATACTGGAGAAAACCTACGCAGGTCACGGGGAGAACGTACAAACTCCGTACAGACAGAATTCTTAAGAGGTTGGACAGGCTAGATGCAGGAAGATTGTTCTCGATGTTGGGGAAGTCCAGAACAAGGGGTCACAGTTTAAGGATAAGGGGGAAATCTATTAGGACCGAGATGAGAAAAAAAATGTTCACACAGAGAGTGGTGAATCTCTGGAATTCTCTGCCACAGAAGGTAGTTGAGGCCAGTTCATTGGCTATATTTAAGAGGGAGTTAGATGTGGCCCTTGTGGCTAAAGTATGGAGAGAAGGCAGGTACGGGATACTGAGTTGGATGATCAGCCATGATCATATTGAATGGCGGTGCAGGCTCGAAGGGCCGAATGGCCTACTCCTGCACCTATTTTCTATGTTTCTGACAGCACCCGAGGTCAGGATCGAACTCAGGTCTCTGGCGCTGTAAGGCAGCAACTCTACCGCTCCTGCATCATACCGCCCATTCTATACTGCTATACACTCTACACTTCTATACACTTCTATGTTATATACTTAATCTGGGGTTGTGTTTATGTGAAGTGGTAATTGACTGAACTGTACGCAAAAAATAATTTCACCGTAGCTCGGTACATGTGATAATAAAGAACCGTTGAACTATTAAACCATTAATAACATTAACAGCGCGATAAACTTAGTGAGCGATTATGGGAAAGAAAGGTTGAGATAGTTTGAGATTATAGTTTGAGATTATACCAATTATGCCTCTGCCGAATGCACAAGGGTTGGGTAAAGTATGGTATTGGGCTAAATATATAGTTGTGGTTCCCACATTTTAAAACTGCTGTTTATGTATCTCAACCCTGACCTTGGGGCTTGGTGAATATGCAAACCCAGGTTACATGAAACCAGGAAACATTCCTCAGGGGCAGGCTGTGTGAATACCCCCAATCTCACAAAAGCAAAAGCAAACGTCGCAGAAAAATAAACAGCCGCAGGCAGGCAGGCAGGCAGGCAGCGTTACATGAGAGCCCGGAGCCCCATCCAGAGCTCCATGTTTATGTGAGCAGCTCTGGAGCTGTTGCAAAGGTATCTTCACCTCCAGACTTCGTTCTGGGTTACAATGCTTGCAGGCAGCTCAAACGGATAACTTTATAAGATCATAAGTGATTGGAGAAGATTCACCTCTACCCCATTGCGGACATTGAACATTGTCTATGTAACTGGTGCGCTACAATGCTGGAAACTTTATTCTGCATTCTGTATCTTCCCCTTTGTTCTATCTATTGTACTTGAGTTTGTCTTGATTGTATTTATGTCTAGTATTATCTGATCTGACTAGATAGCATGAAAAACTCAAGAATTGGAGGGCTTGGGTTCAAGGCGAGAGGGGAAAGGTTTACTCGAGGGTAGCTTGAGGGCAACGGTCACACAGAGAGTGGTATGTATATGAAACTAGCTGCCAGAAGTGTTTGAGGCACATACAATAACAATAGTTCTAGGTCATAAGTGAATTAGGCTATTCGGCCCATCGAGTCTACTCCACCATTCAATCATAGCTGATCTATCTCCCCCCCCTCCCCCCAACCCCATTCTCCTGTCTTCTCCCCATAACCCCTGACTCCCATACTGAACAAGAATATATCTATCTCTGCTTAATAATATCCACTGACTTGGCCTCCACAGCCTTCTGTGGCAATGAGTTCCACAGATTCACCAGTCTCTGACTAAAGAAATTCCTCCTCATCTCCTTCCTAAAGGAACGTCCTTTTATTCTGCGGCTGTGACCTCTAGTCCCAGACTCTCCCACTAGTGGAAACATCCTCTCCACATCCACTCCATCCAGGCCTTTCACTATTCGCCACTCTATCCAATCATATTTGATTGATAATGAGACCACAACTGGAGTATTGTTTGCAGTTTTCGTCCCTTAATTTGAGGAAGGACATTCTTGCTATTGAGGGAGTGCAGCGTAGGTTCACCAGGTTAATTCCCAGGATTGCGAGACTGTCATATGCTGAGAGAATAAAGCGGCTGGGCTTGAATACTCTGGAATCTAGAAGGATGAGAGGTGATCTTATTGAACCACACAAGATTATTAAAGGTTTGGACATGCTAGAGGCAGGAAACATGTACCCGATGTTGGGGGAGTCCAGAACCAGGGGCCACTTTTTAAGAATAAGGGGTAAGCCATTTAGAACGGAGATGAGGAAACACTTTTTCACAGAGAGTGGTGAGTCTGTGGAATTCTCTGCCTCAGAGGGTGGTGGAGGCCGGTTCTCTGGCTATTTTAAAGAGAGAGCTAGATAGGGCTCTTAAAGATAGCGGAGTCAGGGGATATGAGGAGTAGGCAGGAACGGGGTACTGATTGGGGAAGATCAGCCATGATCACATTGAATGGTGGTGCTGACTCGAAGGGCCGAATGGCCTACTCCTGCACCTATTGTCTATTGTCTATTGTCTATTGTCTATGTAGTGTCCTGCTCCATCTTATCCAGAACTCTGCTCCTTGTGTGTAAGAATTTTAAATGCCATGTGCAGGTATAAGACCGCCACTGAGTGCCTGGCACCTTCAGGAGTACCGGTGAGATAAACAGAAGAATTTATACATTTGTTTAGGGGGCATTTAGTGGGCAGTACAGTAGCGCAGCTGCAAGAGCTGCTGCCTCACAGCGCCAGAGATCCTGGTTCGATCCCGACTGCGGGTGCTGTCTGTGTGGAGTTTGCACGTTTTCCCTGTGACCACGTAGGTTTTTCTCCGGATGCTACATCCCCCCCCCCCCCCCCCCCCATCCCAAAGGACTTAGGTTGATTGGCCTCTGAAATTTGATCTCAGTGGGTACGGAGGGGCTTTGAATGTGGGATAACGTAGAACTAGTGTGAATGGGCAATCAATGGCTGTGTTTTAATGTAGTTTTTGTTATTTTTTGTTGGGGTGTGTGTGTCGGAGGGGGGGGGGGAAACTTTTTAAATCTCTCCCTGCACTGGAGACCCAACCTTTTTCGTCGGGTTTCCGTTGTCGTTGGGGCCGCAACGAGGAGCGGCCTCCAACAGGAAGAAGCCGGGGACTCAGGTGCCGACGACTCACCGTCGCCGTCGCGGGGCTGGCCGAGTCCGGAGCGGGTGGAGTGGTGGAGGAGCGCTGATGCTGCTGCTGCTGCTACCGGAGAGTCGGAGGCTCCAACGGCAGGTCTGTGGACGGCGGCACCGGGAGCCCGCGGCTCCCTGGAGGGAGACCGCTTTTCAGGGCTCTCGCAACGGCGACTTCCCCCGCCCGAGTTGCGGGGTTGAAGAGCTCCTGGAGCGGGGCCTTTACAGCACCACCCCGCGAGGCTTGGAATGGCCTCGGGACTCTGCGAGCGCACGCCGGGGGCTCTAACAGCAAGACCCGGTGTGCGACCTCGCATCACCCGGCGTGGCTTTAATGGCCGCGGGACAATCGCCATCGCCAGCCGGGGGCTTTGACTTTGACTCTGACATCGTGGGGGGGGAGAGTGCAGTGGAGAGATAAGTTTATTTGGCCTTCCATCACAATGATGTGATGGATGTTTATGTAAATTATGTTGTGTTGTTGTGTCTTGGGTCTATTTGTTTGTAATGTATGGCTGCAGAAACGGCATTTCGTTTGGACCTCAAGGGGTCCAAATGACAATTAAATGTATCTTGTATCTTGTATCTTGTATCTTGTACATGGGCCCGGTGGGCTGAAGGGCCTGTTTCCATGCTGTATTTCTGGAAAACAAAGCTATTATCAAAGGATACCACAGGACAAGTAACATCTGGATCTCAACAAGTGCTGCCTGGGGTGGTGGTGGTAGCAGACATGATAGTGACATTTAAGAAGCTTTTAGACACATGGATGAACGGAATGGAGGGATATGGATAGCGTGCAGGCACAGGAGATTAGTTTAACCTGGCATCAATACAATGGGCCAAAGGGCCTGTTTCTACCCTGTTCTGTTCTGTGTATGTATACATAATATGTTGAAGAAGACATGGGATAGGTTTAGGTCTATTATTGTTATTTACTGTACCTAGGTGCAGTGAAGAGCTTTCAATTGCATGTTATCCAAACAGGTTGTAGCTCCATTGGGTAGTTAGGCCAGTGATAGATCGAACCCTCGTCAGTAGAACTGGAACGGGCGCGTGACTGCGTTTGGCGGGAAGATGACGTCATGAGTCACGGGTGTGCCCAACTGCAACTGCAGAGACTCACTCTCAGCATGCGAGTGTCTGACTTTGTATCTGTCAATAAAGATCACTTAGTTCTTAACATGTGTCTCGTCATAAGATCAGATATACCATGTGTAGATACAATCAGTTCAAAGTCAAGTACAATAGGGTAGATCAAAGGGGAAGATACAGTTTCAGAAGATAGTTGTCAGCATTGTAGCGTGTTAGAGTGCATCTGTTCCATAGACAAAGCCCAAAGTTCTCAATGCGGGAGAGGTGAATTGAACGCTACCACAGCTAATGGAAAAAACTAGGAGCAAAGGGCGTTTGCCTTTAGTAGCGGCACTCCGAATTACAAGCTCATGGAAGTTGTGTAGCAACTTTATAAAATGTTGATTAGAAACACAAAAAGCTGGAGTAACTCAGCGGGACAGGCAGCATCTCTGGAGAGAAGGAATGGGTGACGTTTCGGGTCGAGATCCTTCTGTAGACTCATTTATAAAACACAGGTTCCGGTCACAACTAAGAAGGATAAGATAATTGCACTGGACAGGATGTGAAGGAGATTCACCAGGGTGTTATAGCACGAGATTGGAAAGGATAGGATTGTTTTATTTAGAGTGGGGGAGACTGAGGAAGGACTTGATGGAGGTTTACAAAATCATGAAGGGCACAGATAGGATCGATAGTAGGAGATGATTCCCCATAGCAGAGCTATCAAAAGCTGGAGGGCACTGGTTCAGAGTAAGGGGATCTGTGGAAGAACTTTATCATCCAGAGAGTGTTTGGAATCTGGAATGCACTGTCTGAGTTAGTGATGGGGGGGGAAAGAATCTCACAATATTTAGGAAATATCTGGACATCAATAGACAATAGACAATAGGTGCAAGAGTAGGCCATTTGGCCCTTCAAGCCAGCACTGTCATTCACTGTGATCATGGCTGATCATCCACAATCAGCATCCTGTTCCTACCTTCTTCCCATATACCCTGACTTTGCTATCTTTAAGAGCTCTATCTAACTCTTTCATGAAAGCATCACTTGTTAAGGCACAGAAGGTGTAGAAAGGTTCTGCAGATGCTAATATATACTGAAGATAGACACAAAGTGCTGGAGTAACTCAGTAGGTCAGGAGAAAAAGGATGGGTGATGTTTTGGAATGGGATCTTTCTTCAGAGTCTGACCTGCTGAGTTACTCCAGCATGTGGAGTCTATTCAAGGCACGGAAGGCCATGGGCCAAGTGCTGGTAAATATGATTAGTGTTGATAATTGCCTGATGGTCAGGAGGAACATGGCAGTCAGAATGGCCAGTTACTGTGCTGCAGGACTCTATGACTCTGTAACCTCTGAAACGGCAGTGCCTGACGGGAAGGAAAACATTAAACACATTCTTGGCACTGCGAGCCTGCATGAGAAGAAGAATAAGATAAGGTGCTCTGTCGATGGTCAAGAACTTCAAGTTTCTGGGTGTCAGTGGATGTCAACAATTTACCCTGGTCCAGTCACAATGACACTATGGTGAAGAAAGCACACTGATGCCTCAATTGTCTGAAAAATGGTATCGGCCCGAAACATCACCTATTCCTTTTCTCCAGAGATGCTGCCAGACCCGTTGAATTACTCCAGCACTTTGTGTCTTTTTTTGGTTTGATATATTAATCCCCTGCCATTTTGGTTTCTATCTTTGGTGTGTCTGAGAAGGGTCTCAACCCAAAACATTATCTATTCCTTTACTCCAAAGACGCTGCCCGACCCGCTGAGTTACTCCAGCATTTCAAAGGTCAAAGGTCAAAAACTTTATTTGCCATTTGTGCTTACACACATAGGAACTCTTGTGCGGTTGTTCAGAGAGTCAAGTCAAGTCAAGTCAAGTTAAAAAGACACACAGAAGACACATAATCTATAAAAACATATACTTCTCTAGAACTAAAAAAGAAAGAAAATGCCTAAAACCCTATATAAAGGGGAAAGTGAGAGCATTGTAAATTACACAAACCCTATATAAAAAGTGTCGATTGCATTGTAAATTGCACAGGCCCAGGAGACAATATAATATAATATAATATGATGTGCTATGAGGTAGGTCAGGACATCAGTTCATTTTGTTTTGGCCAAGAGTCTCACTGTGGCAGGGAAGAAGCTCTTAAAAAAGCGTGTTCTGTTTGTGACGATGCTGTCCGCTCGTCTGTGCCTGAGGTTGTATGTGCAGTTTTTGTGTTTGAGCAGGGAGTGAGCTGGATGTAGTGTGTCTCTGATGATTCTCTCTGCTCTTTTTTGACAGCGCTGTGTATAGATTGTATCCATGGAGGGGAGTTCCGTTCTGATAATCCTCTCTGCAGTCTTTATAACTCTTTGCAGAGCCTTCCTCTCTGTCTGTGTGGTGTTTCCATACCACACCGTGATGCCTGTGGTGACGATGCTCTCTATCAGTCCTTTGTAGACCTGGGTGAGAGGGCAACAGTGCAGACCAGCTTTTCTGAGCAGCCTGATGAAGTACAGTCTCTGCTGGGCTTTTTTCACTGTGGCAGCAGTGTTCAAAGTCCAGTTCAGATCTGATGTTACTTGTAATCCCAGGTATCTGTAACTGTCAGCCCTCTCCACCACAGTCCCCTTGATGATGAGGGGCTGCAGGGGGGGTGGATTTTTCCTGAAGTCCATTATTATTTCTCTTGTCTTGTCTGTGTTGAGGCTTAGGTCGTTCACCTCACCATAGGCAAGAATGTCGTTCACCAGACTCCTGTAGCCCGACTCGTCCCCTCCCTTGATGAGGCCCAGGATGGTGGTATCATCCGCATACTTAATAATGATGGTATTTTCCTGGGTGGAGACACAGTCGTGTGTGTACAGGGTGAAAAGTTTGGGACTGAGACAGCAGCCTTGTGGTGATCCTGTGCTGACGGTGAGCTCTGCAGACACCCTCCTTCCCATCCTCACCACCTGTGGTCTTTCAGTCAGGAAATCCAAGATCCAGTTACAGGTGGGAGTCGGGACGCCGAGGTCTGTCAGCTTCTCAGTCAGCCTGCCCGGGCGAATGGTGTTAAAGGCCGAACTGTAATCCAGGAACAGCGTTCTGACGTATGTTCCTCTGCTGTCCATGTGTTGCAGGATGTGGTGTAGAGCAATGGCCACTGCGTCGTCCACTGAGCGGTTGGGGCGGTAGGCGAACTGGAGGGGGTTGATCGTGCCCGGGACCAGGTGATTGATACGTGTGAGAACCAGTTTTTCTAGACACTTCATGGCAACTGGCGTGAGTGCCACTGGCCTCAAGTCATTCAGGGTGGATGGGTTTGGGTTTTTTGGAACTGGTACAATGGTGGTACAATTTTGTGTCTATCTTCAGTGTATTGTATTGTATTGTATTGTATTCAAATTTATTGTCATTGTCTCAATTTGAGACAACGAAATGAATTTCCCTTACAGGCAGTATCATAAAAAAATCACAAATAAATAATAAAAATAAATAATAAATAAATAATACAACATATTAAAAATAAAATTGAAATTGAATTAAAAATTTAAGAAATTTTAAAAAAGCACAGTTTAAAAAAAGTGTAAATCAGCATCTACAGTTCCTTCCTACACACTGATGCTTCTACCTCTACATAGGCTGTCGTCCATCTCAATGTCATATTCCTGTCCACACCTCATGCCCCTTGATGCCCATCACACTTAGAAAAGTTCCTTTATCCTTCCCAAATGTACTCAGCGTCCGTCCTCTAGGCTTTTTGTTCCCCCTTTGTGCTTCCTGTAAAAACCATGTGCTCCTTTTCTGAAAATGTGAGAAACCAGAAAAGGCATTTACTTCATGGATTAATAAAATGCATTTGATTCAGTTTCACACCCGGTGGAGACCTTGCAGGTACCTGCAGAGAGTATCGCTGACACTAGGATCATTTGGGCGAGTAACGATTTCCTTACCACAGTTGCCTCTGGAGAAGAAACCTGTCTAAAAATAGAAACATAGAAACATAGGAAATCGGTGCAGGGGTAGGCCATTCGGCCCTTGAGCCTGCACCACCATTCAATATGATCATGGCCAATTCATTATCCTGTATCTGCCTTCTCTCCATACCCCCTGATCCCTTTAGCCACAAAGGGCCACATCTAACTATAGCCAATGAACTGGCCTCAACTACCTTCTGTGGCAGAGTTCCGGAGATTCACCACTCTCTGTGTGAAAAATGTTTTTCTCATCTCGGTCCCAAAGGATTTCCCCCTTATCCTTAAACTGTAACCCCTTTGCCTGGACTTCCCCAACATCGGGAACAATCTTCCTGCATCTAGCCTGTTAGTGCTGTTAATTCTATAAGATGATAGCGCTGTTGTTCACGAGAACGTTGCAGTCACATTACTCACATTACTCCAGCCACCACTGATTTTCAAAACCAATTCAGAAGAAGCTGGAAAAACTGATTACACCTGTAGAAGATGTTACAGAACAAAGTTTGGTTTCTACCCTGCCTGTGGGTCAACTTAGTAAGACCTTTTTTCTGGCACAGGTTCGTTAGTGACTCTCAAAGGGATGATCTAGAAACACGGCTGCTGTGAATGATTTCACCGACTGGCAAAAGTACAGCTTCTTTCCCCGAATCTCAGTCTGAAGAAGGGTCTCCGCCCGAAAAGTCACCTGTTCCTTTTTTCCAGAGATTCTGCCTGACCCGCTGAGTATCTCCGGCTTTTTGTGTCAATCTACACAGCATCTTTCATGTTGATTTCAGGTCTTGCAAATTGCTTCACCGCCTATTAACAGTTTTTGAAATATAGACACTCTTTGAAACGCAGCAGCCAATTTGCTAACAACAATTTGATAATAATCAGGTTATTTGTCAGTGTTGAATAATGGTCAGCACAATGGGACAACTTCCCTTCTTTCCTTAACTCAATCCCTGTGCTGATTAGTACCGGTGTCAGGGGTTATGGGGAGAAGGCAGGAAAATGGGGTTAGGAGGGAGAGATAGGTCAGCCATGATTGAATGGTTGTGTAGACTTAATGGGCCGAATGAGGAAAACATTTTTCACACAGAGAGTGGTGAATCTCTGGAATTCTCTCCCGCAGAAGGTAGTTGAGGCCAGTTCATTGGCTATATTTAAGAGGGAGTTAGATGTGGCCCTTGTGGCTAAAGGGATCAGGGGGTATGGAGAGAAGGCAGGTACAGGATACTGAGCTGGATGATCAGCCATGATCATATTGACTGGCGGTGCAGGCTCGAAGGGCCGAATGGCCTACTCCTGCACCTATTTTCTATGTTTCTATGTTTAATAGACAATAGACAATAGGTGCAAGAGTAGGCCATTCGGTCCTTTTCCATGTTTCTATGTTTCTATGAATGGACTAATTCTGATCTTATCACTTCTGACCTTATGAGAGTGGACAGATTTAACACCGCAAATAAAAGCAGAACATATTGGAAAATAATTAACAGGTCAGGTAGTTTCTGTGGAATGAAAGACAGAGGTAATGTTTCACGTTTGTGACCCTTTTCACTAGAACACTACACAAATGTGGGTGTCAGAGGTTATGGGGAGAAGGCAGGAAATGGGTTTGAAAGGGAAAGATAGATCAGCCATGATTGAAAGATGGAGTACTTGATGGGCCAAATGGCCTAATTCTGTTCCTATCACGTGACCTGGAAAAGAGAACAAAACGTTAGTATCCTGATGCAGCAAAGATTGGAGTTGGATAAGCGGAACAAAGGAAATATCTTTGATAGGGTGAGATCACAGAGGTTGGTGGAGGTTGCAATTTGAATAGAAACATAGAAAATAGGTGCAGGAGGAGGCCATTCGGCCCTTCGAGCCAGCACCGCCATTCATTGTGATCATGGCTGATCGTCCCCAATCAATAATCTGTACCTGCCTTCTCCCCATATCCCATAGAAACATAGAAAAGCTTATACCTCTTTGTCAGGGTACTGTATTTGGAATAGCAGAGCTGTGGGACATGCACAGAAGGTCAGGCTATAAGAAGAATGTACAGGTTTATAGGTTAATTGGCTTTGGTAAAAATTGTAAATTGGCCCGTGTGTGTAGGATGGTGTTAGCGAAGGGCCTGTTTCTGCATTATATCTCCAAACTGAGCTAAATAAACTAGAATGGAACATGATCCACAGCCTGCTAACTCAGAATCAAGATGTCGATTTAGTTTAGTTTAGAGATACAGTGTAGAAACAGGCCCTTCGGCCCACCGAGTCTGTGCGGACCAGCAATAACCTGTACATGAATTATATTCTACACAGTCGGAAAAATTTACAGTAGTCAATTAACCTGCAAATCTGCACATCTTGGGAACGTGGGAGGAAACTGGAGCACCCGGTGAAAACCCAGGCAGTCACTGGAAGAACGTACAAACTCCGTACAGACAGCACCCGTAGCCATGTAAGGCAGCAACTCAACCGCTGCGCCACCGTGCCGCCCTGACCCAACATTGACACCATTAATGTGAAGATTGAGGCTCAAGCTCTTTGATTCAGTTGTTGAGTGAATGGGTGTTCAGTGTCTATGAAAGGGCAGAAAGTGGTGGCTAATGTGTACCTTTTCAGGACCGAACTCTCTTTGCAATTGTTAACGTTTTTCTTAAAGGGAAAACAGTGAACAACAAATCTATTGAAAGTCAGCGACTCTGATTGGGCTCCATTTCTCCAGCTGACTACTTGTACTTAGCTCCAGCCATAATAGACTAAGGCAAAAATAACTCCCATTGTTTTCAATGTCGTTGAATCAAGCCAAGAGTCTCTTTGCTCTTTGTGTTGGGGCATTAGTGTAACATGGCCAGTGACAAGGTATTTGAAGTGAACTACTTTCCACCAGTTACTGCCCCTGAATAGAATGAATGAAAATGTCCACTGGGCTTCAGTCTATACACTCTCTCCAGCCACACAAACATCTTTATACTTCTAGGACCATTATTTCCAGGCACAAGTGTCAAGTAATTGTGAGTTAGCTCTTTCCTTGGGTGTGGCTGCCATTTAGTTTCAATGTGGGTGGATAGTCTGTTCTGCCCAGACTTTAGACTTTAGAGAAATAACAAGGAAATAGGCCCTATGGGCCACCGAGTCTGCACCGACCATAGAAACATAGAAACATAGAAAATAGGTGCAGGAGGAGGCCATTCGGTCCTTCGAGCCAGCACCGCCATTCATTGTGATCATGGCTGATCGTCCCCTATCACTAACCCGCACCTGCCTTCTCCCCATATCCCTTCACTCCACTAGCCCCTAGAGCTCTATCTAACTATCTCTTAAATCCATCCAGTGACTTGGCCTCCACTGACCTCTGTGGCAGGGAATTCCATAAATTCACAACTATCTGGGTGAAAATTTTTTTTCTCACCTCAGTCTTAAATGACCTCCCCTTCATTCTAAGACTGTGGCCCCTGGTTCTGGACTCGCCCAACATTGAGAACATTTTTCCTGCATCTAGCTTGTCCAATCCTTTTATAATTTTATATGTTTCTATAAGATGCCCCCTCATCCTTCTAAACTCTAGTGAATACCATCGATTGCCCCGTACATTAGCACTATCCATACACACTAGGGACAATTTACAATTTTACAGAAACCAATTAACCTGCAAACCGGTACGTCTTTGGAGTGTGGGAGGAAACCGGAGTAGCCGGAGAAAACCCATGCTGTCACGGGGAGAACGTACAAGCTCCGTACAGACAGCACCCGCAGTCAGGATCGAAACAGGGTCTCTGGTGCTGTAGGGCGCCACTGTGCCATCCCTGTACTTCAGTTAAAATTGTAATACCTTGCCTATGTTTACCATTCAGTGTTACAGTAATTACAGTAGGTGATCTTCAATGTGAGCAGCACAATGACTGAAGGTAGACAAAAGTGCTGGAGAAACTCAGCGGGTGCAGCAGCATCTATGGAGCAAAGGAAATAGGCAACGTTTCGGGCTGAAACGCTTCTTCAGACTGATCTGAATCAGACTGGACAGAGGGACATCAGTCTGAAGAAGGGTCTCGGCTCAAACGTTGCCTATTTCCTTTGCTCCATAGATGCTGCTGCAGCCGCTGAGTTTCTCCAGCACTTTTGTCTACCTTCGATTTTCCAGCATCTGCAGTTCCTTCTTAAGCACAATGACTGAGGCAGGCAGCAGTGGTTTTATGTAGCTACAAAGGGAAAATTATGTCCCTAAAGTTCAAACTCTGCACAGCTGATAACATTGCAGGGAAATATTATCCTTTGATCTCCAAGCTAGGAATAATACTCAAGTTTAAATGTTGAAGCCATTCATAACTCTTCTACCTGGGCAGCATGATGGTGGAGTGGTAGTGTTGTTGCTTTACAGTGCTAGGGACCCGGGTTCAATAACGTTAGTCCTTTATCATGTATCGAAACAGGGTAAATGGCTCGATTGTATTATGTTTTGTCTTTCTGCTGACTGGTTAGCACGCAACAAAAGCGTTTCACTGTACCTTGGTACACGTGACAGTAAACTAAACAAAATTGAACTGAATTGTCCCCAGTGTGTAGGATAGAACTCATGTTTAAGAAGGAAATGCAGATGCTGGTTTACACTGAAGATAGACACAAAATGCTAGAGTAACTCAGCGGGGCAGGCAGCATCTCTGGATTGAAAGAATGGGTGATGTTTCGGGTCGAGACCTTTCTTCAGACCTCTACAGTCTCGTGCATGGGTGATCGCTGGTCGGGGCTCGGACTTGATGGGCTGAAGGGCCTGTTTCTCTGCTGCATCTCTAAAACTATCTGAGGCCGAAGAGGCGAATCCTGTCAGAACTCCCCTGATATCTGGAAGAGATTTATAAATGGCAAAGTACATCTGACCTATGTACGGACTAAAGGGCCTGTCCCACTGTACGAGCTAATTCAAGAGCCGGTAAGAGCCGCTCGTAGGTACTCGGGGCTCTCGTGGACATTTTTTGTTGAAAAATCTTCACGAGTTCCCGAGCTTACCGCGTTTCCCGAGTACCTGCTGTTAGCGTTACTAACCGCTAAGAGACATCCCGAGCTCCGACGTAGCCACTACTGACGTTCTACATGCTTACCACGAGTTTGATTTTTTTTTTAACTCGGTAGAGCTCTTGAATTAGCTCGTACAGTGGGACAGCCCCTTAAGCAATGGTTTTTCCAAAAAGTAAGGCCCTTTTGCTTCTGCAGTTTGTAAAATAAATATGATTATAATGCCCTGCATGATTAAGACATTTGACATTCCCTCTCAACAGAAGCTGAAGGTATTGTGTGGTGATCTATGCTGTTCATACCTAATATACCCCTTTGTCCTGTATCTGTACACGGATGATGGCTGGATTGTAATTATGTGTTGACTTTTCGTTGACTGTATAGCTTGCACCAAAACTGTACATTGGTACACCTGACAATAATAGACCAAACCAAAATAAACTAAACTATTCCTGGAGCTGTTAATATATCAGACTGTGCTACATAGTGTATGCATTCTCTGTGGTGTTAATATATCAGATAGGACAGGATGGTACATTCCCATTGGTATTATCAGATTGCAAAGCTTTGCATATTCCCTGCTGTGACAATACATCAGAAAAGACTGCAGGTGCAAGTATATCAGATAACGCTATAGTCTAAGACTAAGGCATCACAGTGCATAGCAGTAGAGCTGCTTTTTTTTTTTAATTGCTGTTTTTTCCCTTTTTCCTTCCAGCCACAATATTTAATATGAAAAAGAATATGTGATTCTGGTCCATTCTGTTTGTAGTTTGTTTGGTTGTTTGTTTGTTTGTCTTTTTGCACAAAGTCCGCGAGCATTGCCACTTTCACTGCACATCTCGTATGTGTATGTGACGAATAAACTTGACTTGACTTGACTTGAGTTGCTGCCTGACAGCGCCAGAGACCCGGGCTGGATCCTGAATATGGATACTGTCTGTTCCAGAGTTAGTACGTTCTCTCTGTGACCCGGTGGGTTTTCTGCTGGAGCTCCAGGTTCCTCCCACACCCCAAAGACGTACAGGTTTGCAGGTTAACTGGCTTTGGTAAAATCGTAAATCGTCCCCAGTGTGTAGGATAGTGCTAGTGTAGTGGGTGATAGCTGCTCGGCTTGGACTCGATGGGCCGAAGGGGCTGTTTCCATGCTGTGTGTCTAAAGTGTAAAT
Organism: Leucoraja erinaceus; assembly: GCF_028641065.1. NCBI lineage: Eukaryota > Metazoa > Chordata > Chondrichthyes > Rajiformes > Rajidae > Leucoraja > Leucoraja erinaceus. Next base: position 14,674,044 of record NC_073377.1, on the reverse strand, counting down.
CAGGTAGACTGTTGTTGTGCATTTACAGTATTGTAGATGTATCAGACTGAGGTATGGAGTGCAATGCCTCTGTTGTTAATGTTAGCACAATATAAAGTGGCAGATGACGTGTCTGCACTATGCCACAAACAACATAGGTCATTGTCTTCCTGTCTTATAGTTAATGTTTATATAGTTGCAAAGGGAAACTAATGTCCCAAAGGTTCAAAGACTGCACAGCTGTAAAGTTGCTGGAGAGTATGTTCCATTGATTTACAATTCCAGGAACACTGCTCGATACTAACATTTGGAGCCATTCACATCTCTTCAAACTCTGAGGCTGAGGAGACTAATACAATCAGAACTCGCTGGATATCTGGAAGAGACGTGAAACTGACCAACTACACCTGATCTATAAACACCCTGATCTATACACACACTAAGAAGTTCACACAAGAAAGGATACTCTGTAGATTCTTTAGGGCAGCGCTGTGGCACAGCAGTAGAGTTGCTGCTTTACAGCGCCAGAGTCCCAGGTTCGATCCGGACTACGGGTGCTGTCTGTATGGAGTTTGCATGTTCCCCCTGGGACCACGTGGGCTTTCTCCGGGTGCTCCGGTTTCCTCCCACTCTCAAAAGATGTGCAGGTTTGTAGGTTAATTGGCTTTGGTACAATTGTAACTTGTCCCTAGTGTGTGGAATAATTCTAGTGTATGGGGGGATTGCTGATCGGGGTGGACTCGGTGGGCCGAAGGGCCTGTTTCCACGCTGTACCTCTAAAGTCTAAAACCCTAAAGATCTGGATCCTCTGAGGGACCCTCAGTCGCTGATTATATTCAAAACAGAGATGAATGTTTTGTTCGTATTAAGGAAATCAAGGAATGTGGACAAATGTGGACTACACTCTGGCACACTGTGAATATTTTATATAATGTATATGTCCTGTCTATTTTTATTGGTATATAGTCTGTCTGTGTTATAAATATTACTTGCACAGTAGGAGTATGGGGAAACGCAATTTCAATCCTCTGTGTAACTACTTGTTGCATTATTTGAATTGACAGTAAAGTTTACTTTAAAAAAAAACGGGTGAACAAATAACCTTAATCTTGTCAGATGGCAGAACAGTCATGGAGGTACAACTTACCTTCTCCTGCTGTTATGTTTCATGTTGTTATGTTCTAGTGGTGCATTATATATGTCAGACTGAATGGTGCTTCCATCAGATTGTTAATATATCATTTAAGACAGCAGAGTGTATTCCTTGCAGTGTTACTATTGCAGATTGGACTTCATGTTCCCAACCATGTTGCATCAGAAAGGACTGTCTACTAAGAACATACAACCCAAGGATGAGGACAACCAGTCCATTCTTTATCTGATTCCATCTATTTCAAAACTCTTGGATGCATGCCTGCAGCCATGTGTATCTCATGCCTTTTAGTTCTATTAATTACTTTAACAGCAATTGTTTAAAATAAAAGCTAATTCCTTTGAGCTTCTCATTCTCTCTCGACCTATAGTTCTCTGCTATTTCCAGAATTGTTTTCCGTGCTGTTTTCCAAGAAGACGGATATTTGAATCCTCCGTCATTTCTTTACCCCCCATTATCATTTCTCCTGTTTCAGTCTGTTTAGACTTTGGAGACACAGTGCAGAAACTGGCCCTCCCACTCACTGAGTTTGCGCCGACCAATGTTGCCTATACACTAGCAGTATCCGACATATTAGGTACAATTTACAACTTTTACCAAAGTCAGTTAACCTACAAACCTGTATGTCTTTGGAATGTGGGAGGAAACCGGAGCACCCGGAGAAAACCCATGCGATCACAGGGAGAACGTACAAAATTCCGTACAGACAGCATTCGTAGTCAGGATCGTAACTGTGTCTCTGGCGCTGTAAGAGCAGCAACTCTACCGCTGCGCCAACAGGCTGCCTTATTAAGGATCACATTTACCAGCTAACTTTTTCCTCTATACTATATGACTGTTTATGACTGTTCGCAGATCAATTTCCCTCCTGGGATAACGCTCTCCAGGGCAGCACGATAACGCAGCGGTAGAGTTGCTGCCTTACAGTGCTTACAGCGCGGGTTCGATCCCGCCTATGGATGAAAGATAGTCCGGAGGTCACCAATGAGGTAGATAGTAGTTTAGGACTGCACACTAGTTGTGGTAGGATGGTTTATTTGCCTGATAACATTTTGGCCTGCAGGTAAGTAATTAACATTTACAGTTACAGTTTAGTTTATTGTCACATGTACCGAGGTACAGTGAAAGGCTTTTGTTGCGTGTAATCCAGTCAGCAAAAAGACAATACATGATTACAATTGAGCCGTTTACAGTGTACAGATACATGAACATTTTACCTGTCTCTTCTTCAGGTTACTTGTCTATTTCCATGTGCCTTCTCTTTAATTGACTAAATTTCCCTTCACCAAAATCCCAGCATCGCTAAACATTTAATTGAACCTGTTCACTGCCGAGTTTATTTTTGCACACTATTGGCCATGACCCAGATATACTCAGGAGTGGCACTGAACAGGTTAATCTACTACAATTCCTCCTGCGTTAACATAGCAAATAGATAGTGCGATACTTGTGGTGTCAATATATCAGATAGGGTTGCACAGTGCATTCATTGTGGATTTAATGTATCAGATGCAGTTGTTTGACACATTCCTGTAGTGTTTATCTATAAGATAGGACTATACGGTTAATTCTGTGGGAACGAACTACTTGATAGCATTGTACGATGCATTCCGTGGTGTTTATTCATCAGAAAGAGTTTTGGCGCATTCTGTGTTATTTATATATCAGATTGTCTGTACAACGCATTCTGTTTTTGTGAACATATCAGATGGGACAGCAACCTGTATTCCACGTTATATGGGACTGTATGATGCAGTCCTTGTGCTGTTGTTATTTCAGATGGAACTACATGCATTCTCTGTGGTGATCATATCTATGGAAGGATGTCATGGCAGTAATCACGTTGTTAATATCTACCTATCCCAGATCGATCTATCAGTTTAGTTTATTGTCACGTGTACTGAGGTTGCATACTAACCAGTTAACGGAGAGACTATACATGATTACAATTGAGCCATTCACAGTGTATAAAACAAGGGGTTACAGTTTAAGGATAAGGGGGAAATCTTTTAGGACCGAGATGAGAAAACCATTTTTCACACAGAGAGTGGTGAATCTCTGGAATTCTCTGCCACAGAAGGTAGTTGAGGCCAGTTCATTGGCTATATTTAAGAGGGAGTTAGATGTGGCTCGTGTGGTTAAAGGGATCAGGGGGTATGGAGAGAATGCAGTTACAGGATACTGAGTTGGATGACCAGCCATGATCTTATTGAATGGCGGCGCAGGCTCGAAGGGCCGAATGGCCTACTCCTGCACCTATTTTCTATGTTTCTATGTTTCTATGTTTCTATCGATACATTATAAGGGAATAACATTTAGTGCAAGGTAAAGCCAGCAAAGTCCGATCAAAGATAGTCCGAGGATCACCGATGAGGTAGATAGTAGTATAGGACTGCTCTCTAGTTGTGATTTTGCCCCGTATGTAAATGATGAACATTTTACCTGTCTCTTCTTCAGGTTATTTATCTATTGCCATTTGCCATCTCTTTAATTTACTGAACTTCCCTTCCCCAAGTTCCCAGCATTGCTAAATATTTAGTTTAACATGTTCACTGCCGAGTTTTTTTTTTTTGGTATTAATATATCGGAGAAGAAACCCTGTTGTATTAATATATCAGAGAAGAAAGTGTGGGAAGAAATTCTCGAGAGTGGCAATATATTAGAGAGCATTGTATGGGGTATTCCTTGGGATTTTAATACATCAAATAGCAAAGTGCAGTTTATTCTATGCAATATTAATATAGAAGATGGAGCAGTTTTTTTGGGAGGGTAGACAGTAGTTCAGGATTGCTCTCTGGTTGTGGTAGGATGACTCAGCAGGGAAGCAGGGAAATGAATCTAAAGGTGTGCTCGAATCTTGAACCCTGAATCTGAAGGTGTGCGTTTTCACACTTTTGCCTGATGGGAGAGGGGAGAAGAGGGAGAGGCCAGGGTGCGACTCGTCCTTGATTATGCATGCTGGCGTTGCCGAGGCAGCGTGAGGTTTAAATGGAGTCAATGGAAGGGAGGTTAGTTTGTGCGATGGTCCGAGCTGCGTCCACAATTCGCTACAATTTCTTGTGGTCTTGGATGCAGCTGTTCTGAAACCAAGCTGTAAAAATAGAAAATAAGTGCAGGAGTAGACCATTTAGCCCTTCGGGCCAGCACCGCCATTCAGTATGATCATGGTTGATCATCCAAAATCAGTACCCCATTCCTGCTTTCTCCCCATATACCTTGATTCTGTTCGCCCTAAGAGCTAAATCTCTGTGAATATATCCAGTGAATTGGCCTCCACTGCCATCTGTGGCAGAGAATTCCACAGATTCACAACTCTCTGGGTGAAAACAGTTTTCCTCGTATTTGTCCAAAATGGCCTAACCCTTATTCTTAAACTGTGACCCCTGGTTCTGGACTCCCACAACATGGGGAACATGTTTTCCTGCCTATAGCCTGTTCAATCCCTTAAGATTAGACCCTATATCCCATGGAATAGGCCGTGCAGTGCTGTCCCATATATTAACACTACAGTGCCTGGATCATACTGTGCTTTCCACATCTATCACAGCTTGGTGTGGAATCTACTCTGCCAAAGTCTGCAAGAAATTACAGAGCATAATGAACGCAGCCCAGTCCATTGCACAACCCGGCTGCTCCCCATCCCTGCCGCGTCATCAACTCCGTCCATACTTGCCGCTGCCTCAGTGGAGCAGCCAACACAACCAAGGACCATTCACGCCCCCGTCATTCTCTTCTCTCCTCTTCTGTAGGGGAGAATATACAAAAGCTTGGAAGTACCCACCGCCTGATTCAGGAACAGCTTCTTCCCCGTGTTATCAGACTCTTCGACAGATCTCTCAAAGGCTAAGGATGAATTCCCAACCTTCCAATCTGCCTTGTTGCAGTGCGTGCACTTTTTTAAATCTGCATTTTCTCTGTAGCTGTAATTCTATAATCTGCACTCTGTTTAGATTCATAGAGCCATAGCCATAGAGTGATACAGCGTGGAAATAGGCCCTTAGGCCCAACTTGCCCACACTGGCCAACATGTCCCAGCTACGTTAGTCCCACCTGCCTGCACTTGGGCCATATCCCTCCAAACCTGTCCTATCCATGTACCTGTCTAACTATTTCTTAAATGATGGGATAGTCCCTGCCTCAACTACCTCCTCTGGCAGCTTGTTCCATACACCCACCTCCATCTGTGTGAAAACATTACCCACGGATTCCTATTAAATCTTGTCCTCTTCACCTTGAACCTATGTCCTCCGGTCCTCGATTTCCTGACTCTGGGCAAGAGAATCTGTGCATCTACCTGATCTTATCATCTCTGGAGAGAAGGAATGGGTGACGCTTTGGGCCGAGACCCTTCTTCAGAGTGAAGAAGGTTCTCGACCCGAAATGTCACCCATTCCTTCTTTCCAGAGATGCTGCCTGTCCCACTGAGTTACTCCAGCTTTTTGTGTTTACCTTCAATTTAAACCAGCATCTATATTTATTTCCTCTATATTCCTACATATTCTATGCAGTATTCATATAGCAGATGGAGCAGTAATGATCTATTCCCTGTGGTACTAATATATCACATTGCACAGTGTAGTCTATTCACCAATGTGTTAATATAACTGATAGGATAGAAACACACCGGGACAATGTTTTAAATGAGTTATTACAGTGTAGTCTATTCACTGCGGTGATATTATAATTTTGATACTCCCATCTCATAGCTGAGAGAACGGTTGGCACTTTTCCTGTTGTGGCAATACATCAGATATATTTGCATTTCCCATGTTGTGTCTTCGAGGAACTGTTACTACATCAGACTGAAGAAGAGACCCAACCCAAAACGTTGTCTGACGAATCTTATAGAATTTTTCGAGGATGTAACTAGTAGCGTGGATAGGGGAGAACCAGTGGATGTGGTGTATCTGGACTTCCAGAAGGCTTTCGACAAGGTCCCACATAAGAGATTAGTATACAAACTTAAAGCACATGGCATTGGGGGTTCAGTATTGATGTGGATAGAGAACTGGCTGGCAAACAGGAAGCAAAGAGTAGGAGTAAACGGGTCCTTTTCACAATGGCAGGCAGTGACTAGTGGGGTACCGCAAGGCTCAGTACTGGGACCCCAGCTATTTACAATATATATTAATGATCTGGATGAGGGAATTGAAGGCAATATCTCCAAGTTTGCGGATGACACTAAGCTGGGGGGCAGTGTTAGGTGTGAGGAGGATGCTAGGAGACTGCAAAGTGACTTGGATAGGCTGGGTGAGTGGGCAAATGTTTGGCAGATGCAGTTTAATGTGGATAAATGTGAGGTTATCCATTTTGGTGGCAAAAACGGGAAAGCAGATTATTATCTAAACGGTGGCCGATTGGGAAAGGGGGAGATGCAGCGAGACCTGGGTGTCATGGTACACCAGTCATTGAAGGTAGGCATGCAGGTGCAGCAGGCAGTAAAGAAAGCGAATGGCATGTTGGCTTTCATAGCAAGAGGATTTGAGTATAGGAGCAGGGAGGTTCTACTGCAGTTGTATAGGGTCTTGGTGAGACCACACCTGGAGTATTGCGTGCAGTTTTGGTCTCCAAATCTGAGGAAGGACATTATTGCCATAGAGGGAGTGCAGAGAAGGTTCACCAGACTGATTCCTGGGATGTCAGGACTGTCTTATGAAGAAAGACTGGATAGACTTGGTTTATACTCTCTAGAGTTTAGGAGATTGAGAGGGGATCTTATAGAAACTTACAAAATTCTTAAGGGGTTGGACAGGCTAGATGCAGGAAGATTGTTTCCGATGTTGGGGAAGTCCAGGACAAGGGGTCACAGCTTAAGGATAAGGGGGAAATCCTTTAAAACCAAGATGAGGAGAACTTTTTTCACACAGAGAGTGGTGAATCTCTGGAACTCTCTGCCACAGAGGGTAGTTGAGGCCAGTTCATTGGCTATATTTAAGAGGGAGTTAGATGTGGCCCTTGTGGCCAAGGGGATCAGAGGGTATGGAGAAAAGGCAGGTACGGGATACTGAGTTGGATGATCAGCCATGATCATATTAAATGGCGGTGCAGGCTCGAAGGGCCGAATGGCCTACTCCTGCACCTAATTTCTATGTTTCTATGTTTCTATGATACTGCCTGACCCGCTGAGTTCCTCCAGCACTTTGCTTTTTTGCGTCAAGATTCGAGAACGTACAGTCCCTTGTGTCAGCACTTTAAAACAAATCTTTCTACCCTGTTAGACACAAAATGCTGGAGTAACTCAGCGGGTTAGACAGCATCTGCGGAGAAAAGGAATGGGTGACTTTTCGGGTCGTGACCCTTCTCCAGACTGAGAGTCAGGGGAGAGGGAAATGAACAATATAGACAGTGATACAGAGAGATACAGCACAAATAAAGGAAAAACATACAAAAAAGTAACAATGATAAGGGAACCAGCCCATTGTGAGCTGTGGGCTTAGGTGAAAATGTATTACAGACAATGAAACTCACCAGGACAATATTGAAATGTTCCCCATGTTGGGGGAGTCCAGAACCAGGGGGTCACAGTTTAAGAATAAGTGGTAGACCATTTAGGACTGAGATGAGGTAAAAACCTTTTCACCCAGAGAGTTGTGAATCTGTAGAATTCTCTGCCACAGGAGGCCAATTCACTGGATGCGTTTAAGAGAGAGTTAGATGTAACTCTTAGGGCTAACGGAATCAAGGGATATGGGGAGAAAGCAGCAACGGGGTACTGATTTTGGATGATCAGCCATGATCATATTGAATGGCGGTGCTGGCTCGAAGGGGCTACCCCTGCACCTATTTTCTATGTTTCTATGAAACTAGTCCACATTTCTACCCTGTTACTTTTTTCCTGACATTTAAAAACAAAAGGGAAATAACAGAACAAAATATAATCTATTCTCTTGAGCTGTAATGGGTCGCAGATGGTGGAGACATCATTCTGCTCATTGGCACAGCTTGATGCTGTCCTTTCATTGTTTAAGTTTCAGACAGAGCAGGACAGCATGGTGCATCTCAGCACGAGAGTGCAATGTAGCCACGGGTGTGTGTGAGTGAGTGGTGAGTGAGTGGATGAGTGGGTGGGTGGGTGGGTGGGTGGGTGGGTGGGTGGGTGGGTGGGTGAGAGTGAGTGGAGTGGGTGAGTGAGTGAGTGAGTGAGTGGGAGAGTGCGTGAGTGAGTGAGTGAGTGAGTGCGTGGGTGGGTGAGTGTGTGGGTGGGTGGGTGTGTGAGTGAGTGAGGGTGTGTGTGTGAGTGTGGGTGGGTGGGTGGGTGAGTGAGTGGGAGAGTGAGTGGGAGAGTGAGTGGGTGAGTGAGTGTGTGGAGTGAGTGAGTGAGTGAGTGAGTGAGTGGGTGAGTGGGTGAGTGAGTGAGTGAGTGGGTGAGTGAGTGAGTGAGTGAGTGGGTGGGTGAGTGAGTGGGAGAGTGAGTGGGTGAGTGGGTGTGGTGAGTGAGTGGGTGGGAGGTGGGTGGGGTGAGTGAGTGAGTGTGGGTGGGTGGGTGGGTGAGTGAGTGAGTGGGTGGGTGAGTGGGTGAGTGAGGGAGTGGGTGAGTGGGTGGGTGACCCCTCCTCTACTCCACTCATTTGACTATTGGGTGTTGCAAACAGAGCAGAGATGGTAACCCTGCATCCTCCCCTTATATCAAAGATCAACGCTGTCATTCCCACATCCGTGGCCTCATCCCCCTTCCTGAAAGCTTCTCCATGTGGTTTTTAACAAATGCCAACTCTGGATATTTGGGAGAAGAGAATTGATTAAAAAAATCATTTCTTGCGCAGTCATTTAATTCTGTTCCTTGCGTCGTTTCGGCTTCAGAGAGCCACTCTTGGCTTTCATGGTTACAACACATTCTTTCCCCGCTCCACCCGCAGACTCCACATCTGGGTGGATTATCTCAACTTATCAAGTTGCATTTATTATTGTAGAGCTGTTTGAAGATCTCTAACAGATGAGGAACCAGCACATAAACAACTGCAAAAATGTGCCTATGGTTGAAAGGCGAGATTTCCATCATGGTGTTCAGCTCAGGCTTGATGGGGAGGGATTAGCCTTCATCACCGCTCATATGTCTTACTTTCTCCTTCCGTAAATGACTTGGTCTTGATTTCCCTCTTGCTGACAGTAATGCCCATTCTGATTAATTCTACCGTCTCTCTATGTGCTGCGCCCTCAGTCCCCTCACTCGACTCTGACTACCGACCCTGGTTTGTTCTGCTTCTTCCTACTATTATTTATGTCTGAAGAGTTAAGCCCCTGTCCCACTTAGGAAACCTGAACGGAAACCTCTGGAGACTTTGCGCCCCACCCAAGGTTTCGGTGCAGTTCCCGGAGGTTTTTGTCAGTCTCCCTTACCTGCTTCCACTACCTACAACCTCCGGCAACCACCTGCAACCTCCGGGAACCGCACGGAAACCTTGGGTGGGGCGCAAAATCTCCAGAGGTTTCCGTTCAGGTTTCCTAAGTGGGGCAGGGGCATGAGATTTAGCTCTTCGGGCTAACGGAATCAAGGGATTATGGGTGGAAGAATGAACGGGGTACTGATTTTAGATGATCAGCCATGATCATATTGAATGGCGGCGCTGGCTCGAAGGGCCGAATGGCCTACTCTTGCACCTATTGTCTATGTTTCTATGCTTCTATGTTTATTCCCCACCCCTCTACTTTCAGTCTGACGAACGGTTCTGACCCAAAACGTCACCCATCCTTTTTCTCCAGAGATGCTGCTTGACCTGCTGCGTTACTGCAGCACATTGTGCCCATCCCTTGCTCCCCTCACTGTGCACTTGTGACCATGTTTCCAGACACAGGCCCATTGCCATTTTTAACTTCGCCGAACCGGAAGGAGATTGAGAATCTGATTGAATGCTGCCAGAACATCAACTTTGCCCTCGATGCCAGCAAGATCAAGGAGTTTGTTGACTCTGGAAGGGGAAAGTCAAGGATCCACCAACCTGCCTCATTGATGGGTTGGCGGTGAAGAGAGTCAACAACTTCAACTTCCTGGTCTTGCATATCTCTGAAGATCCACCCTGGAACCAGCACACTGATTCAATCATAACTAAAGCATTTCAGGTCCTCTATTTCCTTAGAATATGTCGACAAATACTCCCTTGAACTTCTGCAGATGTACGGTAGATAGCGAGCATGTTGACTCGTTGCCTCACAACCTGGTCGGGCAACTCAAATGCCCAGGAATGAAGGAGATTACAAAAAGTGGTGGGCACTGATCTCCCCACCATTGAAAGGCACTGCCTCACAAAGAAAGCCAGCATCATCAAAGACCCACACCAGCAGAGCCACGCTCTCATTTCACTCCTAACATCGGGAAGAACTTATTGGATTCCGAATCCTTGGCCACCGAGTTCAAGTTTCTTCCCAAAGACCAAGTTCTTGAACAAGATTCAAGAGATTCAAGATTCAAGAGACATTTATTGTCACATTCACCAATTGGCACAGTGAAATTTGGGGTCCCCATACAGCCATACGAATAAAAAATGAACAAAACACGATAGTATTTTAACATAAACATCCCCAGCATAGAAGAATAGTAAGATTAAACGAGAACTTACCAGTTTGAAGTTTGATCGTTATTTTATGAGGAGTAACGTTGAGGGAATACGTGAGGAACCCCGCCAGGACGCATGTGTGGCATTCTTCAAAGCAGCGGTGTGAAATCACAGATAACTGTAATGACTAAACATAGTAAGATTAGAGAAGAGATACCAGTTGAGTATATGATCAAGGGTGGGAGCGGAGGGCACGTATTCCCTCAACGTTACTCCTCATAAAATAATGATCAAACTTCAAACTGGTAAGTTCTCGTTTAATCTTACTATTTTACTTCGGAGTCACGTGAGTGACTACGTGAAGATTTTAAAGCTCTGTGATTTCATGCCGTGGAAACGAGTCCATGCATCACATCTGCCTTGATTATGGGGAGAATAGAGTTAACATCATTAGCCATCAAAACGATATTGAAACCCAACGATAAATATATTAACACCAATTATTGCCCCTATTTATGGGGTAAATTATATTACAGAACTTAAATTTGTTTCTGCAAATGTTCCAGGTTCAATTACTGGTTTGTTATAAAGTCGTTGGAAAGTTTCCTCCGTTGACCATCCTGGTGTCTTGAGGATTTGGTCCACAGGAACGTCCAACTTCATAGCTGCCGATTTAGCTGCAGCCCTGGTGGAGTGAGATTTAAAAATGCTATAGTCTACTCCAGCCTTTATCAGGACATTTTTTAGCCATCTAGAGATGGTCTGGACTGTCACTGTTTTGAGTGGCTGTTTGTAGCTGATTAAAGTGACATTTCCTTCCCTCTGATGATCTTAGTATACTCCATATATAATAGTAAGTGTGTTACAATACAGAGATGACCATCTGTACAGTAGGCCCTGAATTCTGTTTTTAGGCCTGCTGACCCCTGTCTGTTCTGTTTGACTATTTCATTGATGTGAAAAGTTAAATTTCCAGATGAATAATCATGTTGTCCAGCCTTAGTTTCTGTAGTGATGGACCCTATGTGCCGTGTGACCAAGGCCATCAGCATGACTGTTTTCATAGTCAGTTTCTGTAGGGACAGAGCTGTAGCTGGAGACCAGTTTCTTAACATGGTCAGTACAATGCTCACATCCCATATTTGGGAGTACCTGGTTCTTGGGGGATTAACATTAAAATGCCCCTCATGAGTTTGGTTACCAGGGTGTGTCCCAACAGAATGCCGCTCTGTTCCTTGCCACAGGTATGTTGACAGAGCACTTCTGGCGCAGTTGATGGCACTATGACTGAGCCTCTCATCGTAATGGAGGCTTGCCAGGAATTGCAGAACAGATGGGATGTTCATAGATCTGTGGGTGATGTTTATTGTTGTGACAGTACATTTCCCATTTCTTGATGACACCAAGTACTGTTTTTTGGTGGACTGTCTGTGGGCCGCTGAAATAATATCCACTGTTCGGTCCATCAGTCCCAGGTGTAGTAGAGGTGCTTTCAACTCTATAAATTAATAGGTTTATATAATTATGACATGGGTAACTACCCCTTGTTGCGGGATGAACCAGTAAATTAGGTCTATGATGGATGGTGATGCATGGTTCTAAAACCATGTCGTGTATCACCGGGACCCATGGTTGAGTAGGCCAATCGGGTACTATCAAAATACCAGACGCGGAGTCTACTGTATATTCCTAAATACCCGACTGATGAGGCAGAAGGAGGGAATGCATAAATAAATAATCCCCCAATGCAGCGAAAATGCATCTGTATCACTGCCCCAGGTTCTGGTTCCCATGAACATAATTCGATAACTGGTGAGAGCATGGATGCGAATAGGTCGATATCTGGTGTTCCATACTGTGCTGTAATTTCAGCAATACATTTTTTATCCAACATCCATTCAGTGTTTTCATAGAATTAGCGTGACCTGTTGTCTGCCACTAATTCAGTTTACCTGGTAAGTAGGTAGCTGATATCCAAATATCTCTCTGGATACACTATTGCCAAATGGTGTTGGCCAGATTGTCACATGATGTCGATTTGTTTCCACCCATATGGTTGATATATGCTACCACGGTGGTGTTGTCAATTTGTAGTCTAACATGCTGGTGATATAACCCAGGACAATATGACTTAAGGCCATGGAATGCACTCAACACTCCCAGGTAGTTTATGCCCAGTGTTTGTAATAATGATGCCTCCTGTGCATTCCATCTCCCCCACAGCTGGAGATGGAATTGGTAGCATCCCATCCAAGTGCATTGGCATCAGTATGTAGTTCCATAGATGGGTAGCTGATAATGTTTGGATCAGAACAATGCCTAATGTTATGTTTCCACCATTTTAGTTCCATTGTGGCCTCTGTTGGTAGCTTCATTGGTCTGTCAGAATGACCCCCGTAATTTTTGAGTGCACGAATGTTTGCCCTCTGTAATTTTTGATAATGTAAAGGTCCGATTTGTGTGGCTGGAACGGAGCCACTATAATGCCAATTATTCTTGCTACCAGTCTGATGGATGGTTTTGTTTTGCTGCAAGCTTCCATTAAGGCTGTAACCTTTTCTTTCGGCAAAGTCACTGACATGTAAACTGTGTTAAGGGTGTACCGCAGATGATCCATTGTGTTAAATAACATCTGTGGTCACCTCTAATGGGTACTGTATAGTAAGCATCTTTTAATATGATGCTTGCCATGTAGTAACCTAGGAATCAATTGCTTAGTAGTAACAAAGGTTCCCATCTAGTAATGAATATATAGTACGAAAGTATTCAAATTAGTCACATATATGATGATGTGACAACCACCACCTAGTTTATGATAAAGATTTTGGACACGAATTCCTGTGATTCGTGTTGGATATCCTCCATTACTGCTTTTTTATATGGGCACTGTAGTTCAGCATGCGCTTTTGATTTGTTTTCTTTGCCTGTAAGCACGAACATTCGGTTCAGTACATGCTGAACTGGAGGATTATGTTTTGTATAAATTCTATGGTACAGGTGCACAACCTTTTATCCGAAAGCCTTGGGACCAGACACTTCTCGGATTTCGGAATTTTTCGGATTTCTGAATGGAAGATTTTTAGCGTAGATTAGCTAGGTAGCGCGGGCGGCTTGAAAAGTCTGGAGCGGCTGCCTCCTCCCCGGAGACCGGGGAATCATTGTAAATCATTTTTTAAATGTTAGTCAGTTAATTTGGAGGGATTTTATGTGGTGGTGGTGGTGGTGGGGGGGGGGGGGGTAAAGGGGGAAACTTTAATTCTTTGTCCCCTACCTGGTCGGAGAGGGGGGGGGAAGCGGGCAATGCCTTACCGGGTCGCCGTGCAGTAAGCTCCGGAGCGCTGTGGCCGCCGACTCCCAACATCGCAGAGCTGGGGGCCAAAGATCTTAGAGCAGAGATCTTTGCTGGGGGCTGCAGGCGTCCGGTCGCGGGCGGCGCCGTTTGTAGCTCCGACCCTGGCAACTCTACCCCTGGCTACACGGCGATCCAAATCCAGCGCCGCCCGTGGCCGGACGCCCGCAGCCCCAGCTCCACGATGTTGGAAGTCGGCGGCGTCGCAGCGCTGGGATACCAGCGGGGAGCGGGCAATGCCTTACCGGGTCGCCGTGCGGTAAGCTCCGGAGTGCTGTGGCTGCCGACTCACAACATCGCGGAGCTGGGGCTGCGGGCGTCCGGCCGCGGGCCGCGCTGGATTTGGAGCGCCGCGCAGCCAGGGGTAGAGTTGCCGGGGTCGGAGCTACAACCGGCGCCGCCCGCAGCCAGACGCCCGCAGCCCCCAGCTCCGCGATGTTGGGAGTCGGCGGCCACAGCGCTCCGGAGCTTACTGCACGGCAACCCGGTAAGGCATTGACTGCTCCCCGCCTCTCCGACCAGGTAGGGGACTAAGAATTAAAGTTTCCCCCTTCACCCACCCCTTCACATAAAAACCCTCCAACCTAACTGACTAACATTTAAGCAATGATTTACAGATGTTTAAGTGTCTCCCCGGTCTCCGGGGAGGAGGCAGCCGCTACAGTAGTACAGACCTGGGTTGACCGTGGGTCGTTTTGGGTCAAGTTTGGCGCCAAACGCGAGCTTTGGTGTGCAGACGACATCCTGGAATAAATGTCCGGTTTTCGGAGCTTTTCGGTTTCCGGAACTCCGGATAAAAGGTTGTGCACCTGTATAACCCTATACTTCTGAAAATATAAGTGTCAGTAGTTAATTTATTCCATGCATCCAGATAGAATTGTAATCTCCCACCAACCTCGTAAGGAACCAGACCCACCTACCTCCATGGTTACTATTGGTAGGTTTGTTACTTTTTCGGCATCCTCCAAGGACGTTGAGGCGCCGGTGTCTGAATCTGTAGTTGGGTCGGTGTTGAGGGTTAGCGCATTCCCCAGGAAGTAGTTTTTAGACGTTGCTTTAATGAGCCCCAGGGTTTTACCCTCTTTGTCAAGTTATTTTACCTGTTTTGATAAGTTGCCTCCAAATAGTAATATTGGTGGTTTGGAGGTTCCAGGTTTGCATAGGCCTGCAAATTAGGGTCTAAAGCCAGTTGGATGGCACTTCTTCTAATGCTGTTTACTCGTATTGGTAGTTGCAAAATAAAGCCAGTGCATCCTGGTGATCTTGTGTCATGTCTTTTTTGTTTATTGTGCGGGTGTAACCCATAATTCCCGCTGTTAGGACTTTCAGAACTTTCTGTTGTTTCAAGTCCCTGGCTCTGCCATGTTTTCAAATACACTGGTTGACACTGCGAACATTCAGTGTTTTGCAGTTCCCTGATGGTAAGTGTTTTCCAATAGGTTTTCTTGCACCCCATGTGCACTAGGGGTATGTTCTGCACCCCTCTTCAGGTTCAGCTCAGAATTGACCCCCTATACTCCCCTCTGATGAGGGAGAAACACTGTACAGCCCTACAAGAGGTACTGTTGTAGGGCTTACTAGCTGCCCCCTGTGACTAGTCTCCATCTCCCGGAGCCTGCCACTTACCTGCTCCAACAGCCGCTCCAGCTGGCTCCGATGCTCTCGGGCACTAACCACTCGCTGCTGCTTCAGTTCCTGCAGCCGCTCCAACCGGCTCCAATGCTCATGGTCACTGGCCGTCGTGGCTGCTCCTGAAGCCGCTACTCCTGAAGCCGCTCCTGCTCCAGCTCCTGCACTCAGCCCAGGATTGAACCTCCATGCTCCCCTCTGATGAGGGAGAAACACTGTGCAGCCCCACAAGAGGTACTGCTGTGGGGCTTACTGACTGCCCACTGTGGCTAGCCTCCATCTCTCGGAGCCTGCCACTTTGGAGTATTTCCTCCAGCAGCCGCTCCAACTGGCTCTTATGCTCTCGGGCACTGGCCACTCGCGGCTGCTGCTGATCCTGCAGCCGCTCCAACCGGCTCCAATGCTCACGGGCACTGGCCGCCGCGGCTGCTCCTAAAGCCGCTCCAACCGGCCCCAATGCGCACGGGCACTGGCCGCTCGCATCTATTCAGTCGGACTCATCGATCTATTCATCGTTGGTTTTTTGCTTCAATCTACTGCCCGGCTGTGGCCTGTGCGGGGGTGAAGTCGGGCACAGCTGTTCCCATTACGGGAGATTGGCGTGCCGTTGGCTGCTGCTGCCGTCCTCCCCCGCCCGCTTTCCCGCAGCCTTCATGAATCTGGTCCATGTCTCCACCTGTAAGGTAAGGGGAAGGAACGCAGAGTCTCCTTACCTGCTGTTCCCGGCTTTCAATTTTGCTGCTAAGGGGAAAACGTTCCCCCTGCTGTGACTCGTTGCAATGCGTGTAGCGATATGACACACATGCGTCCTGGCGGGACTCCGAAGTAAAATCAAAGTTTCCTACTGTGAGGGAAGGCCCAAAGTTCAGCCATCCTCCTCTTTGATGTTCTTTGATGTACTTTGATGTACTTTGATGACACTACACAGCAAGAACTTCACACTATGGACACTAACATCACACTGAAAATTAACTTCAAATATCAAGTATGGACTGTCTTGATGGCGCTAAAGACGGGGCATTTTTGCACTAATATAGTCATAGTGTGGAAACAGTCTCTTTGGCCCAACACCGGCCAGTTACACTTGCCCGCGTTTGGTCCATATCCCTCCAAACCTGTCCTATCCATGTACCTGTCTAACTGTTTCTTCTATGTTGGAATAGTCCCTGCTTCAACTACCTCCTCTGGCAGCTTGTTCCATGCACCCACCAAATCTGTGGTCAAGCTGGCCATCCGCGAGTCCCGGCGCCAGGCGAAAGAGGCCTTTGCCCGAGTTGGCTGCTTGTCCCTTTTCTGGGGGTATGTCTGCGCCCTGGGCGGGGTTAGAAAGGGACTACGCCCTGTCCACGGGCGCTGTGGGGGATTTCCGGGACCGCTGGGCACCGCAGGGGGTTGAATGCATCCTCAATAAGGGTTGTAACATAGTTGATAGTAGTTTATTTAGGATATATGTTTGTATTGTATTATGGTAGTGGGTTCTGGTTTGTTTTATTGTGGTGTAATATTATTTTTTAATAATTGAATACATTGTTTGATAAATTAAAAAAAAACCTTTGTGTGAAACAGTTACCCCTCAGATTCCTATTAAATCTTTTCCCACTTCACTTTAAACCTATGTCCTCTGGTCCTCGATTCACATACTCTGGGAAAGAGACTGTGCATCTACCCGATCTATTCCTCTCATGTGTAGGAAGGAACTGCAGATGCTGGTTTAAACCAAAGATAGACACAAAAAGCTGGAGTAACTCAATGGGACAGGCAGCATTTCTGGAGTGAAGGAATGGGTGACGTTTCGGGACGAGACCCTTCTTATACACTTCAATAAGATCACCCCTCATCCTCCTGGCTCCAAGGAATAGAGTCCCAGCCCACTCAACCTCTCCCTATAGCTCAGACCCTCTAGTACTGGCAAACTGGTAGAGTGCTGATTTGGATAGAAAATTGGTTGGCAGGCAGGAAACAAAGAGTAGGGATTAACGGGTCCCTTTCAGAATGGCAGGCAGTGACTAGTGGGGTACCGCAAGGCTCGGTGCTGGGACCGCAGCTATTTACAATATACATCAATGATTTGGATGAAGGGATTCAAAGTAACATTAGCAAATTTGCAGATGGCATCAAGCTGGGTGGCAGTGTGAACTGTGAGGAGGATGCTATGAGAATGCAGGGTGACTTGGACAGGTTGGGTGTCCATCCATGGCGGATGCAGTTTAATGCGGATAAATGTGAGGTTATCCACTTTGGTAGCAAAAACAGGAAGACAAATTATTATCTAAATGGCGTCGTTGGGAAAAGGGGAAGTACAACGGGATCTGGGGGTCCTTGTTCATCAGTCAATGAAAATAAGCATGCAGGTACAGCAGGCAGTGAAGAAAGTAAATGGTATGTTGGCCTTCATAACAAGAGGAGTTGAGTATAGGAGCAAAGAGGTCCTTCTGCAGTTGTGTAGGGCCCTAGTAAGACCACACCTGGAGCATTGTGTGCAGTTTTGGTCTCCTAATTTGAGGAAGGAAATTCTTGCCATTGAGTGCAGCGTAGGTTTACAAGGTTAATTCCCGGGATGGCAGAACTATCATATGCTGAGAGAATGGAGTGGCTGGGCTTGTATACTCTGGAGTTTAGAAGAACGAGAGGGGATCTTATTGAAACATATAAGATTATTAAGGGATTGGACTCGCTAGAAGCAGGAAACGTCCCCGATGTTGGGGGAGACCAGAACCAGGGGCCACAGTTTAAGAATAAGGGGTAGGCCATTTAGAACGGAGACGAGGAAACACTTTTTCTCACAGAGTGTGGTGAGTTGGTGGAATTCTCTGTGTCAGAGAGCGGTGGAGGCCGGTTCTCTGGATACTTTCAAGAGAGAGCTAGATGGGGATCTTAAAGATAGCGGAGTCAGCGGATATGGGGCGAAGGGAGGAACGGGGTACTGATTGGAATTGAGCAGCCATGATCCCATTGAATGGCGGTACTGGCACGAAGGGCCGAATGGCCTACTCCTGCACCTATTGTCTATTATCTATTGTCTATTTTCCTCGTAAATCTTCTCTGTACCCTTTCTAGCTTGACACCATCTTTCCTATAGAACTGAACACAATACTCCAAATGCGGCCTCACAAAGGTCTTATACAACTGCAACACGACCTCCCAATTTCCATACTCAATATGTGAGAACAAACGGCAGATGCTGGTTTAAACCGAAGATAGACACAAAAAGCTGGAGTAACTCAGCAGGACAAGCAGCATCTTTGGTCGTTTCGGGTCGAGAGCCTTCTTCAGACTGGTTAGGGAGAAGGGAATCAAAAGATATAGATGGTGATGTGGAGAGATAAAGAACAATGAATGTTACAGCCCAGAAGTATGAATATTGATTTCTCTCACTTCAGGTAGCCTCGGCATTCCCTCTCTCTCTATCCCTCCTCCACCCAAGATGCACTAGATTCTCATTTTCACCCTACAACCAACTTACAATGGCCTGTTTCCTTTATCATCGTTACTTTTTTTGCATATCCTTCATTCATTGTTCTATCTCTCCACATCACCGTCTATATCTCTTGTTTCCCTTATCCCTATACTCAATGGCCAATCAGATGATAGCCAATGTACGAAAAGCCTTCTTGACCACCCTATCGACATGTGACACTACTCTGAAGGAACTATGTGCAGTCATACATTCATACCACATGGAAACAAGCCCTTTGGCCCAACTCATCCATATTCAGGGTACGTTTCTTCCCGGCTGTGGAGTCCTGACCCATCTATCTCACTGGAGACTATTGAACTATTGTTAATTGGATTTTATTGGATTTTATCTTGCACTTTCCTGTATCTGTCCACTGTGTACAGCTTTTTTAAAAAATATCATGTATAGTCTTTTCATTAAGTGGATAGTATGCCACAAAAAAGCTTTTCTTTGCACCTCCCTACACCTGACAATAATAAACAAAACTAAACGAAAACTTAAGAGGGTATGGACAAGAACAAACGTATTAAAGTTTGTGAGTTTCATCAGAGTGCATTCATATATGTGTGTGGGCATCAGTGTGTGTGTGTTCGTGCACGAGAGTGTAAACTACATAAACAACAGAAACCCGTCTCCAATGTCATCAGATCCCTTTGCATTTAGACCAAAGCTTTGCTCTATCAAGACCACATGGTAACTGGTGGACAATGGCCAATCCTCATTAAAAATAATTCACTTACAGGCATCTTCTATTCCTCCGAACATGAGTGGAAGGAAGTCATTCTCAACCCTAAGGGAGCTCATCAGAAGAAGGGAAGAATTTATAATGCATTGCCAAAGGAAATGGCTGAGCCAAACAGCTTACATGGTTTCACAAAGATATTTGAGAAATTCATGGGAGAAAAGGAGTCAAGAAGTCCGAGTCCTGGCAGATAATGGAGGGGAGACTTGTGTGAGGCAGGAATGGCAGCACACACAAGATGGGCTAAATGGTCGACTACTGCTCTTTATATACCATGTTTTTCTCCATGCATGCAGGCAAAAACTTTTGATTTGCAAATCCATAGTTCAAGCTGAGGAGATATTGCTGACAACTCAAATGAATTCCAGTTGTGTTGGTGGCTGGATCAGAGTACTTGCTGCAGATGGGAGACGCAGTGACTGAGCCACATGAGTTGTTTTATTTAAATATGGGCGTCTCCATGCGATGACTTTAAATGATGTGGGAATGCAACTCAACCGGGACCATATCAATAGAATGAGACCTCCCAAGAGAAAATGCATGACTGCAATGATTGGAACAGTCTGCCCTTCCAAAGGGCGTTAAGATGGGAGGACCAGGCAGTGATTAAAGTATGATTCACAGCTCTTGGTAAGCAACAGTAACAATGGCTTAATTGAGGCCAGTTGAAGCTGCCATTTTGAAAATCAAAATAACTGCAAAGATGGAAATGTAAAATAGAGGCAGAAAATGCTGGCAATGCTTAAGAGGTAAGGCCACAGTCATGGGAAGAGAAACAGAGTTAACGTTTTAACATTTCATGTCGAAGACCCTTTATCATAAATGAGATGGAGAAAAAAGAATCTCGTTAAACTGCAAGGAGGGCAGATGTCTCTGTTAGGTTAAGTCTGGTAAAAGCCACCATTTTATTCTGCTGGAGCTAAAGACTGGTATGAGTTAAAGATTCCTACACATTGACCACAAGACCATGTTGGTGCAATGATATAGATATATTATTGCAGTGTGGCACTTCTTCACTTCTGTGTAAACTCTTAACATTAGAAACGTTCTCAGTTTATTTGTTTTATGTGGCAATGATGTAAAGTATTTGCTGTTCTTGGGTGAGCTGGGGGCTAACGTGGGCCAGCATGAAAAGAGTGACAATGCTCCCTTGTACAGGATTTTAAGTGACGGCCAAGGACTAGGATGGGAGTGGAGGCATCGCAGAGACAGGCACTGAAACTGAGAGTAAAAAACAGAAATAAAACCATAAAACTGTTATAACCTTGCTTCTTCTCTTGTTGAGATTGATGATCTAGGATCTATCTAGGAGTGCACGTACATAGTTACTTGAAAGTAGCATCGCAGGTAGATAAGGTGGTCAAAAATGCTTTTGGCACATTGGCCGACATCAGTCAGACTACAGTGTATAGAAGTGGGAGGGTCACTTTGCAGTTATATAAGACATTGGTGAAGCTACATTGTGTTTGGCTTTGGCCACCATGTTATAGGAAAGATGTTATCAAGTTGGAAAGCGTGCAGAGAAAATTTACAAAGATTTTGCCAGGACTCGAGGGCCTGAGCTATAGGGAGAGGTTGAGCAGGATAGGATGTATTCCTTGGAGTGCAGGAGGATGAGGTGTGCAAAAGATGTAACAGAGGTGTACAAAATCATAAAATGAATAGATTGGGTAAATGCACAGAGTCTCTTGCCCACAGAAGGGGAATCAAGAACCAGAGGACATAGGTGAGGGGGGAAAGATTTAATAGGAACCTGAGGGGTAACTTTTTTGCACAAAGGAGGTGGGTGTATGGAAAGAGCCGCGAAAGAGGCAATTGAGGCGGTACTATCACAACATTTAAGAAAGATTTAGACAGATTGGACAGGTTTAGAGGGATATGGGCCATAGGGAGGCAGGTGGGACTGGTGTAGATGGGACATGTTCGATGTTCGGCAATGTGGGCACGTTAGGCCAACAACTTGGGTGGGGGAGGGATAGAGAGATGGAATGCTGGTTATTGGGCCAAAGCCGGAATAATATGTCAAGCTCTATTGCCATGCAGGAAAGGGTTGTTTGCACTGAAGAGGAGGCCGAGAAGATTCATCGGGACATTGGCTGAATTGGACCATTTCGGTTATGTGGAGAGACTGGGTAGACTGGATTTGTGTTCCTTGGAGCGAAGGCAGCTAAAGGAGGAACCTGCTTGAGGTGTACAAAATTGTGAAAGGCTTAGATAGGGTGGATAGTGAGAAACTTTTCCCCCTTAACAGAGATCTTCAGAACCAGAGAGCATAGATTGAAAATGAGGAGTGGGCAAGTTAGAGGGGATCTGAGGAAAATGTTTACCCCGAGCATGGTTGCCAGCAGGAATGCACTGCCAGAGGAGGTGGTGGAGGCAGAGACTCTCACAACATTTAAAACATATCTGGTTGATCACTTGCATTGTCACGGAATTGAAGGATAAGGACCAAGTGCCAGTGAATGAGATTAGTATAGATGGGTACTTGATGTTCACCATGGGCATGTTCCTACATTCTTCAGAGAATAATGGTGCTTGCTGTAGCTTTTAATTAAAATTACGATGTTTGTGTTAAGATTGGTGCAAATTAACTCATGCACAATGGTGACATTGAAAGATTGGTGCTTCAGAGCAAGTAACCCAGAGATGCTACCTGGCCCACTGAGTTATCCAGTATCTTGTGTCTATCCTTGATGGAAACCAGCATCTGCAGTTGCTTCCAACATAGTGTATTCATAGTTATGGAGTTCAGACTAGTTTAGAGATACAGCGTGGAAACAGACCCTTTGGCCCATTAGTCCACGCTGATCATTTATCCCATTTACACTAGGTCTATGTTATTCCAATTCTGCATCCAACACACTAGGGGCAATTTACAGAAGTCAATTCACCTACAAACCTGCACTTCTTTGGAGTGTGGGAGGAAACCAGAGCATTTGAGAAAATTCACACGGTCACAGGGGAGAACATACAAACTCCATGTAGTCAGGTCTCTGGCTGATTATATTAAGACACCATTTGTAGAAAGTAATGCCAAACCAGTGTGTGAGGCCTGCATGAAGAGATGATTTACCAAAATCACACATTCTTAAAGAAAACTTTGAGGAGATTTTAAATGCAAGCTCAGGAGTAAAAAGTTTTGTAGTTGAGAAGACAAAGGGTCTGAGTGAGTTGTTCGGTTAAATCCAGAATTGTGTACATATATATTTTAGAAAATTACCCAATCAACTAATTATTTCCTACAGCAAAGAGTTCATGGTCATTATGGATATATTAACTGTGCCTTTTTAAGGAGATGAAGTGTTGTGTAGGTGAGTGACCTGAGGATATCCTGAATATATCATGTGGTTTCTGTATTTTTGTTGCCGCCTGAATCGTGGCGACTCTTGTGTCCTACCAAGGTAAGGCCTGCTGTATGGTTTTACCGGGTTGTATGCAAAACAAAGCATTTCACTGTAGATAGGCACAAAATATTAACACTAAATTAGTGACTCAGTGGGTCAGGCAGAATCTCTGGAGAGAGGGACGGGTGTCGTTTCGGGTCGAGACCCACCTTCAGACTGCTCCAGCAGTTTGAGTCTACATTCGGCGTAAACCAGCATCTGCAGTTCCTTCCTGCACATTTCACTGTACCTGGGTACATGTGACAATAAAGTATCATTGAATCGGTCTTGGTGTATTGTTGTACCAATTACTTCTGCCTCGCCTTTAATAATTTATTTTCTATTATTAGCTCAATGGGGTATGAATGATGACTCTTGCAGCAACATCAAAGAAATCTATTGTCCCTACAATATGCAGTTCGACATTTCATTCCACCTGCTGCAGAGAGCTGGTAATAATATCTAGACGTGGGTGGCACCCATTTAATTGCAGAAACCTGTCTGACTGTCTAATGTCATGAGGACTCTCCCATCATTATAAACACATTGTCCAAATGAATTGACAGTCAGAGCTATCTGTTTGTGTAACTGGTATCTGCAGATTGAGACATGCCCAGTTATTTACATAGATTCTCAGCTGGTTCTTCCTGATTAAGCTTGTTCCTGACATCAAAACAAACAGTCCTGTGTTTATTTCTAATTAAAATTGGACTAAGAGTAACGAGGAAAGAGAACGAGAAAAGCTTGAGTTCATTTACAATTTCCCACTCACTCACTGCCTCCACAAAATGGCCACATCTTCCACAAGGTTTTTTGTTTCTCTGGACTGTACTCTTCACATTCTTTAGAAAATAGCACATTGAATCTTTGGAAAACAGATATCTGGAGTTACATAAAAGGCATTAGTTTCACTCGCGATTTCAGCTGACAGTTTAAACCGAAGAGATTGAAAATGGAGAGAAACGTGACAATAAACTAAGCTAAACTAAACTAAACTAAATATGCTTATCAAATGGATAGTACTCGAATTGTACCTGGAGCACTGGTGCTGTGAGCCAGCAGCTCCATTGGCTGATCCACCATGATCCCTTTTTGTGTGTAGCATACCAGCTGATCTCGGCTGGGTACGTGAACGATGGCTGAAATCTCCAAACTCCTCTTACATCTGATCTGAAAACTTCTCTGAATCCACAACACAACTTGCTTCACCTATCAGAAGTGCTGGATTAAAGGGCCTGTCCCACTTGCATGCGATTACATGCGTTTGGCGCGACCAAACGGAAGCGTAGTTCATGCGAAGTTCACATTAAGTACGCGCTAAGTACGCGCTAAGTTCGCTCGTGACGTCATTTGCCTTCATACTTACCAATCAGCTGGACAGGAGGCGGGCCGACTGAATTTGGGCGTCGCACAGCGTCGGGCGGTGACGTCATCGCACAACGCCACGCGCTAGGCATATGCCGTCAAGATGCTGTGTACGCCGTCAAGACGCCACATACGACCGCAATGCGCCTGCGTGCCGAGAGGCCGTTGGCGCGCGAAGATTTCGGACACTGTCAGATTTTCGGAGACCCGCGTGATGTCGGGACCAGCCCCGCACAACTCTGCTCTTCTAAGTGGGACCGGGCCCACGCGTCCATACGGTGCCCGTAGGCCTCAAGTGACCACGTTTGGTCGCGCCAAACGCATGCAATCGCATGCAAGTGGGACAGGCCCTTAACTTAGCAGGTCAGGCCGCAACTCTGGAGAACATGGTCTCCTCTGTGTTCTGTAGTTATGCTCTTGCTCTCCCAACCTCCAGACGAAACAAGAGTAGAGTTCCCTGGTTCTCACCTTTTACTCCACAGGGTCACATTGAGAACGTACAAACCGTACTGACAGCAGCTGTAGTCACGACTAAACCCGGGTCACTGGGCTTATGGACTGCCCTTAACCCCACTGGTATCTGGTCAAGTCCCTTAAACAGACAATAGACAATAGACGCAGGAGTAGGCCATTCGGCCCTTCTAGTCAGCACCGCCATTCACTGTGATCATGGCTGATCATCCGCAATCACTCCCGTTCTTGCCTTCTCACCATAGCCCCTGACTCCGCTATCTTTAAGAGCTCTATCATACATCTGTTCACAGAGTTTATCCATCTGACATAATGTCTGATCTCATTCAATAATCTTATACAGTGCTGTCCTCTGTGTAAGATCAGCAGCTTTGAATGACTGTAGATCCACGCGATCAGAATGTATGGGCATAAGGTCATGTGATACGAGTAGAATTAGGCCATTCGGCCCATCGTCTACTCTACCATTCAATCATGGCTGACCTATCTCTCCCTCCTAACCCTATTCTCAAGAGTCAAGAGTGTTTAATTGTCAATTGTCCCAGATAGGACAATGAAACTCTTACTTACTGCAGTAAAGTAATTCTTACCTGCTGCTCCTGCCTTCTCCCCATAACCTCTGACACCTGTACTAACCAAGAATAAAGCAATGCAGTGTGCATAGCTTCACCGTTATCCCTTAAACATGCAGAGATCTTCCTCTGGAGCTTTCAAGTGAAAACACTTCAAAACCAGCACATTTGCAAAGAATTACCTTTGACATTGTGTCAAGCAATTGTGTTATCTACATGAGGAACTACTGATGATGATGTGGTCTCACAGCTATTTAAAACAAATTATCTCCGACCCTATTAGGAAGGCATTAGATTGATATCAGCTCTTTGCCTTTAAAAGAAGAGAGTTGCAAAGCATTAGGCATCAATCATTCCCACTTCAAAAGGGAGCAAAGGAGCATCCAGCTGTGAGCAGTAGGTGTTTTTGCTGAGCTTCACAAATTTCTCTTGTTTCATTTCAATGGACGGCAGTGAATAAAAATAAAGATGTATTTCACTTGGAGAGCATTTTAGTGGCTACAAATGAGCCCAGTCCATGTCCACCTTTAGAGGCTACAAGCGAGCCCAGGCAAAGCCTGAGCGCATATTTCCAGTATTTCTAATATTTCCGAAGTAGGGTCTCGACCCAAAACTACACCTATTCCTTTTCCTCCAGAAATGCTGCCTGACCCGCTGAGGTACTCCAGCATTTTGTACCCAGCTTCTTTGTAAAGCAGCATCTACAGTTCCTTCCAACACATCTTAGGACGCTGCAGGATTGAATGGTGCACAGCTCTTGTGATATCCATGTCATCTCTTTACCTCAGTGTCAATAACTTTAAACATAGTGAGAACTATTTATTATATCGGGTGATTTATTGATTAACAATCCCAAATTGCTCCGCATCACACACTTTACTCCTTTGCACTTCCAATGATCCAATTCAGTAATTGGACCATTATTCCAGCAGTTAATTGATAGCGAAACCAATTAATTAATTAATTAAATTAATTATGTGTTAGATTAATTATTTAACTAATTAAATAGTTCAATTACTATTACTGATAATAATTAGTAATAATCACTATCATTAGTAAATAATATCAAGTGAACAGCTCTTTAAAATAGATTTTTAAATCTACTGCAAATTACATCGTTATATTCCAATGAAAATAATTTCCTTGTATATACCATCAAAAGACTTTACTGTATACTAAACTAAGTGGGACACATTGGGTCCCAGTCACATGGGAGGCCTAGTCCCCCAACGCAACCCATTCCTCAATGCAATATTCCACTACTCACTTGTTCCCCCAACGCAACGGCAAGAGCGTTCAATAGCCGGGGACAGGGACGACTTTAGGTGGGGAGCGTCCTGCAGCCAGGGGAGGGGGGTGGCTTCTGGCGGGGCCTGTCGGGGGAAGGTGAGGGGAATGTGTGTGTAGGGGAGGATGTGGGTGTGGAATGTGGGGGAGTGGGATGTGGGGGGGGGGGGTTGTGGTGGAGAGGGGCTGTAGGGGGACGGGGAGGGGGTGGGAGAGGGTGTGTGTGTGTGGGGGAGGGGGTATGTGTGGAGGGGTTTGTGGGGGTGGGGGGGTTGGGGGTAGGGGAGGGGGTGTAGGGGAGGGAGGGGAGGAGATTGCGGTGGTGGGGGGGGGTGTGGGGAGAGAGGGGGTGGGGCTGTGGGTGTGGGGGTGTGGGTGTGTGGGGGGGGTGTGTGTGGGGGGATGGGGGTGGGTGGGAGAGGGGTTGTGGGGAAGGGGGGGTGTGGGGGAGGGGGGTTGTGTGGGGGGGGGGGGGTAGGGGGGGTGTAAGAGAGGGGGGTAGGGGGAGGGTGTGTAGGGGAGAGGAGTGTGTAGGGGAGGGGGTTGGGGGGGGAGTAGGGGAGGGGGGGGTAGGGGGGGGGGGGGTGGATAGGGGGGGAATGTGGGTTCACCAGTTCCAGGCCCCAGCTCCGACTGCACTCCTTGCTCCAGGACCCGGCTCCGGTCTCACTCAGCTGCTCCCGTCCCCTGCGCCTGTCGCTCTCACAACCCCTGCCTGTGGACACAGCCTGCCCCCACTCATGAACACAGCCCCCCCACCTAAGAACACAGTCCTCCCCCGCCCGAGAACACTGCTCGACCCCGCTGGCGGAAAACAGCCTACACTCCGCTGCTTCAGTTTTATTCTGGGCAGCTTCTGGATGGGTGGCTTCTGGATGTGCTCACGGACTCAGCCTGCTTCTGGGACTTTATTCTCCAGTGGGTGCCAGAAGGGGTGTTACTTTCATGGTTACTGACAGGCGAGAAGACCAATCTGCTGATCTCACAATTTTTGAAACCTTCATAACTTTTGTAATCTTCCACTGATCGGAACAAAACTTGGTGCACTTGGAGCAGAGGAGAAAGATGAGCAAGGTGGCAAAAAATCCTAGCGATATAAGGTACCGTTTTGGTGCAAAATTTGGATGTTGGGAATAACTCATTTGTTCTTCCTTGATATTCCCCGAGAACACAGGAATGGAATCTCATTTGACAATACAGCTCTCCCTCACTGCCGAGATGTTCATCCTCATGAGAGTTTTAATAAGAGTATAGATGATGCCTTTTAGAACTTTTGGATAGCTAAAAATACTAACTAATCAATGAGCACATGAAGTAATAAACAAAGTAATTCATCCAAAGCTTCAAGTGATGTTGATTGAAAGTTAATATTGACCAGGATGCTGGGAATAACTCATTTGTTCTTCCTTGATATTCCCCGAGAACACAGGAATGGAATCTCATTTGACAATACAGCTCTCCCTCACTGCCGAGATGTTCATCCTCATGTTTTTTTGGAGTGGGTGAGGAATTTAGAGTTTCTGATTCGGACACAATACTGAGCCAAGATGTAGAAGGTTCTGAAAACATCCCAGTATATCATGCAAATCAGCAATGGCCATCTTATAACAACATGTAGGAACCTCAATGTAGAAACAAAAAACTGCAGATACTGGTTTATACTAAAGATGGACACAAAGTGCTGGAGTATAGGATCGTGGCCCTCCTACAATACTGAACCAAGCCTCACAACCTGCACTGGTTCATTTTTCTCTGAACTGTGGATAGTTGTGGATACAAATCCTCTGCTGAAGGAAAGAACGTGTCTGATGAAAGAATGTGTCTACTGGGCTTGTATTCACTGGACTTTAGAAGGATGAGAGGGAATCTTATAGAAGCATATAGAATTCTTAAAGGATTGGAGAGGTTAGATGCAGGGAAAATGTTCCTGATGTTGGGGGAGTCCAGAACCAGGGGGCACAGTTTAAGAATAAGGGGTAGGCCATTTAGGACTGAGATGAGGACAAACAATTTTCACCCAGAGAGTTGTGAATCTGTGGAATTCTCTGTGACAGAAGGCAGTGGAGGCCAATTCACTGGATGTTTTCATGAGAGAGTTAACTAGAGCTCATAGGGCTAACGGAATCGAGGGATATGGGGAGAAGGCAGGAACGGTGTACTGATTTAGGATGATCAGCCGTGATCATATTGAATGGCGGTGCTGGCTCGAATGGCCGAATGGCCTACTCCAGTCATGCACCTATTTTTCTATGTTTCTATGTTTCCATGCTGCCGGATTCTGTAAAGCAGAGGTAATAAAAACAACAAATCGGAACTTAAATCATTGAACTGCACAATCAAGGTGAAGCAATTCCACCTGCAAATTGAGCCCATGTTATTAGTGAAAAAAGACACAGTGATGGAGTAACTCAGCAGGTGAGGTAGCATCTTTAGAATACGTGGATAGGTGACGTTCCGGGTCGGGACCTATCAGAGGTCATGGTGGCCAAACAGGAGAGCTGTAAGCTGATGTTTGGGAGATGATATCCTGGTGTTTGCCGGTGAGGTCATGGTCAGATGGTAGGTATGAGGAGGTGCCCGGGAGCTGCCACATAGTCTCAGCAAGATACAAGTCAGTCGGCCAGACCTCAACAGCACCGGCCTTGCCGGCAGGTTTAACAACAAGGTTGGCATTGGTGCGAAAGTGAGTGGAAGGCTGTACATTAGGAGGAAGTGAGTTCGCAGCAGGTGAGGGGATTGGAGAAGTCAAGACAGTGTATGTCCCTGCGGCATTTAGAAATGAAAATGTTGAGAGAGAGTAGTTGGCCGGCAGGAGCTGTCCAAGAGGATGAGGACAGGATGGGAGAAAGGGGTTGGGGATCTGAAGAATCCAAAATGCCATCTGCTCATGTCCTCCGCAGATGCTGCCTGATCTGCTGAGTTCCTCCAGCAGTTTGTTTCTTGGTCATGTTGATTTAACCAGAACAAGGAGGAAAATGAATGCTACCAAACCACACACATATGCAACCATACCTGGTAAGTTTGGCTTTGGGAAGTACAGGTGAGTTAGGCTGAGCAGAAAGGAAGTGGCAGGCAGAGGTCACCAGATGGTCACACCAAGTCAGCAAAATGCCCAGAGTCGCATGTGATCTCTCTCACAACCTGAAAGGTCGGGGAAACTGCTTTTGAGGAGATGCAGCAGGAATTACATGAATAATTTGGCAGTGGTGTCCACCTGTTCACCAGGAGTATGGGAAGGCTGGATCATCTGAAAGACCTTAAATTACTTTGCCTTTCATGCTAACAGAGAAATATATCTCCTGGTGATATGAGATTGCTGCATTACTTCAGAGCTAGGATGGGCACATGATAACCTTTGATTCACCCATTGTTGGAAGTTGCCTTTGGTGAGACCAAGTGCTGAAATGTAAGAGCAAGATCTGACACTGGGTAATGGCCATGATAGAAGATAATGAGTTAGACCATCAAGAAATAGGATTCTTATCAGACATGCTTACTGCTTCAATGCCAATACCCAGGTAGCTCAATTAGATCATCATGCAAATGGCTTCTCAGAGATCAATGTGATCAATAAACAAAACTCCATTCATGAGGTCACTAAAATCACCATGGTCCTCAACTTCTGAGAGAGATCAATGCAAAGCAAATAAATACAATGAGTTAATTAAAGAAAGCAAATGTCTCCAAATAATGTGACCTGATTGAACAGCAGAAAAATTAAATGCTATTGAGAACAATGAGGTTCTTGGATGGCTAGCAAAGCTACAGAACTGTAAGGACAATTTTTACATGTTACAGATTATTTTATTACGATATATATCCAGATACAATGCCTTGTTCACATGAAGCTCACGGAATAAAGACTATACAGTAAAGGTAAATACAACACTAAATACAATAATGAGGGCAAACAGCAGAATGTAAAAGATTGTAGTTCAAACATATAGTAATGCAAAAGGATATTAAGGTACAATAGATAGACACAAAAAGCTGGAGTAACTCAGCGGGACAGGCAGCATCTCTGGCTAGAAGGAATGGGTGACGTTTCGGGTCGAAATCCTTCGTCAGACACAGTGGTTCAAGGTACAATAACCAATGAACAATGAGGTAGTGTTTAGTTTAGTTTATTGTCACTTTTTGTTGCATGCTATCCAGTCAGTGGAAAAACTAGACATGATTATAATTGAGCTGCCCACATTGCACAGATATAGGATAATGGGATTAATATATAGTGCAAGACAAAGTTCAGTAAAGTCCGATTAAAGATGGACCGAGGGTCTCCAATAAGGATAATGGCAGCTCAGGACCGCTCTCTAGTCGTTGATGGGATGGTTCAGTTGCCTGATTACAGCTGGGAAGAAACTGTCCCTGAATCTAGAGGTGTGTATTTTCACACTTCTGTACCTCTTGCCTGGGTTAAGAGTGAGATTACGTGGCAGCATTTCTGGGAGTGGGATGTGAAAGAGGAGATTGATTCAGGAGTCGGAATACAAAACAAAAACAAAAAAATCCAATGATAGACACAAAATTCTGGAGTAACTCAGAGGGTCAGGCAGCATCTCAGGAGGATAACACAAAATGCTGGAGTAACTCAGAAGGTCAGGCTGCATCTCTGGAGAAAAGGAGTCGGTGACGTTTCGGGGTCGAGACCTTTCTTCATACCTGGTCTGCACATCTTCTGCTGGTAAAAGTAATGAGATGTCTTACCATTTGAGATGCACTAGATGAAGCTGACAAAGTATTCATCGCTCACTGATGTAAGCAGAATGAAGACAACAATGACTGGTATACAACCCAAAATATTGACTGTGCTTCTCTTGCCTGGTGTTGCCTGATTCCGTTTTGCAAATTCTGTATTAATTTTATGTCGAACATCACAGTCCTGTGCTAATTGAATGGAAAAATCACACATTTACACTTTAATTTAAAATAATTTGACCATGAAAGATCACTCTTGTTATATGTGGACTTGTTTGAGCACTGCTGTCACATTAGATCTGAATTGTAGTGATGTTCTCAGTCTGATCTCGCATGTACAGGATGACCCTATGTGATCTGAAGTTGTTGCTGACATACATACGCATTGGGTTACATTTTAGTTGTTGTTCGATTGATTGAAAGATACAGCTTGGAAACAGGCCATTTGACCCATTGAATCCATGCTGACCACCTGTTCACCTCTGTTCTCCCACTTTCAGATCCACTTCCAACGCACTAGCGGCAAATTTTAGAGGCGGATGAACCTACACACTTGCAAGTCTTTGGGATGTGGGAGGAAACCAGATCGACCGGAGGAAACGCATGGCGTTACGGGGAGAATGTGCAAACTCCACACAGAGAGCACACGAGGTCAGGGTCAAATCCAGGTCTCTGGCACTGGGAGTCAACAGCTCTACCCACTGTGCTGCCCGACATTTGATCCTTTAAATTATCTGGTGTTGATAGCTCGGTCACTCAGACCAACTTCCCCAAGCAACTTGTTGATCATCTTGACCAGTCGTCCTCGCCACCAGTTGTATGTTCCCCCTGTGACCCGCTGGGGTTTTACCCGGGGAGCTCCAGTTTCTTCCCACACTCCAAAGACATACAGGTTTGTCGGTAGATTGGTCTCGGTAAAATTGTAACTGGTCCCTCGTGTGTGTAGGATAGTGTTAAGGGCCTGTCCCATGAGCTTGCGGCTCCATGCGGCAAGCGCGACCTAAAGGGTTGGTCCCTCCAGCATGTGACAGCATGCGGCAAGCACAACCAAACCAGAAGTGGGGGCCGCGCGGAGGTTGAGTGAGTGACATGAAGCTGCGGGCTGGCAGGCCTTTGTCGCACGGTCAGTTTTTCGGAGCCTCGCGCGATGTCGGGACCAGCTCCGCACAACTCCATACGGCTCCGGCAATCGAAGTGGGACCGGCCTCGCGAGGCCGTATGGCTCAAGCGACCACGTTAGGTCGCACTTGCCACATGCAGTCGCATGCTGGTGGGGCAGACCCTTTAGGTCGCGCTTGCCACATGGAGTTGCATGCTCGTGGGACAGGCCCTTTAGGTCGCGCTTGCCACGTGGAGTTGCATGCTCGTGGGACAGGCCCTTTAGTGTACGGAGTGATCGCTGGTTGGCGCAGACTTGGTGGGCGCTGTATCTCTAAAGTCTAAAATCTAAAGATCAGTTGGTGATATACCGCAATGTAAAGAAGTGAAAATAACAACGAGCTCAACAGATTGACGTAAGGCAAGAAGACGTTGATGCATCTGATGAGCTGCTTTAACAATATACTATTTACAACTGCAATTTGCTTTGGTAGTTTGATGCAGGATGTGGATTACAGGCAGAGTTTCCTCACTCTTCTTCCTAGGCAAAAAACGTATGCGGCTGTAAATTGGAACTGAAAACAACAAATGTGGGAAATACACAGCAGGTCAGGCAGCATCCATTGAAAGAGAAACTGAGTTAACATTTGATAAATGATGACCTTTCAGACCTGGGAAATTTTACATGGGGGTATGTTTAAACCCTGAGATGGGGGGGGGGGGGGGGGGGGGGGGGGGGTGAACAAAGGGAGGGAGTCTTTGTTAAAGGTGGGGACTGGGCGAAGATAGATGGTGAGGAGAGGAGAGGGTGCTGAAATCTAATGACAGCTAATCTGTTCATGGGAGGTGTAAATAGAGTGAGGTCTGAGGAGAGAGGGAACGGAAGACGTTGGAACTATGAGACGCAGATAAACCAGTTCACAAATTCATGTTCAAGGAGCAGAACTAGGCCATTCGGCCCATCAAGTCTTCTCCGCCTTTCAATCATGGCTGACCTATCTAAATAAATTGGTTCTCATCTCCTTTCTAAAGGTACCTTATTTTATTCGGAGGCCTCTGGTGTTAGACTCTCCCACTACTGGAAACAACCTCTCCACATCCATTTTATGTTGGCCTTTCACTATTTGGTAAGTTTCAATTAAGACCCCCTCATCCTTCCGAACTCTAGCCCAGAACTAGGCCCAGTGCTGTCAAACGCTCATCATATGTTAACCCACTCATTCCTGGGATCATTTTCATAAACCTCCTCTGCACTCTCTCCAATGCCAGCATATCCTTCCTCGGATATGGGGCCCAAAAGTGCTCACAGTGAAGCAGCTGCTGGATATTTGTGTGTAACAGAATGCTAGCAAACCCCAGCAAGTTGGGCAGCATCCATGGAGAGACACGCTTGGAGTTACAGTATAAAGGCCCCAAGGATTGAATATCCAAAAATTGCAGATGCTGGAAATCTGAGACAAAAATCAAACCATGCTGGAAATACACAGCAGGCCATTCCACATCTGTGGAGAGCAAAGTGGAGCTAATGGCCCAGGCTGACTGGTAAGGCTGCACATAGGTCTGACATGTAGGCGTAAGGTGCGCTTGCCTTCACTGGCCGCGGCAATGAGTACAGGAGCCAGAATGTCATGCTGTAGATTTATAGGACTTTGCTTTGGTCACCTTTGGAGTATTGTGTAGAGTTCTGGTCGCCCCATTACAGTGTGTCGACTGTGGTAGAAACTTGAAGTAGGATTCATGGTTTAATGATAAGGGGTTGCCCATTTAAAAAAAAGAGGTGAAATGTCTTCTCAGAGGGTTGTGAAGCTGGAAATGTGTTCCTGGAGGGGTGGTGGGGTAGGGGGAAAGGATTGTGACTGCTGAAAGCAGAGTCTTGGAATATTTTTGCGACATTGATAGATAGATGCTTGATAAGCAGAGCAGGTGAGGGGTTATCAAAGGTGGATGGGCTGATAAGCAAGGGGTGGGGGTGTGAGAGGTTACACTTGGTATGTGGGAATGCAGCATTGTGGTTACAATCAGATGAGCCTTGATCTTAACAAATGGTGGAGCAGGCTTGAGGAGCTAAGCGGTCTACTCCTGCTCATATTAGACTTTAGAGACACAGCGCAGAAACAGGTCCTTAGGCCCACCAAGTCCGCACAGACCAGCGATCACCCCGTGTACTAACACTATCCTCAAAACTAGGGACAATTTACAACCTTTGCCAAAGCCAATTAACGTACAAACCTGTACGTCTTGAGAGTGTGGGGAGACATCAGAGCACCCAGAGAAAACACACGTGTTCAAGGGGAGAACGTACAAACTCTGTACAGACAGCACCCGCAACCAGGATCAAACCCGGGTCTCTGGTGCTGTAAGGCAGCAACTCTACCGCTGCGCCACCGTGCTGTCCCATCTATCCTATTTCACATGGTTGTACTTATGTTAGATATTGGTGCCTACCGTAGATGCTGTGTTGTGTTTAAGAAGGAACTGCAGATGCTGGAAAATCGAAGGTACACAAAAAGGCTGGCGAAACTCAGCTGGTGCAGCAGCATCTATGGAGCGAAGGAAATAGGCAATGCACAAAAATGCTGGAGAAACTTGTCTGAAGTCTGAAGAAGGGTTTCGGCCCTAAAACGTTGCCTATTTCCTTCGCTCCATAGATGCTGCTGCACCCGCTGAGTTTCTCCAGCATTTTTGTGTACCTGCCCCAGCATTCTTATGTTCCCCCATCGGTACAAGTGAGTCACTGAGTTCCGAAGGTAGACACAAAAAGCTGGAGTAACTAAGCGGGCCAGGCAGCATCTCAGGAGAGAAGGAACGGGTGACGTTTCGTGTCGAGGCCCTTTGGATCTACCGAGTTCATTCGGCTAAACTGTATCAACAGCACTGCCTCCTGATCAGAGATCAGTCAGCCTGACATGGATTAGGAATCAGTACCAGGACCTTCCTGGTTTAATTAATCGCGGCTTAAAGCAGCAGAGCCATTCCTTGCCACCCAGGAGGCAGAGTGACAGAAAGATGTAGTGTGTCCCCCCCCAGCCCTCCTTATTGGAGGCTTAATTAATAGGGAACACATCTGTTCCACAAAAAACAGATGGGTTAGTGAATCCCAGTTTTACAATTGATATATTGAATGGAAAGTTATGTCAAAGGTAGAATCTGTGTTAAGTTTGGTTGGTGACACTTTCTGTCAGCAGAAATCTTTGGAAGTACATGGCAGCATCTATCAACAGCGAGCTGCTGGAGGAACTCAGTGGGCCGGGCAGCATCCGTGGAGGCCAATGGCCATATCGGGCCCAGACCCATCAACTGGACTGGGGTCCCTCTGAACATTTCCCTCGACAGATGCTTCCTGATCCACTGAGTTCCTACAGCAACTTGTTTTTTTTTTTTTTGCCCCGGAATCCAACATCTGCAGTCTCTTGCGTCTATGTGAACTGTTTTTCAGTTCACAGTCCCTCAAGCCTGCTCCGCCATTCATTAAGATCAAAGCCAATCCGTCCTGTCTATCTTCAGTACCCCCTTTCATATCCCCCACCTATCCTTCCCCACCTTGCTTATCATCCCTACTCCAGCACTCTGTGTTTAGTTTAGTTCAGAGATACAGCGCAGAAACATGACCACTGAGTCCCAACTTAGTCAGTCCCAGAAACTGCCGAGGTGAGGTCTGCTGTATGACTTTTACCGGGATGTATGCTAAAAACAAAGCATTTCATTGTACCTAGGTACCTGTGACAATAAAGTATCACCGAATCATTCAGCTCCAGCTTCTGAAACTTAGCTTCATTAAAATCTTTGTAACTGAGGATGAAATGTCACCCCTTACTGTACATTGATCAATGTAGGTTCCCATAAGGAACAGCGACATCACCAACACGACCCTTCAAAATCCACTTAATTGGCTGTGAAGTGCTAGGGGACACGGTGAGGCTGTGGAAGGTGTGTAAATGCAGGTCTTTCTTTCATTCATTCCAAATGTAATCAGTACATGTTCTGTCCTCAGCAGCTGGCCTCTTCCTGACCTGCAATTCAAATAAATAAAGCTCACAGCAATTTCTTTCAGATCTTCGAGGCAGAGCTGACCAGTGTGTTGAAATCATTTTCAGTGAACGCAAGGAACAAAATGAAAAAACAAAGATAAAAGCAGTATTTTCACCCTTCTATTTGATAACGATCTTACATACATGTGCGTGTGCACATATGCTTAATAAAAAACTTCGTAGATTTTTTAAGCTAAGTAAAATGCTTTTCCGAAAAAAAGCCTGGGGCGGCACGGTGGCGCAGCGGTAGAGTTGCTGCCTTACAGCTCCAGAGACTCCGCTGCCTGTACGGAGTTTGTAGATTTCTTCCTGTGACCGTGTGGGTTTTCTCTCCGGTTTCCTCCCACACTTCAAAGACGTACAGGTTTGTCAGTTTATTGGCTTCGGTAAAAACAATTGTAAAATGTCCCTAGCGTGCAGGGAGTGATCATTGGGCGGTGGGGATTCGATGGGCCGAAGGGCCTGATTCTATAAAGTCTAAGTAACGTCTAAGCACATTATCCGTTGATTTGAGCAATTTGATGAGGTACATTCGAAAAAGATTTATTTGTTTTGATGAAGTGAAGCCCAGCTGGACCAAGAGACGCAAGGAGAATTTAAATTGGAAAATAAATTATCCTGAATCTCAGAGAGACAGATGAAGATTGGCTATCGTGTGTGCCTCACACTGTTTGAATTGGAATGAAATCAGTTGGGAAGTAAAAGGGAAAATGAAAATGCCCTTGAACCATGAACTCAAGGCATCAAAAAGAAAAAAAAAACTAACTCTGGGCCTGAAAGCGGAAATTTCAATGGTGGTCACGTCTGCTTTCTGAAGCGCTGGATGCACAGGAACCTCCTCTGCCCCTCCATCCCGCCATGCTAATCATTGTTTGCTGTGACCCTGACTCTTGTGAACCGGAGGGTGATATTACATTGTGCAACCTTCACATTTAGAGCAATCGTTTAAAAAAAAAGTAAACCATTCGAACTTCGGCAGTCAAGTTCAAACTCCGAGGCTGAGCGTTGCAGTTTGTCATTCGAGAGAAAATCAGGCTAATTATCATTCGGCCCTGGCACTTTTGTTGGCTGCCTTCCAGTGTTCAATGCTACTCAATAGGCTCTCTTGTTGAGGCTGATCTCTGTTCTCCGCAGTTCCGCACAGCTCAATCCAATCTCTTTTCTCTCCGCAGACTTCTACTTTCCCTTCCAGCTCTTCCATCTCTAAGGTGATGGGAATGTGAGGAGGAAACTTGTGCTCCCATCCTCGGGTGGTCCTGAACTGGTGTCCCCGATCCCAGGCCCTGTTGTGTTCATGTTATACATTCAGCCGACAATCTTGTCCCCTAACTCTTACTCCATTGGAATTTAAACGCACAATGATTGCTGCCACAATAATAAAAGTGGGAGTTCATCCCATCAAAACTATCTATCCCAAGATAAATCATAACCTTGAAATCAAATTTAAGCAAATGTAATTGAAGTCTTTTGATAATGTTAATAATATTTTTTAAGGCACTCATTTTTGAATCTACTTACACGGTTCTTATTTATCACACTTTTAGTTTAGTTTAGTTTAGTTTCGTTTAGAGATACAGCGTGGAAACAGGCCCTTCGGCACACCGAGTCCATGCTGACCAGCGATCCCCGCACATTAACACTATCCTACACAAACTAGGGACTATTTATAATTTTACCAAGCCAATTAACCTACAAACCTGTATGTCTTTGGAGTTTGTGAGGAAACTGAAGCACCCGGGGAAAACCCCACGCAGGTCACGGGGTGAACGTACAAACTCCGTACAGACAGCACCCGCTGTCGGGATCGAAACCGGGTCTCCCACACTGTAAGGCATGTTGCTAGTATTTGATATCAGGGCAGAATCCTAAAAGTGCAAGAAATACTTGCCCACCTTGTATCCCTGCCTTGTTCAAAACAAATTGCACAAAAGGACACTGGAATAACATTGATGAGCAGGAACTTTCATTTCAGGCACATCAGTCACTGTTTTACACTGATATTTAGCGAATAATAAAAGGCCTAGACAGAGTGATTAGTAAGTGTGTCAAAGGTTAGGGGGATAAGGCAGGAGAATGGGGTTGAGGGGGAATGATAGATCATTGAGTTTGAGTTCAGTTTATTGTCATGTGTACGGAGGTACAGTGAAAAGCTTTTGTTGCGTGCTAACCTGCCAGTGAAAAGACAATAAGACAGTACATCATTACAGTGATGACTATACATGATTACTGATGCATAATAAAGTGAATAATGTGAATAGCGTTAAGTCCAGTAAAGTCTGAGTGTCTCCAATAAGGTACATAGTAGCTCAGGACTGCTCTCTAGTTGTTGATAACAGCTGGGAAGTAACTGTCCCTGAATCTGGAGGTGTGCAATTTCACACTTCTGTACCTCTTGTCTGATAGTAGAGGGGAGATGAGGGTATGGCTGTGTCCATCATCGGATGGCAGAGTAGACTTGATGCATGCAGGTACAGCAGGCAGCGGAGAAAGCAAATGGCTTGTTGGCCTTCATAACAAGGGTAGTTGAGTATAGGAGCAAAGAGGTCCTTCTGTAGTGGTACAGAGCCCTAGTGAGACCACATCTGGAGCATTGTGTGCAGTTTTGGTCTCCAAATTTGAGGAAGGACATTCTTGCTATTGAGGGAGTGCAGCGTAGGTTCACGAGGTTAATTCTTGAGATGGCGGGACTGTCATTTGCTGAGAGAATGGAGCAGCTGGGCTTACACTCTGGAATTTAGAAGGATAAGAGGGGATCTTGTTGAAACATATAAGATTATTAAGGATTTGGACACACTAGAGGCAGGAAACATGTTCCCGATGTTGGGGGAGTCCAGAACCAGGGGCCACAGTTTAAGAATAAGGGATAAGCTATTTAGAATGGCGACGAGGAAACACTTTTTCTCACAGAGAGTTGTAAGTCTCTGCACATCGATGGAGCTGGTGTGGAAAGGGTCAGCAGCGTGAAGTTCCTAGGACTACACCTGTCAGATGACCTGACATCCACGACCAACACCACAGCACTGGTCAAGAAAGCACAGCAGCGACTACACCCTCTCCGAAGACTACGTAAAGCAGGTCTCCCCACTACACACCTACGGACTTTTTATAGGGGGACAATCGAGAGCACATTGACCTACGGCATCACTTCCTGGTTCGGGAGCTGCAAGGCGTACGAATGGCACCAACTAGACAGGATTGTGAAGACCGTCAGCAGGATTATTGGTGCTCCACTCCCTTTCCTGCTGGACATATACAGGAAGAGATGTATCAGCAGAGCCATCTCCATCATCAAAGACCCCTACCACCCATCGCATCACATATTCTCCATCCTGTCATCTGGGAAAAGGTACAGGAGCATTAGCTGCAAAACCAGCAGGATGCTCCTCAGCTTCTTCCCGCAGTCTATAAGACTGCTAAACGGACTTTGCCCCCTGCCAAAGTATCGCGCACCAACCACCAACCTGGACACACTGCGGCAGAGCCAATGTCGTGCCGCTGCCGATCGGAACGCCTGTTGAATGTTTAGTAGAGTGTTAAATTTGTTCATGATATATGTATTTTTATTTCTATTTATTTTTAAGCACACTGAATGGACACTGGTTGAGCAACATTTTTTTGTTTCCTCTGGGTGAATACTCAGTTAATGACAATAAAGATATACAATACAATACAATATACAAGTCTGTGGAATTCTCTGCCTCAGAGGACAGTGGAGGCCGGTTCTCTGGATACTTTCAAGAGAGAGCTAGATAGGGCTC
Source organism: Leucoraja erinaceus (assembly GCF_028641065.1). Lineage (NCBI taxonomy): Eukaryota > Metazoa > Chordata > Chondrichthyes > Rajiformes > Rajidae > Leucoraja > Leucoraja erinaceus. The sequence goes on along the minus strand of NC_073377.1, from coordinate 14,633,584 downwards.
TTAAAGATAGCGGAGTCAGGGGATATAAGGAGAAGGCAGGAACGGGGTACTAATTGTGGATGATCAGCCATGATCACATTGAATGGCAATGCTGGCTCGAAGGGCCGAATGGCCTACTCCTGCACCTATTGTCTCTTGCCTAATGACAGAATGGCCTAATTCTACTCCTATCTCTTATGAACTTCGAAACTTATGAGTGGATGTGGAGACGATGTTTCCTGTAGTGGGAGAGTCCAGGACCACAGCCTCAGAATAAAAGAATATACCTTTAGAATGGAGACGAGGTGGAATTTCTTTAGCTTGATGGTGGTGAATCTGTGGAATTCATTGCCTCAGAAAGCTGTTGAGGCAAAGTCATTTGGTATTTTTAAAACGGAGATTGATAGGTTCTTGATTAGTAAGGGTGTCAAAGGTTACCGGGAGAAAGCGTGGGAATGGGATTGAGAGGGAAAAACAGATCAGCCATGATGGAATGGCGAAGTACACTCAATGGACTGAATGACTTAATTCTGCTCCTATGTCTATGGTCTTATGGTCACAGTTTAGGAAGACTATTTTTTATAAACAAAAGAGTTACAATAGCACACGGTGGTGCAGCGCTAGAGTTGCTGCCTTACAGCACCTGAGACCCGGGTTTGATCCTGACCACGGGTGCTGTCTATGCGGAGTTTGCACGTTCTCCCTGTGGCTGCATGGGTTTTCTCTGGGTGCTCTAGTTTCCTCCCACATCCCAAAGACGTGAGGGTTTGTAGGTTCATTGGCTTCTGTAAATTGTAAATTGTCCCCAATGTGTACGGGGTGATCGCTGGTCAGTGTGGACTCGGTGAGGCCGAAGGGCCAGTTTCTGCACTGTATGTCTAATGTCTAAAGATTAAAGTAAAGTCTGAAGTCTAAACTTCACGCTGTTAACTCTCTCAAATTGCACTCTTCGTTGGACCGACAGTGGGAATTCTTCCTAGGTTACAACACTAAGCAGTTTGTCGGAGGGAAATGTGGCTATTGGGCCACATATATAAATAAAAACATAGGCCCACCAAGGGCCTATGTGTAAGGGCAGGACCCCGACAGTCTTTTCAGGTGAGGCAGAGGTTCACTTGCACCTCCTCCAACCTCATCTACTGTATCTGCTGTTCCAGGTGTATCAGCACTTTAACTCCCCCTCCCATTCCCACACTGAACTCTCTGTCCTGGGCCTCCTCCATTGTCAGAGCGCAAATTGGAGGAACAGCACCTCATATTTCACTTGGGTAGCTTACACCCCAGCGGTATGAACATTGACTTCTCTAACTTCAAATAGCCCTTGCTTTCCCTCTCTCTCCATCCCCTCTCCCTTCCCAGTTCTCCCACCAGTCTCACTGTCTCTGACTGCATTCTATCTCTGACCCGCCCACTCCCCTGACATCAGTCTGAAAAAGTGTCTCGACCTGAAACGCCGCCCAGAGCAGTAGATGCCTGCAGCCACATGAAGGTGCATGGATAGGACGGGTTTGGACGGACATGGACCAAACGCAGGCAGATGGAACTAGTGTAGCTGGGACATGTTGGAACGACGGTGTGGGTGAGTTGGGCCGAAGAGCCCGTTTCCACACTGAAACTCCATGACTGGCAAGTCAATCCCAATGGCCTCCTAAATACTAGCATGTATGTGCAGGCTTTTCATAATAGACCATTTATCATCTGGAAGACTCTGCCGTACATTTTGAGAAAGCTCCACTCCTTCAACATCTACAGTGAGATGCTGCAGATTTTCTACCAATCGGTGGTAGCCAGTTCCAGCTTCGTCACTGCCGTGTGCTGGGGCAGCCCCAGCATAAATAGATTTGTTTATTGCTCATATTTATGTCGCTCTTCTAGGGAGATGCTAACCGCATTTCGTTGTCTCTGTACTGTACACTGCACAATGACAATACAGTTGAATCTGAATCTGATCTGAATCTGAATCTGAAGGTCGCGGACGCCAACATGATCAACAAACTCATCAGGCAAGCTGGCTCCGTCCTGGGGGCGGAGTTGGATTGATGAGAGGTGTTCTTGGAGTAGAGGATGCTCCTCAAACTGCGGAGCACCCTGGCCAATGCAGCTCACCCCTTCCAAGACACACTGGTCAACTGAGGAGTACCGTCAGCAACAGACTGGTTCCACCAAGATGCAGCACAGAACACCTTCTTCCCTGTGGCTATCAAACAGTACAACTCCTCCCCCTTCTGTCATGGGGTAGACCGAGACTGACTCTCCTCCCAACCCCCCCCTCCCCAACCTTTGTACAACCCCAATCCTTTCCTTTGTCACTTTAATTTCATGTTTCATGGATACTGTGTTTTATAACTGTTGGCAGATCAATCTCCGTCCTGGGATAAATAAAGGTCTACTGTGTCGTATCGTATCATATTACCCAAACCAATGATACACCCTTCCCTTACCACATTATTAGTTCATTAGTTATAGGAGCAGAATTAGGCCATTCGGCCCATCGTCTAATCTGCCATTCAATCATGGCTGATCTATCTTGTCCTCTCAACCCAAATCTCTTGCCTTCTCCCCATAACCTTTGACACCCGTACTAATCAAGAATCTGTCAATCTCAGCTTTAAAAATACCCAATGATGGCCTCCATAGCCTGCTGTGGGAAATAATTCCACAGATTCACCACCCTTCTAACAAAATAAATTCTTCATCTCCTTTCTAAACATAGGTCCTTTTATTCTGAGACTGTGCCCTCTGGTCCTAGACTCTCCCACTAGTGGAAACATCCTCTCGTCATCCACTCTGTCCAGGCCTTTCACTATTCGGTAAGTTTCAATGAGGTCTCTCCTCATTCTCACGCAGAAAGAGGTGGGACATATTTGGCTTGTCTTCGCTAGAATGCCGGAAGTTGAGGAGAGACCAGATAGAAGTATGTCACATTATGAGATCTACTTCTTCTTATCGAAAAATGCTGGAGAAACTCACATAATATGTGTGTTATGATTGTGTGTATAATTTGTTTGGTTGTTTTGTTGTTTGTCTTTTGCACAAAAGTCCGCGAGCATTGCCACTTTCATTTCACTGCACATCTCGTATGTGTATGTGACAAATAAACTTGACTTGACTTGACTTGACTTGAGGATTTCGACCCGAAACATTGCCTATTTCCTTTGCTGCATAAATGCTGCCTGCCTCACCCGCTGAGTTTCTCCAGCATTTTTGTTTAAACTATCTCCTGACTCAGGTAATGGAGCTAATGACAAATCACAGGTGGCAAATGTTAATCAAGGCCATATTAATTGCTGCTTAAAATGCTGTCGTTTTTTGCTACCATAATGATACAAATAGATTATTTAACAGACCATGCTGCCAGCGTAACCAAAGATAGAATTAAAAAATGATTAAACTTTAGAGGCGAGAGAAGGGAAAAAAATCATTTTCCACGGATGACTCTGAGCACTTGGAACAGATTAGCACCAAAACCAATTAAGTCCTTTAAATTAAAGAAAAGGTTTGTGTAAACATCGGGTTAGAAACAGACTTGTTGTTTTTAGGGTCCAGCGTAAAATTGATTGATTAAGTACTCTGCAGAACACTGTGGTCTCTGTGTTGGTGAGAAGATGGAAATAGCTTATGGGATGTAGCTGCAAGGAGCAGAACAATTATTCTAATATTAGATTCCACAGAATTACTTTAAGTAAGAGGCCAAGTAGTTTATATCTGTAGCCACATCCACAATTAGATGTAAGTCAGAGATCGAGCAGATACTAGTTGGGGGGGGGGGGGGGGGGGGGGGGGGGAGGAGGAAGGGGGGGAGTGGGAGGTCAATAGACTGTTCCAGTGTGCATGACTACTGCTTGCTTTTTATTTGTTTATTGTCACGTGTGCCGAGGTACAGTGGAAAGCTTTTTTTGTTGCGTGCTATCCAGTCAGCGGAAAGGGCGGCACGGTGGCACAGCAGTAGAGTTGCTGCCTTGCAGCACTAGAGACCTGGGTTTGATCCTGACTATGGGTGCTGTCTGTGTGGATTTTGCACGTTCTCCTACACTAATTGGAGGAAATGCATCATGTTTCACTTGGGCAGCTTACAGCCCCGTGGTATGACTATTGATTTGTCTAACTTCAGGTAGAATTGGCATTCCCTCTCTCTCTATCCCTCCTCCACCCAAGTCGCACTTACTTCTCGTTTTCACCCAACAAACAGCTAAGAGTGGCCTCGTTATTTTTTTGCATATCTTTCATTCATTGTTCTTTATCTCTCTACACCATCGTCTATATCTCTCGTTTGCCTTATCCCTAACCAGTCTGAAGAAGGGCATCGACCCGAAACGTCACCCATTCCTTCTCTCAGAGATGCTGTCTGACCCGCTGAGTTACTCCAGCATTTTGGCTCTACCTTTGCTTTCATGGGTTAAAATGGTTTGTTTATAAGGTAAGACGTTCTGCGTGCTGGCTTATTTCACATTCAGCCTAAACAGTGAGTCTGAGTACAATTGATTGTAGTTTGCAGTTGCATAAATTCTTGCATTGTGACTGGCTGTTACCATTGCAGGCCTCACTTCCGAAAATTCTCATCCTGGTTTCTGTCAAAAACTTGTTAAAATTCTAAGACTGAGCCATGAAGAACAAACATTCGGATGATGGTTTAATTCGAAGATAGACACAAAAAGCTGGAGTAACTCAGCAGGACAGGCAGCATCTTTGGAGGGAAGGAATGGGTGACGTTTCGGGTCTGAAGAAAGGTCTCGACCTGAAACATCACCCATTCCTTCTCTCCAGAGATGCTGCCTTCCCGCTGAGTTACTCCAGCTCTTTGTGTCGATCCATGGAGACCAAGTTGTTTTGATCCTTGGTCTATGCAGGGTCAGCTGGGGAGCAGATTTGCATTTCTCAATTGTCTTCTGTTACCTGGGACAAAGAGGGGGTTAAACTAACCAGCTGTTGATGTTGTTAAATCCACCATTATGCCTTCAGCCGTCGCTTACAGTACATTATCCTCCGACATTTTCACCACCTCCAATGGGATCCCACCACTAGCCACTTCTTCCCATCTCCACCCCTTTCTGCTTTCCGCAGAGACCATTCCCTCCGCAACTCCCTGGTTAACTTTTCCCTTCACACCCAAGCCACCTCCGCCCCAGGTACCATCCCCTGTAACCGCAGGAGATGCAACTTCTCCCAATACCTCCCCCCTCCACTCCGGGTCCAAGGTCCACGACAGTCCTTTTAGGGGAGGCAGAGGTTCACTTGCACCTCCTCCAACCTCATCTACTGCATCCGCTGTTCCAGGTGTGGTCTCCTATTTATCGGCGAGACCAAGCGCAAGCTCGGCGATCGTTTCGCTGGACACCTCTGCTCAGTCTGCCTTAACCTACCCGATCTCCCGGTTGCTAAACACTTTAACTCCCCCTCCCATTCCCACACTAACCTTTCTGTCTGGGCCTCCTCCATTTTCAGAGTGAGGGCCAGTGCAAATTGGGGGAACAACACCTCATATTTGGCTTGGGCAGTTTACACCCAGCGGTATGAACATTGACCTCCCTAACTTCATGTAACCCTTGCTTTACCTCTCTCTCCATCCCTCCCCATCCTAATACTCTCACTAGTTTTACTGTCATCCTGGTTAAATTTCACTGATAGTAGGCCCCGCTTTCACCTTCCACTCAGCTAACAATGATCAATTTTACATCTTCCTTGATCATCGTCCCCTTTGATCTCTTGTCTTCACACCTTACCCTTCCATATCTCTATGTCTCCCTCTCCTCTGATTCTCAGCCTGAAGAACTGTCTCGACCCAAAGCGTCACCCATTCCTTCTCTCCAGAGATGCTGCCTGTTCCGCTGAGTTACTCCAGCATGTTGTGTCTGTGAACGAGAAACGATCGGTACCATGTCGATGAGCACTTTACAGTCTAATACTTGTGTGGAAAGGATCTGCAAATGCTGGCTTATACCACAAAGATAGACACAAAATGTTGGTGAGACCACACCCGGAGTATTGCGTACAGTTTTGGTCTCTAATCTGAGGAAGGACATTCTTGCCATAGAGGGAGTACAGAGAAGGTTCACCAGAATGATTCCTGGGATGTCAGGACTTTCATATGAAGAAAGACTGGATAGACTCGGCTTGTACTCGCTAGAATTTAGAAGATTGAGGAGGGATCTTATAGAAACGTACAAAATTCTTAAGGAGTTGGACAGGCTAGATGCAGGAAGATTATTCCCGATGTTGGGGAAGTCCAGAACAAGGGGTCACAATTTAAGGATAAAGGGGAAATCTTTTAGGACTGAGATGAGAAAAACATTTTTTACACAGAGAGTGGTGAATCTCTGGAATTCTCTGCCACAGAAGGTAGTTCCTAGGGGGCGCCGTCCTGTGGTATGGCTGCCCAGCCTGCAGCTGTTTGTTTTTCACTCTTTTTAAAACATTTTAGTGGAGGGTGGGGGGGGGGGGGGGGGGGGGGGGAAACTACTTTCTAGGGTCCCTACCTGGTCGGAGAGGCAGCTTTTCTCCAGGCTGCACTTTCGACCCGTCCTCGCAGCCTACCAGCGGGCCTGGAGCGGCGTTTCCTGAGGGGACCGCCCAGTACCTCGGCTTCGGCGGCGGAACAGCGCTGGAGCGCTATCGTGGAGCGGGCGATGCCTTGCCCGGGTCACCGCGCTGGAACTCCGGAAAGCTGAGACCGCCGAGATAAACATCGTGGAGCTGGGGGTCTGTGGAGCGGCCAGCCGCGGGCAGCGGCGCTGAACTTTACATCAAGAGCCTGGGATCTCTCGATGAGATCGCCAGTGGTGGAGCTCCATCCGGCACGGCCTTGTTGGCTTTGGAAGCCGCGGCCTCCAGTACGGAGAGCGGCCGTTCCAGGGTTGCCAAGCCGCTGAGAGGACTCTCCCGACGCTGGAGCAACATCACCCGGCGAGAACGGCCTGGAACATCGGGCCTCCTTAAAGACAACTGTGGAGGCCTCAATAGACCCAACTATGGGTGGACATGGGATGGGGACTGGACATTGTGCCTTCCCTCATAATGGGAACCATTGTGGGGGGATGTTTTTATGTTTAAATTTACTTATTATTGTTATGTCTGTATTCTTTCCTTATGTGCTGCATTGGCAAGAAGCATTTCACTACACCTAGGTGTATGTGACCAATAAAATAACCGTTGAACCTTTGAATCTAGGGACTACATGCATTCTCTGTGGTGATCATATCTATGGAAGGATGTCATGGCAGTAATCACGTTGTTAATATCTACCTATCTCAGATCGATCTATCAGTTTAGTTTATTGTCACGTGTACTGAGGTTGCGTACTAACCAGTTAACGGAGAGACTATACATGATTACAATTGAGCCATTCACAGTGTATAAAACAAGGGGTCACAGTTTAAGGATAAGGGGAAATCTTTTAGGACCGAGATGAGAAAAACATTTTTTACACAGAGAGTGGTGAATCTCTGGAATTCTCTGCCACAGAAGGTAGTTGAGGCCAGTTCATTGGCTATATTTAAGAGGGAGTCAGATGTGGCGCTTGTGGCTAAAGGGATCAGGGGGTCTGGAGAGAATGCAGTTACAGGATACTGAGTTGGATGATCAGCCATGATCATATTGAATGGCGGTGCAGGCTCGAAGGGCCGAATGGCCTACTCCTGCACCTATTTTCTATGTTTCTATGTTTCTATGTTGGGAGTAACTACTGCATTTTGTGTCTATCTGCAGTTTAATGCTTCATGTGCTCATACAATCAGTCTAGCTGAATTCTTGTTAGTCAAATTTGTTAGTTGAAAACTTTCTAAAAAGGCCTGGAGTCTTTGTTGGCATAGTGTAAGGCATTCAATAGACAATAGACAATGGGTGCAGGAGTAGGCCGTTCAACTCTGTGGAAAGCCAAAAGGGGAGGAGATGGGAAGATGTGGCCAGTGGTGGGATCCCATTGGAGGTGGCAAAAATGTCGGAGGATTATCTGTTGTATGTGACGGCTGGTGGGGTAGAAGGTGAGGACAAGGGAGACTCTGCCCTTGTTACATGTGGGGGGATGGGGAGTGAGAGTGGAACTACGGGATATAGAGGAGACCCTGGTGAAAGCCTCATCTATAATAGGTGGAGGGGAACCCCCTTTCCCTGAAAAATGAGGACATCTCCGATGCCCTGGTTTGGAACACCTCATCCTGGGTGCAGATGCGGCGTAGACGGAGGAATTGGGAGTAGGGGATAGAGTCCTTGCAGGAAGCAGGCTGGGAAGAAGTGTAGTCCAGATAGCCATGGGAGTCAGTGGGTTTGTAGTAGATATTGGTCAGTAGTCTGTTACCTACGATGGAGATAGTGAGGTCTAGAAACGGTAGGGAGATGTCAGAAATTAATTTTATATCAGATGTCAGTTTAAGGGGGTAGGCAATTTGCGACTTAGATAAGGAAAACATTTTTCACCCAAAGAGTTGTAAATCTGTGGAATTGTCTGCCACAGAAGGCAATGAAAAGCAGAAACGGGATACTGATTTTGGATGATCAGCCATAATCATATTGAATGCTGGTGCTGGCTCGAGGGGGCGAATGGCCTACTCCTGCACCTAGTTTCTATGTAGGTTACAGTGGATGGACCTGCCCATGCTACGCCGGCTCACACCGCCAAACCAGCCCGGGCTTCTGATGCCATTCCCGAGTGGCAGGGTGCATCAGCGGGTATCTTCTGCACCCACCCCACAGCTCAGGTTGTGGCCCTATGGGTCAGCGCTTTCTGCAGGCCACTGCCACCAACAGGCTGTGCTTGGTCACCATGGGGCTCCCTCCCCTCCCACCTGCTGCTGCTTCTTCTCGTCGGCCCAGTGCTCTGTGCACTCAGCCTCTCCCCTCCCGTCCTCTGCTGCCGCTACATCCTCCTCCTTCCTCCCCCGGATTTGCCGACATACTCCACCCTGGTAGCTGTGCGTGACTGCGGGGGACAAGGAGACACTGACGGAGTGGGAAACATGAGTGGAGAAGGAGTCCCACGATGACCGAGGGTGTTCTGTTGGTGGAGGCGGCCTGAATAATGTGTGCCATGACAGGGGCTTCAACGTGAGCTGCCACAACAACCTCGATCGCCCCGTCGCGGGGGCTTCGATCACCCCGACTGCGGGAGGAAAGGAGGAAAGAAGGTAAAAGTTATTCTCCTTCCATCACAGTGGGGAATGTGAGGTCGCTGACAAACAAGGTGGACCTGCTACCTGCGCTGGTGGGGACTCGGAGGGAATGCCGTGAGTGCAGTGATCTCGGTGTTTGCGGGGACATCACTCCATGTGGACATTCCGGAGTCTGTTGCGAGTATGGACAGCTCACTGACTGTTCGGGCGGACAGGAACTGCAGAGAGAGTGACAGCGGTCGGTATAACTCTGGTCAGATCGCGGTGAAGGAGCGTGTGTGTGGCCCGGACATTGAACTGATGGCTGTGGGTCTCTGCTTATGGTATGTGTGCCCTAGGGATTCTCACATGCCGCTGTGGTGGCTGTTTATGTTTAATCTTTATGTAGTTTTAATATCTTGTTGCTTTTTTAGTATGACTGTATGGTAAATCAAATTTCACTGTACCTCTGTACACGTGACAATAAATGACAATTGAACCATTGAAGAAGTGTCCGCTGGTGCAGACCAGCCGCATCGGCATCTAGTTTTAAGGTGAAACGTCACAAAATGCTGTAGTAAATCTGCGTCTGAATCGGTATGAAGAACGTCACCAACAGTATCCATGTTCTCCAGTGATGCTGCCAGACCCATTGGGTCACTCCAGCACTTTATGTGTCCTTTGATGCAGTTCTTTGTTTCAACTTCAATGTTAATACCTTACTCGATTAAATCTGACAATCGGCAATAACGGACACTATTCCCTCTTATAATGAGGGTCCTTTATAATGAGGGTTTGCTGAACGTGTTGTTTGTGGAAGAATTTATTCACATCTTGCTCTTAGTGGAAAATGTTAAATGATGATCCTAATTTTTGATTCACATTCACAGGGTGGCATGTGGCGCAGCGGTAGAGTTCCAGCCTCCGAGCTTCGATCCTGTACTTTCTCCCCATGACCTGCGTGGGTTTTTCCCCGAGATCTTCGTTTTCCTCACATACTCCAATAGACATAAAGGTTTGTAGGTGAATTGGCTTGGTATAAAAATGTGGACCAATTGACCCTAGTGTGTGTAGGGTAGCGTTAATGTGCGTAAATCGCTGGCGTGTGAGGACTTCAGTGGGTCGAAGGGCCCATCTCTACGCTGTATCTCCAGCTGGCAGCTCAGGACTGATCTTTCGTTATTGATAGAATGCTTCAGTGGCTTGGCCTAAAAATGTTAAAAATTGTCCACAGTGTGTGTAGGAGAACGTTAATGTGTGGATATCGCTGGTTGGTGGGGACTTTGGTGGGACAAAGGGCCTGTTTCCACGTTGTATCTCTTAAACTAAATTAAGCCAAATTAAAAATACTGATGGAATTGGAATTGGTCTCAAATATGTGACCTGCATTCAGACGTGGATGGTGTTGGGTGGAACTCATATATCGACAATATATTTGGTAAAGTGGACAGCCAACATCTACCATTGCAACTCATCCATGAGGAAACGTCCTGTTGGTCTTCTGTTTCCTTTGCAATGTCACCCTAAAGGGCCAGTTGTGGACGACGACATGGATGGGGAGCTGCTCCGGTAAAATAAACACGCGGGAATCCAGACTTCGATAAAATGGCGCCGCCGGCTTTATTTTTTAAATTTTTTAATTTTTAATTTTTGTTAGAAGTAAGTACAATAATGTGGTGCCAAAGTACCTAATACATATTGACATGTTACATTTCATGTACAACTCCTTATTTTTAATTTAACAATAAAACAGGAGTAAAGAAGAAAAGAGTAGAGAGAGAGAAACATAGAAACATAGAAAATAGGTGCAGGAGTAGGCCATTTGGCCCTTCGAGCCTGCACCGCCATTCAATATGATCATGGCTGATTGGTGCGTGAGATAGTAAGATAGCCCAAAAGAAGAGAGAAGTCTACAAAAAGGTACAGAAGAATGGAGAGAGGAAAGAGAAAGAAAAAATACCGCACTCAAACACGCAAAACAGTCACTTGGTGCACAGATAATAACCTCCTACTCAACACATCAAAAACACACAAACTTATCATTGATCTCAGACGTAAGGCACAACCCAAGACCCCCCTACTCATCTCAGGCGAACCCATATCCACCACTGACTCATTCAAATTTCTTGGCACTCATATAAGCAATAACCTCAAATGGAAAATCAATTCAGATCACATTTATAAAAAAGCCAACCAAAGACTTTTCTTTCTCCGCCAGCTCAAGAAGTTCAGAGTGAGGAAACATCTCCTAATCCATTTTTACACAGCCATCATCCAAAGCATGCTCACTTCATCAATAACAGTCTGGTACAGCAGTTTAGACACTCACTCCCGTAATAAACTACAGCGCATTGTCAACAAAGCATCCAAAATCATCAGCACTCCCCTCCCATCAATAGAATCACTCAATCTCAAACGGTCCGTGTCAAGGGTGAAGAAAATCATTTCTGATCCCTCCCACCCAGCTCACCACATCTTCCACCTGCTGCCATCAGGAAGGCGCTACAGCTCACTGCCCGCCAAAACATCACGATTTAAAAACAGTTTCTATCCACATGCAATTCGAATTCTGAACACCCTATGACAACATCACATAGCCACCTCGTGCATGTACTGTATACGGTTTGTTGTTGTGTTTTTATGTTTTCATGTTATGTTTGACGGGAATCAGCCTACTGTATACATAGAAACATAGAAATTAGGTCCAGGAGTAGGCCATTCGGCCCTTCGAGCCTGCACCGCCATTCAATATGATCATGGCTGATCATCCAACTCAGTATCCCGTACCTGCCTTCTCTCCATACCCTCTGATCCCCTTGGCCACAAGGGCCACATCTAACTCCCTCTTAAATATAGCCAATGAACTGGCCTCAACTACCCTATGTGGCAGAGAGTTCCAGACTCTATACTCTATACAGTCTCTATACTCCAGAGAGTATAACATCCTGTACTGAACCTGAATTCCACCAGCTTGACTGTGTGGTTATTAAATAATCTAATCTAATCTAAAAAGAAGAAATAGAGAAAGAGAAGAAAGAAAAGAAGTAAAAAAAAAGGAGATTGAGGGAGATATACCTATTTCATGTTCTTGGCCACCCCGTCACCTGGTTCTGAAACATTTGACTTCTATGGTTGTGTTGCACCATATGCTTGTAAAAAGTCGATAAAAGAAGAACAAATCACTAAGAATTGGTTTGCTTTACCTGCTATGAGGAGTCGCATTTCACAGACGTGACGTTTCCGCCAAATTTGAAATCCACATTTTAAGCATTGGTGTGGGCGCCGGTTTTATTATATACACAATTAATTTTGCTGTCCAATGTTTAATTGCATATGTGACAATAAATATCCATTTGAACCATTGAAGGGCAGCAAAAGCTTTTATCGAGTTAATAGTCACAGACCTCAAATGTTCACTGCACCCCTCCCGCAAAACCTTCCGACTCCCCTCAGAAGATTCGCTTATTGCTTCGGACTTCCAGCATCTGCGGTACTTTGCTTTTGCACTAACATCTTTCAGGGGACAAAGAAGGAAGAGAAGTGGTATATTAAAAAAAAAACTGGAACAGGGAAGTTTGCTTTGCACTTTTGGAATCAAAATGATGTGTTTTTAATTAGATAATTGCTTCAACATTTCCCATTGCATTTTCTTGTGTGGTTTTCTGCCAAGCTGTGCATTAGGAGTGAGACTCTGACTGTGTGGGGTGGACCGTATAGGCGCAGGGAAAGTCTGCTTGCTGTAAATAATGGAGACCTCTGAGGCAACGGCTGGATCATATAACAAAAAGGCTTGCTCTTGGTGCCAAGGGAGTGGCCCAGTGGTTTACGTACCTCTAAATTATACCGAATTATTGGTTCAAGCACATGGAGCAATTAGGCTTGCAGTCAGACAATTGTAAAGTAAACTATCGTCTTCCCAGTTGGAGATGAGAATGGCGATTGCAGTGGGTCCGTATCATCTAGGATCAGCTCTCCAGCAACACAGAGTCCCTGGAATTGTCCATTAGATTTTGCGCACTTTCTGCTTCTCTTGCCCAGAGTAGGAGAATCGAGAACCAGAGGACATAGGTTCAAGGTGAAGGGGAAAAGATTTAATTGGAATCTGAGGGGTAACTTTTTCACACAAAGGGTGATGGGTGTATGGAACAAGCTGCCAGAGGAGGTAGTTGAGGCTGGGACTATCCCAACGTGTAAGAAACAGTTAGACAGGTACATGGATAGGACAAGTTTGAAGGGATATGGACCAAGTTTGAAGGGATATGGCCAGGCTGGGACACTAGTGTAGCTGGGACATATTGGCCGGTGTGGGCAAGTTGAGCCAAAGGGCCTGTTTCCACACTGTATCACTGTATGACCCTATGACTCTAGAAAAAAATGTGCTTTTGCTGGTCAGTTGGACCCAGGGCAAAACAAGCTCTGATATTTAAAGCCTAATTTGTGCCGATGATTCAATGAGTCGGGTACAGAGCAAGAAGACTCTCAATCAGCCATGAACATACTGAATGGCGGTGCTGGCTCGAAGGGCCGAGTGGCCTACTCCTGCACCTATTTTCTATGTTTCTACGTTTCTAACTACATGACTTGTCCCTGTGGTAAAAGTGGGGCTCAAAAGCAGGCTCCATGATCTCTGGGTTGGGGATGGAAAAGCTAGTGAGTTTTCTGTTATTCCTGCTGGCAGGGCATGTGTTAGGAAGGGTGAGGTCTGGATTGGAGTTGGTTGTGATGACCTTTTTCTGATCACCTCGTATTATTTAACTGTCAAGCTGAAAGCTGGAGGAAAAATGAGTTCCTCACCGTTGTCACACACGGCAAGGAGTCAAGACCTTCGGGACAGTATCGAGTGGAGAAAGTGATGCAACGGTTTACACATTAATTCAAGGAGGTCGTGAAATTAGTAAATGGAGAGGATATGTTAACGTTGTGGTTATGTTAATGGTCTCATGATCCATTGGCATGAGTTCAAATCCCAATACGATAGCTATGGAATTTAAATTCCATTAATAAAAAGTTAATGGTGACCCTTACCAACAATCAAACTGAAACTAATGGATTGCACTAAAAAACATTTCTGATTCATTAACGTGCTTTAGGGAAAGAAATCTGCCTCCTTAACTACTTTGGCCTGTGTCTAAATTCAGATTCACAGTGGTTTGGTTGTCTAGCAAGCCACCCAGTTGTTCCAAAATGTAACAATATCCTTCAAAGAACTGAATAGACTGTCTTGTGATGTTTTAATTTTTTTCATCAGGAGCACCTTTAGGCTGGGTTTTTCTTCGTGTTTGGAGTCCCTTAAAGTCTATTAGACATATTTAATTTGATCTCACCAAATGGGCTTGGTAGAATGACATTAGGCGATGAAGCATTTTGTCAAACTGGTAAATGTTGACAGCTCACTTGACCATTGACAAAAGCAATGGGCCAGGCAGCATCTGTGGGGGGAATGAATAGTTGACATTTCAGGTCGAGACCCTACTTAAGTGTTGTCTGAAGAAGGTTCCTGACCCGATACATTGCCTATCCATTCCCTCCACTGATGCTGCCTGACCTGCTGAATTACATAGAAACATAGATAATGGTAGGAGGCCATTCGGCCCTTCGAACCAGCACGTTCCTGCTTTTTCCCCATATCCCTTGATTCCTTTAGCCCTGAGCTAAATCTAACTCTTGAAAACATCAAGTGAATTGGCCTCCACTGCCTTATGTGATGGAGAATTCCGCAGATTCACAACTCCCTGGGTGAAAGGTAAGGGTTGGTCTTGGCATCATGTTCGGCACAGACGTTGTGAGCTGGAGGGCCTGTTCCTGTGCTGTGCTCGTGTTTGAGGTTAAGCAGAAAGCAGGATTGAATATCCAAATGGTTTATCAATTGGAACATTTTGGCAGAGTGGTTTAATTATAGATATCCCAGAGGTTCTGACGCTTGAGATTGTCGAGCGAACTTGAATCCTAAAGCAGCATCTGGAGAATTCAATACAATTAAATAAAACTGGAATTAAGGAATGAATATCAGTAATGGTAACCATCAAGCCGCATGTATAAAATCATTTGATTCATGAATGCTTTTCACGGAAGGAAATCTGCTAACCGAGATGTGATCCCAGATCCATATCAGTATAGTTGACTGGACTGGTCTCTCACTGGCTGAGTTAGCCCCTGAATTCAGTAGCTATTGGGAATGGGGAAATAAATATTGACTTTCCCTATGACACCTCTAAGTTATGCATCAAAAAGGCGGCAAGTTGGATGTACTATCATAGTAAAAACTGAAGATCATATAAAAGAAAATTGCAAACAATCTTAAAACTGCTCAAGAAAACCCCTTAGAGTAAAGAACATTGTAAATCAAGGAGCATGTCACGCCTGTACCCACTCAGGTCATTGGAGTAAGGAGTGCCCAGCGAGAAGACAGAATATAGCAGAACGGAAGAGAAATCAAGGGGCAACATAGAAAGTAAGAACAGGAACCCAGTAGCTGGTGTCAGAAAGAATAAGAACTAAAGGAAACTAAACTGACACTGGGGAGAGAAGAGATGAATTATGCAGGAGGTACAGGAGTAGCGATAGGAGTCATTAAACCATTGTGAATATGATCAATAACTTGTTATTAAGTTTGTGCCTCCAGGACAGTATCATCTACAGCATACTATCTGGGGAGTGAGGTAAAGAGTATGTGGACCATTGAGAACGGGCGGACGACACAGCTCAGGTAATCTAGGTCTCCAGAAACAGGGACCAACATCAAGGAAGAAATGATACTGTCCTGTCCCTTTAAGACACATCTGTGAACGCCAACAGAGAGAAGGCTGCCCCTCAGTATCCCTACTGCTATGAAACTAGTATCGAGGAAGAAGAAGAAGATACCTATCCTAGTGCCCAACTTTAACATCATCTAGCTGTTGACACCAGTGAAGGAGAAAGAAAAGAATAACATCCAACATTTTCTAAAGAAAGCTCCAATTTGACGAATTGAATTGAAATTTCAAAATACATATTCCTCTGTGATTCGGGGGCAAAATACTCACCTTGCGCCGAAATTTAGTTATAAAAATTAAATGATTTGAAAAGAGCTTATGGGATATAGTCTTAAAAAATTATTAGAGAATTGACTGATGACTTGGCATTCTCCTCTTGTCTCACCCAAAGGAGGATAATCGAAGATGGGACGGGACCATTTAGTTGCTATCAAGAACGGGACAGACCCTAGCGGATATCAGAAATTAAAACATACCCTGGAAACGTAAGGAGGTGGTATAAAATGATGAGGTAGAATGAAAATTTAGATAATGAGTTCCCTTGGAAGGTCAATACTAACCATCCAGAAAGAGTTACGTAGTGGTAAAAGGGAACTAGTTATAAGGAAGAACCTCTATGGACTGAGAGCTAAGCCAACGTACTGAGGAAGAGGTACTGGAGGAGAAGTCTATTGAATTAGAAGGAGAAATAAGGAATGGGTGTTGAGGTATCAGAGTCGATGTATTTGACCGATGGATCTAAATTGTTTAACCCTTGATAGTAAAACGACTTCTATTCTCAAGGTGGAAAGAAATTGTCCCTAGATTCGGCATTCTAAATTGGCTTTATGATAAAATTGACAACAAATGGAACTTGATTGATTAAATTTGAAAAGCTGGGAATTGCACAGGAATTGGAATGGAATTGTGTTATCGGCCACAAGCTGTGGAATGAAAAGGATGAGATGGACCCTGAAACTTAAAATATGAAATTGAAAGCTGAGACTGAATTTGGTTGAATTGAAACATTTTTCATGGTTTGCTTTAAATAAGAGACACGCCTGTAGGGAAATCTGGACTGAACCCAGCTGCAATTTATATGAGAAACCATCATCAGATATACATTAAGGAACATCTTGTGAATACGGAGAGGGCTGATTAGCGTTGATCCTAGGATAGTAAAGAGTATATTATAGGGCAGAATACAATAGAGATACAGATAGTGAAATGGAAAAGGGATAGTATTGACAAAACAGAAATACAATGGAATGTATGGGAAAGCATTAGTACATGAATGGTAACTTGCTTTGTCCCACATTTTTCAGGAATTATAGGTTATTGGTTCGACTATGGAAAGGGATGGAAGAATGGGCAACAACACGGATGGAGGGAATTCGCGCCCACGAAAACTTGGGAGGTGAAGACTATCAAATAGAAATTGGGAAGCTATGCCCACAAAAACTCAGGAAGCTTGATAAGATTCTGAGAAGAAACATCATCGTCTTGTTGTTAATAGATGGAGAATGTAATAGCCACACATATGTATATCTGGTTATCTGATTATCTGATTATTTGGTTATCATAAATGATGGTTTATCATATATGATAAAAGGAAGAGATGATAATTCTGACCAGATTGGAGATGCCAGGACACTAAAATTGAGTAAAGGCTTCTGGGCTACGCCATTTGGTCAATTTAAATGTGCCTTCTGCAGAAATGGGACAAGCTGCAGAATGGTGCCAGTTTGTCTAAAGCAGAGATAAGAGTAGCAGGAAGAGAATGGAATATCTGCAGATTCTTACAATTAGGTGTAAATTGCATGAAACGGATTGGGTAAATGCAAACCAGACATACACACTGTAAATATTGTTGCAAAGCTTTACTTTGCTAGATGTTGATTGAGTTAAGTGTTGAGTCTTGTCCGGATTTCTTGAAAATCCAGGCACATGTTGCATAATTAATCTCTGTTAACTTGCATCTAGAAACTTCGTCAGATACATTGTATTAGTCACAGTATTATTGGGTTTGGGAAATGTCTATCATGTACTGTGTTAATCGATATCTGTTATTGGACTGTATAGAGATCACCCCCATGTGGTTCGGCCCCTCAAGGTTTGGGGACCTATAAAAGGCCGCTCCACGAGGTCCTGTGTCGATCTTCTGGGAGAACGCTTAGGACTGCTTGACCTTCTGGAGTGTCTCTGCTTGCACGAGGCTAGGAGGGCTTGGCCAGGCAGATACAAGGATGGAACCCGCAGTGGTTAGGTATAATAGTGGGGAACTGTTATTCTGTTTTCCAAAATAAAGTTTAGATGCGCAAGTGCTTGACTCAGTATTTTATTGACTGAAACTAGACTGGGGGGAAGCTTAGAACGAGCTATTTTACTTCGGAGTCACGTGAGTGACTACGTGAAGAACCCCGCCAGGACGCATGCATGTCATATCGCTACACGCATTGCAACAAGTCACAGCAAGGGGGAACAACGTTCCCCTAGCGGCAAAAATTGAAAGCCAGGAACAGCAGGTAAGGAGATTCTGCGTTCCAAGATTTGAAAGTCGGGAACAGCAGGTAAGAAGACTCTGCGTTCCTTCCACTTACCTTTTAGGTGGAGACATGGACCGGATCCATGAAGGCTGCGGGAAAGCTGGCGGGGGAGAACCGCGAAGTAGCGGGCAGCCGGCAGCAGCAGCCAAAGGCACGCTAATTTCTCGTAATTCAGATTCAGATTCAATTTTAATTGTCATTGTCAGTGTACAGTACAGAGACAACGTAATGGGAACAGCTGTGCCCGACTTTTGCTTCCCTCTCCCAGCTAGGGGGGAGAGGGAAGCAAAATTAATGTTCCCCGCGCTGGGGTTTTCAGAAAGGGGGGAAGCTGGACAAAATAGTGTCCACAAGTGCTGCTAGGAAGCTGGCTGGGGAGGACCGCGAAGTTGCAGGGAGCCAGCAGCAGCTGAAGGCACGAGCCCCGTAAGGGATCAACTGTGCCGACTTTTGGTCCCGCACCGGCCAGAACACCACGGCCGGGCGGGAGACTATTTAAAGAGGGCCGTTGACTTTTGGACAAGTCAATAACGGCAGCAGGTGGGGTGGAACGATGTTCACCCATAGCGACAATTTCAACCTGGACCTGCAGGTAAGAGCTGCGGGTTTTTTGTGTTTTACCATGCTGATTTCAGGTGGAGAAACCAACGGGCTGCGACAAAACTAGTGGGCTAGATGGGATCAGCTGTGCCCGATGACAGCAGGAACAGCAGCAGCCGACGGCACGGGAATCTTCTGAATTGGAGTCAGCTGTGCCCGACTTCGCTCCCGCTACGGCGAAATCCACTTCTCGGCCGGGCGGGAAAGCGAAGAGAAAGACCCCAGGAATGCCGGACTCAGATGAGTCGGAATTTGAGGAGCCGCGAGCGGCCAGTGCCCGTGAGCACCAGGGTGCCGGTTCGAGCGGATGGGGCAGTACGAGCAGCCGGGAGCGGCTAGTGCCCGAGAGCACTGGAGCCGGTTTGACCGGCTGCATGACGAGGAGCAGCCGCGAGCGGCCAGTGCCCGTGACACGGGGTGCCGGTGCGAGCGGACGGGGCAGTACGAGCAGCCGGGAGCGGCTACTGCCCGAGAGCACTGGAGCCGGTTTGACCGGCTGCATGACGAGGAGCAGCCGCGAGCGGCCAGTGCCCGTGACACGGGGGGCCGGTTAGAGCGGTTGCTCCAGGAGATCCTCCAAAGTGGCAGACTCCGGGAGAGGGAGGCTAGCCACAGTGGGCACCCAATAAGCCCCACAGCGGTACCCCTAGCGGGGCTGCATAGTGTCTCCTCCTCGTCAGAGGAGAACACGGAGGATCTGTTCTGGGTAGACTCTGAACGGGTCACAGAACCACAGTAGCCCTGGGGTGAAAGAAGGCATGCTGGATATGGAGAACCAATTCTTCCAGCCAGACCTAACTGGGGAAGACCTGGAGCCCAAAATTGCAGCCAGTGTGGACTATTTGTCTAGTAACAAACTACAGACACAGGCATTTACCCCCAGGTAACTGCAAGGCATTGCAAGTGCCTAGTGTTAACTAGTGTATCTGGAGACATATGGGGACAGGTATCCGCAATACTGATCTCAAAATCCAAAATGAATAGGGCACCAAAGTTGGGGGAAGGTTACGGTATTATTTGCATGCATGGAATGAAAGAACTCACATTCTAAGCAGTATCCAGGGTTATACAATAGAGTTCATACTAAAACATAACCCTCCGGTACAACATGCACCAAACCGAACGTTTGTGCTTACAGGCATAGAAACATCTTAAGCACATACCGAACTACAACGACTGCATAAAAAAGGAGTAATTGAACACACCAAACACGAACCACAGGAATTCGTGTCCAATATTTTCATTAAAAAAAACCAAAAAAAACCCAAGAAGGATGGTGGTTGCCGCATCATCATCGATTTGACTACATTAAACACATTTGTACAATATATTCATTTCAAAATGGAAACCTTTGTTACTGCCAAGGAATTAGTTTCAGCAGGCTACTATATGGCAAACATAGATTTAAAAGATGCTTACTATATAGTACCCATCAGAGGTGACCACAGATGTTATTTGAAATTTAATTGTATGGGACAGCTTATGGCAATACAGGGCATTACCAAATGGGCTAACTTCAGCACCCAGGTTATTCACAAAAATTTTGAAACCGGCATTGGCATTACTGCAAAAACAAAAACATATGGAAATGGCATATCTGGATGATATATTTATTGTTGGGAAAACATTGGAATTAGCTAAAGAAGCAGTAACAGCCACGAAACAGCTGTTCGAACACCTGGGTTTCATTATCCATCCAATTAAATCCCAATTAACGCCTTCAACACAAATGGATTACCGAGGGTTCACCATTAATTCGATTCACATGTCAGTGACTTTGCCAATAGAAAAAGCTACAGCCCTACAAGAGGCTTGCAGTGAAATAATTGACATCACCAAACCCTCCATTAGACTGGTAGCCAGGATAATAGTGGCCGCATTACCAGCCACACAATTTGGATCCTTACATTATCGAAATTTACAGAGAGCTAAAATTAGAGCACTCAAATTTAATAGGGGCCATTTTGACAGGCCAATGGAACTACCTACAGAAGCCATTATAGAATTAAAATGGTGGATATACAATATCAAGGATTGTTCCAACCCACTAATCATTAGCAACCCGTCTATGGTGCTACAAACTGATGCAAGTGCACTGGGTTGGGGAGCCACCTATTCCATCTCCAGCTGTGGAGGGAGATGGAATGCACAGGAAGCGTTATTATTAGAAACGCAAGGTATAAATTACCTGGAAATGTTAAGTGAATTCCATGGCCTTAAGTCGTATTGTTCTGGGTTAAATCACCAGCATGTTAGACTACAAATAGACAACACCACCGTGGTAGCATATATCAACCATATGGGTGGAAACAAATCGACATCTTGTGACAATCTGGCCAAAACAATTTGGGAATGGTGCATCCAGAGGAATATTTGGATATCAGCTACCTATTTACCAGGTAAACTAAATTTAGTGGCAGACACCAGGTCACGCAAATTCAAAGAAAACACTGAATGGATGTTGGATAAAAATGTATTTGCTGAAATTACAGCACGATATGGAACACCGGATATCGATCTTTTCGCATCCAGGCTAAATCACCAGGTACCAAGTTATGTTTCATGGGAACCAGACCCTGGGGCAGCAGCTACAGATGCATTTTCGCTGCATTGGGGGAAATTGTTCTTTTATGCATTCCCTCCTTTTTGCCTCATCAGTCGGGTACTGAGGAAAATGCAACAGGACTCTGCATCTGGGATTCTCATAGTACCCGATTGGCCTACACAACCATGGTTCCCAGTGGTATCAAACATGGTATTAGAACCATGTATCACCATCCCTCATAGACCAGATTTATTGCTACAGTCTATATCAGGGAGTGGGGATGCTCTGCCATAAAAACAACATCACCTACAGAGACATGAACATCCCATCTGTTCTGGAATATCTGGCAGGCCTCCTCTATGATGAGGGGCTCAGTTACAGTGCCATCAACTGCGCCAGAAGTGCCCTATCGACTTACCTATGGCAGGGGACAGAACATTACACTGTTGGGACTCACCCACTGGTACAAAACTTATGAGGGGAATTTTAATACTATCCCCCAAGAACCAGATACTCCCAATTATGGGATGTAAGAATTATCCTGAAGATGCTCAGGAATTGGTCTCCAGCAACAGTTCTGTCCCTACACAGACTGACATTAAAACAGTCATGCTAATGGTATTGGTCACGGCACAGAGGATACAGTCACTGCAAAAACTAGACTGGACAACATGACTTCCTCAACAGAAAATATTACGTTTCATATTTATGAGATAGTAAGCAGACCAGAAAGGGATCAGCAGGCCTCTATATACAATTAGGTCATACCCAACAGTTGACCGTCTGTGTATAGTAAGACATCTGTCGATATTCATGGAGAAAACGAAAATCCTAAGAGGCAATGAAAAGGCACATTTGGTCAGCCACTAGCAACCACACCAAGAGTGACGGTCCAGACCATCTCAAGATGGCTGAAACAGGTGCTAACACAGGCTGGGGTGGATACTAATATTTTAAAATCTCTTTCCACCAGGGCTGCAGCCACATCGGCAGCGATACAGTTGGATGTACCAATGGGCCAAATCCTAAAGGCAGCAGGATGGTCTAGGGAAAACATTCCAATTATTTTATAATAAACCAGTAATGAAACCTGGAACGTTTGTAGAAACAATTTTAAGTTCTGTAAATTAATTTAAACCCATAAAAAGGGGTTATAAATTTGTGTTAACAAATTTTATGATTTCAATGTCGAATTCATGTCCAAATTATGCTAACACAATTCCTCCTACAGTCAAGGCAGACGTGATGCATGGACTCATTTCTACGGCATGAAATCACAGACCTTAAAAATCTTCACGTAGTCACTTACGTGAGTCCGAAGTAAAATAGTAAGATTAAACGAGAACTTACCAGTTTGAAGTTTGATCTTTATTTTATGAGGAGAAACGTTGAGGGAATACGTGCCCTCCGCTCCCACCCTTGATCATAGTCTGAACTGGTATCTGTTGTCTAATCTTACTATGTTTAGTCATTACAGTTATCTGTGATTCCACACCGCTGCTTTGAAGAATGACACGCATGTGTCCTGGCGGGGTTCTTCACATATTCCCTCAACGTTCCTCCTCATAAAATAAAGATCAAACTTCAAACTAATAAGTTCTCGTTTAATCTTACTATTTACACTGGTAGGCATTGCCCATCCTCAAGTGCCCTTGACTACATTTGAGCTCCCCCAGTCCTTTGATACTTAAGATAGACACAAAATGCTGGAGCAACTCAGCGGGACAGGCAGCATCACTGGAGAGAAGGGTGACGTTTCGGGTCGAGACCTTTCTTTGGGCTTTGATACTTAAGATACGTGGGGGACCTGGAAAAAACATTGAAGTTTGGTGTCTGTCGATGTTATTTCTTTACCTTTGGGACAAATGCAAAAAACACATTGGAGGAGATCAGCAATTTTGGATGCGACTTGGTTTTTCCTAGTTGCAGTTGTAAAATGACATATGGCAGCATATAAATTAAGTAAGTGCTAGTTCTTGGAATTTGATGCAAATTTCCATCGACTTAAAGAGAAGCTTCAGTTTGATGCTGAAGTTTCTCTGACTTAAATTAAACCCAGAGCTGCCTTTAGACTTTGAAGTTGAAATTTACGAGTCGTCCTTAAATACAGGATTGGTGCCGGAACACTGGAGGGTGGTAAATGCTGTGCCTCTTTTCAAGAAGGGCTGCAGGAAAAAGGCTGGGAACTATAGGCCGGTGAGCTTAACATCTGTAGTTGGTAAGATACTGGAAAGTATTCTGAGGGATATACAGGCATTTGGATGGGCTAGGCCTGGTTAGGGATAGTCAGCATGGTTTTGTATGTGGGAGGTTGTGGCTAGCAAATCTGATTGATTGTTTTAAAGACGTGACCATAAAGGTTGATGAGGGCAGAGTTGAAGATGTTGTGTACATGGACTTTAGTAAGGCATTCGACAAGGTTCCGAATGATAGGCTGCTCTGAAAGGTTAGATCGCATGGGGTCCAAGGAGAGATAGATGAATGGATAGCAAATTGGCTCCATGGAAGGAAGCAGAGGGTGATGGTGGAAGGTTGCTTCTCAGACTGGATGCCTGTGACTAGTGGTGTGCCTCAGTGTTCGGGTTTGGGCCCGTTACTGTTTGTCATCTACATCAATGATTTGGATGAGAACATACAGGGCAAGATTAGTAAGTTTGCTGATGATACAAAAGTGAGTGGTTTTGCAGATAATTAGATGGTTGTGAAAGATTGCAGCAGGATCTTGATTGATTGGCCAGGTGGGCGGAGGAATAGTTGATGGAATTTAATACAGAGAAGTGTTTTGGGATGTTGAACAAGGGCAGGACCTACACAGTAAATGGTAGGCGTCCTGGTAATGTTGTAGATCTAGGAGTGCAGGTGCATGGTTCCTTGAAGGTCGAGTCGCAGGTAGATAAGATGGTCAAAAAGGCTTTTGGCACTTTGGCCTTCATCAGTCAGAGTATTGAGTATAGATGTAGTGTTGCAGTTGTATAAGACGTTGGTGAGATCACATTTAGAATATTGTGCTCAGCTCTGGGCACCTTGTTATAGGAAAGGTATTGTCAAGCACCAAGGCAAATTCTTTGTATGTGAATACCTGGCTAATAAACATATTCTTATTATTAATCTTATTATTAAGCTTGAAAGCGTTCAGAAGAGATTTAGTAATAGGAATAGGAATACTTTATTGTCACATGTGACCAGGCACAGTGAGATTCTTTGCTTATGGGAACAATGTATACAAATAGCGGTCACCTACGGCGTTGACAAGGTTACAAAGTACGCCGGCTCCCCCTTTTGTCTCATCCCCCCTCCCCCCCCCCCCCACCACAGTGGTTCGCCCACGCTGGGTCTTCCATTATTCTTTCCCTCCCTCCTCATGGTGTTTCTCCACGCTCTCATCGACCGCCGGCTGCTGGTAGATCCGCCAGCCATCGCCGCAGAGTCCCCATCGTCGTGGGTTTTCACCGCTGCTGCCGCCGAGCCTCACCCCTACCGACCCCCCACTTCACGCCTCCTTGCTGCCATTCTGGGCTCCAGCGGCGGGCTCCGACAGCCGCTTCGCCCGACCCAGGCTTCTACCCGCGAGGCCATGGCCGGGCCCCGACCAGGGCTTCAACGCAGCGATCTGGGAGGCATCGAGACCGCAGCACCTGAATAAAGGCCTCGGGCGCGTTCCCAGTCCACAGCTGCGGCCTGGTGTGAAGAAGAAGGGAGAGGTTATGGGGAGAAGATTTCCTCCCATCACTGTGAACATATGAGGATTTTGCCAGGACTAGAGGGTGTGAGCTGTAGGGAGAGGTTGAGTAGGCTGGGTCTCTATTCCATTGAGCGCAGGAGGATGAGGGGAGATCTTATAGAGGTGTACGAAATCATGAGAGGAATAGATCAGGTAGATGAACAGAATTTCTTGCCCAGAGTAAGGGAATCGTGGACCACAGGACATAGGTTCAAGGTGAATGGGAAAAGATTTAATAGGAATCCGTGGGTTAACTTTTTCTCACAAAGGGTGGTGGGTGTATGGAACAAGCTGTCAGAGGAGGTAGTTGAGGCTGTGATTATCCAAACGTTTAAGAAACAATTAGACAGGTACATGGATAGGACAGGTTTGGAGGGATATGGAACAAATGCTGCAGGTGGGACTAGTATAGCTGAGACATGTTGGTCAGTGTAGGTAAGTTGAGCCGAAGGTTTTGTTTCCATACTGTTCACTCTTTGACTCTGTGTTGTTTGAGAGCATGAATCTCAAGGTCACCTTTAAGAAGGTTCCCGACTGGAAACGTCACCTATCCACGTTCTCCAGAGTTGCTGCCTGACCAGCTGAGCTACTCCAGCACTTTCTATCTTTTTTTTGTAAGCCAGCATCTGCAGTTCTTTGCTTCTACTTTTCACTCCAGCTTTTTCTGCATTCCCTCTCTCTCTCATCACCACCAGTGCCAGAGAGTCTCGTCATCTCTCTACTCTCTGGAATGCCACTCTGGTGCCAGACGTGCCATTTAGGGCATGCTTTTTAAGGCAGAGATAGTTGGCTTCTTGATTAGTGCAGTCGTCAGAGGTTATGGGGAGAAGGCAGGAGAATGGGGTCAGGAAGGAGAGCTAGCGCGGCCATGATTGAATGATGGAGTAGACATGATGGGCCGAATGGCCTAAATCTTCTCCTATTCCTTATTACCTTATGATGTTAGGCCATTCAACCCAATTCCACCTATCCACCCACAACACAACAAATGTTGCCACAGTTTCTTCTCTCCAATTATCAGGGTATTAAAGACTACAACCTCCTAATATACTACAAACTCTATAGACATGGGGACATTATTTTTTTAATTTACACTGTTATTGTCTATCTTTTTTTAAAATCTAAATGACTAAATCTCTGATCTTGAAGCTTTTGGCCCACTGTGCTGCGATTTCCGATAGAACGCTGCCACCTATGGCCGTCATTTTTGGCCATCTCGCTCAGAGCCCCCCTCCGCCTTACGGGTGCAGAGGATTTTTCCCATCGATGACAGATCAGAGAAATATTAATGTTTTTAAAAAAATTACCATTTTCTCTGCTGCCCATGCTGGAGGGAAGGGGAGGGACTATAAAACCAGGAAGTGGTGTGCCTCACTCAAGATGGATGAAACCAAGGGTCATGTCTCTCTGAGCTCTGAATAATACTGAACAAATGTCTACACAACTGTGAGTACCCTTAACGTGGTTTGAAAATGAAAATATGTTGTTTGAAATAAAAAGGCACTGCCTGCAAATGGTTGTTTGGGTGCTTTGGCTTGAAGTTGAAAGGCACTACTTACTGCAAATGGTGGCTTGGGAGCTTTGGTTTAAAGTTGAATAGCACTACTTACTCCAAATGGTGACTTGGGAGCTTTGGTTTGAAGTTGAAAGACACTACTTACTGCAAATGGTGGCTTGGGTGTTTTGGCTTGGTTGAAAGGCACTACTTACTGCAAATGATGGCTTGGGTGATTTGGCTTGAAGTTGAAAGGCACTTCCTACTGCAAATGGTGGCTTGGGTGCTTTGGCTTGAAGTTAAAATGCACTTTTTACTGCAAATGATGGCTTGGGAGCATTGGTTTAAAGTTGAAAGGCACTACTTACTGCAAATGGTGGCTTTGTAGCTTTGGCTTGAAGTTAAAAAATAATCACCATTCTCACTGCTGTCCCTGCTGGAGGGAGAGGGAGGGACTATAAAACCAGGAAGTGGTGTGCCTCACTCACTCTCTGTAAGATAGATGAAGCTCTATGAGCTTCTATGGAGCTCATAGCTATATATGAGCTATATATATATGAGCTCAAATATGGAACAAAATATGGAACAAATGCGGGCAGGTGGGACTAGTATAGCTGAGACATGTTGGTCAGTGTAGGTAAGTTGAGCCGAAGGTTTTGTTTCCACACTGTTCACTCTTAGATTCTGTGTTGTTTGAGAGCATGAATCTCAAGATCACCCTGCATGAAATGGTATGAAGCTGCATTTGAATTTGGTGGCCTTGCACCCTGCATGAAATGGTATGAACCTGCACTTGAATTCGGTGGCCATTGCAACCTGCTTGAAGTGGTTGGAAACTGCACTTGAATTCGGTGGCCTTGCACCCTGGTCATAGTGGTAAGAAACTGCACTTGAATTTGGTGACCTTGCAACTTGCTTGAAATGGCAGGAGCATGGATTTGAATTTGGTGGCCTTGCACCCTGCTTATCAACTGCCAACCCACCAGCCGTGAGTGAGCTGCCAGCAGATCAGGCTTGAGGGACTGAGCTGCCACCCCAAGAACCCATACCAGCACTCCAGAAAGCCCCCCCCCCCCACTGGCCACCAATTTTGGAATTGGTGGAGAGGTGGAATATTGTGGCGGGGGACCAGCCCTCCCATGTGAACATGGGACCCAACGGGTCCCACATAATCTAATATATATATATAAATATATGTTTTTGTTGTTTATTATGGTTTTTACAGAGTAATATGTTTATATATACATTGTATTGCTGCAAGTACCGGTAAGTATTTCATTGTTGCGTGAGCAGTGCCTGATCCAGGCAGTCCCAGGGCCTCCAGCCATGTCTTCCTTGGACAACCCTCTCCTCGCCCGTTCACCTCTGTGCCCGGGGGCGCATCCCACGGCTGACTGTAAGGGCATGGTAGGCCAGACCCCGGTTCCCTCTCCTACCGGCCTCACTCCTCCCCCCTCGGGCCCATCATGGTAACGGTGGATTTAGAGAGGAAACTTAGCTGAAACTTGCTTGGTTGAAAAATGAAACTAACTTCCAAACTAGGGTGACGCAGTGGCACAGCTGGTAGGGCTGCTGCCTCACTGTGTCAGAGACCCGGGTTCAATCCTGACCTTGGGTGCAGTCTGTGGGGAGTCCGCACGTTCTCCCTGTGACCGTTTGTGTTTTTTCCGGGTGCTTCGGTTTCCTCCCACATCCCAAAGGTGAGCGGGTTTGTAAGTTAATTGGCCTCTGTGAAATTGTCCTTAATGTGCAGGGAGTGGAATAGCATAACGCTAATGTGACCAGATGATCGATGGTCGGCATGGACACAGTGGAGCAAAGGGCCTGTTTCCAAACTGTATCCCTAAACTAATCCCAATCCAACCCTAAGCTAATCCCAACCCAACCCTAAACCCAACTGTCAGTTTGGAGGCCGGTGACTAGTGGGGTGCCTCAGGGATCTGTGTTGGGTCCTTTGTTGTTTGTCATATACATCAATGATCTGGATGATGGTGTGGTAAATTGGATTAGTAAGTATGCAGATGATAAAATAGGTGGTATTATGGATAATGAAGTAGATTTTCAAAGTCTACAGAGAGATTTTGGCCATTTGGACGAGTGGGCTGAAAGATGGCAAATGGAGTTTAATGCTGATAAGTGTGAGGTGCGACTTCTTGGCAGGACAAATCAAAATAGGACGTACATGGTAAATGGTAGTGAGTTGAGGAATGCAGTTGAACAGAGAGATCTAGGAATAACTGCACAGTTCCCTGAAAGTGGAATCTCATGTGGGGTGGAAGATTGCAACCTTCACGTGGTCCGCCCAGTTTCGACTAATGCAATCAACTCGACTTGCACAAACGCAAGATCAAATAGAACAAGTTGTCCAACAACTTTAGGCTGTGCAAAAGAAGAAGAAGAAGAATCTCATGTAGATAGGGTGGTAAAGAAAGCTTTTGGTATGCTGGCCTTTATAAATCAGAGCATTGAGTATAGAAGTTGGGATGTAATGTTAAAATTGTACAAGGCATTGGTGAGGCCAATTCTGGAGTATGGTGTACAATTCTGTTCGTCAAATTATAGGAAAGATGTCAACAAAATAAAGAGAGTACAGAAGAGATTTACTAGAATGTTGCCTGGGTTTCAACAACTAAGTTACAGAGGTAACTGGATAAGCTTTTTCCATTGAGAGTAGGGAAGATTCAAACAAGAGGACATGATTTGAGAATTAAGGGACAAAAGTTTAGGGGCAACATGAGGAGGAACTTCTTTACTCAGAGAGTGGTAGCTGTGTGGAACGAGCTTCCAGTGGAAGTGGTGAAGGTAGGTTTGTTTTTATCATTTAAAAATAAATTGGATTGGTATATGAACGGGAAAGGAATGGAGGGTTATGGTCTGAGCGCAGGTAGATGGGACTAGGTGAGAGTAAGTGTTCGGCACGGACTAGAAGGGCCGAGATGGCCTGTTTCCGTGCTGTAATTGTTATATGGTTATATGGTTATAAATCAAAACTTAACTAAATTTTCCTCCATAAATGATTTTCTGTTGAAATTAACTCACATTTAATTTAATTTAGTTTAATTTAGAGATACAGCGCGGAAACAGGCCCTTCGGCCCACCGAGTCCGCACCGACCAGCGATCTCCGCACACTAATGCTATCCTACATACACATAGAAAATAGGTGCAGGAGGAGGCCATTTGGCCCTTCGAGCCAGCACCGCACTGGGGACATTTTACATTTATACCAGGCCAATTAACCTACAAACCTGTGCGTCTCGGAGGAAAGCGAAGATCTCGGAGAAAACTCACGCAGGTCATGGGGAGTATGCACAAACTCCGTACAGACAGCACCCGCAGTCGGGATCGAACACGGGTCTCTGGCGCTGTAATGCTGTAACTCTACTGCTGCCCCAACGTGCCACTCAGATAAAATTCACATGATGTGATGCAGTCTCCAGGCTGTCAGATTTCAAAGTCAGGGTACTGCACGACTCAGTAGTGAATGTGGTAAAACTCCCATTATCCTGCTGACCTTGTACTTTAGGTGATGGAGGTCACAGGTTTGGAAGATCCTGTCAAGGAAGCCTTGCTAATTT